>NW_026844352.1:28856031-29456031 GCF_029955315.1 Cylas formicarius
AAATTTCCGGGATTTTACCGCACGGGTTTGGGAGCAATCGGATGGAGATACTTCCCACGCTTTGAATTTTAACGTTTGTTTATTCTGACGGTCATGTCAGTAAATGTATATGTGTTGTTTTGCGAAAATGTACCCATACACTAACGGTCGTAGAAAAAGTATAGTATGCAACACGTTCCGTAAACTTTTTAAATCACTATAATAAACACTAGCTCCGCTGCGCTTCAAATGCCGTTTACCGCACTTGTTCCATAATATACTATTTTGATTAAAAAAAAAAATTAGTAACTCAAACTTTAATTTGGACAGGTTATCAAAGCAGAAAAAGATGCTCCTGACACATTTTTCTATAAAACATCTTTTAGTGAAACTGACTACAGAAGCATAAGCATTACGCAAAGAAAAATGCGAGGAGGCACGACTTTTACCCTTTTACACAATTCCGAAGGCAAAGTTTAACGACTTAGTCACTTTTATAATAGCCTGAAAGGTGCCAAAAACTGAAATGTCACGGTTTTTTAGTTACTTTAAAATAGTGCATTTTGTTTATTTTACAAAAACCAAGTCCGTTGTTGCTTTTACTGTAAAACAGCTTAACTTTTGTTTCCGTGCCATGCTAATTCTTGTTCCCTATAATTTTAACAACAGTAGCTCTCCACCTAAAACTATAGGTCCGCTGTTTTTTATTGTTTACGTGTTAAAAAACTACTGACAGTTGTTTCTTTTATTTTAGAAATAAATTGTTTTTTAGTCATATCTTCTCGATGTTTCTTATAGTCGTTGTTAAGTTTTTATTAATTTTCAGTTTGTTTTTTTTTTAACTTACTACTATGTACCTCGCAAATGAACCTCCCGTATTATATTTTTATAATAAAATGATGTTAAAACTTTGATCTACTGTTTAATTGAGAATTGTATTATCAAAATATTGCACTTTATTTGTGAAATTTATGTGTGCAAAAAAAAATCAATAACGACAATAAATTCAAAAAGAATTAAAGAAGAACCTCAAATGTGGGTATGGTTGGGATCTTAGCATCTTTCCAAATTTCAAATCGATAGCTGGTAGTTGTATTTTTAAAAGAGCATTCTAAAATATTTTTGATCATGCATTTTATTTTTGCGTGGATCGATGCAAAAGCTTTTTTAAATATTTCTTCTTAAAAAATTATAGTTTCTTACGTATGTACGACGTCACAATGCGAATCTATCATCTTCATGTGCGTGAAAATTAATGCCTTTAGTTAGTTAGTAGTTATTGTTTATGTAAATTTATTGACACAATGTGGCAGTGTTAATAATGTGGTGATGGTTGCTTCCAAGCAGATCGATCTCGTTTAGCGTCAAGGTCCACAGAAATCAACATCGCAACATAGTGAACAATAAGTGCCCCCATTATTTTTAATATAAACAATTCGTTAAAACTGCTGCGAATTTCTAACCACATTCATTAAGATCAATTTTCTGTTTTAAGTCGACGGTAAACATCCCTTTTGTTTATTTTTCTTTCGCCTTTTTCGTCGCAAACTCCCATTTGTATATTTGCTGGGCGCATTTTTTTTTGTGCAATTTACGGTCGGGAACAAAATTTATGGGTGAAACGAAAAAATAGAAAGACTTGTCAATTAGATTTAGTTCTTTATTTAAACTACGTTTTCTTCGTTTGCCTCGCCGTCTTTCTTTAGAGTATCAACCACACAAACCTGTATTACGTTTTTGGGCGATGACTATCGACTTTGGTTTGCGATATTTTTCTGCGATAACACATCATAGTGTATTAGGCATTCTCGTTCATTCATCCTTGTCTTTTTCTTTAAATAAACTACTTAATGATCAATTATAAAAGTTAAATAAACAACATAACGTGTCTCTGTCTTACGTACACTGTTAAAAAGAGACAACAAAAGCAGAACCGATCGGAACGATTAACGAATAGTTTTAGTAAATATTTTGTTTGAATGGTATGAAATTTAGTAACCCGATAAACTGTTATTATTTTTGATTTGTTAAATTGTGATTTTTTCATGACGGTCGTAGAAAAAGTTGTTGGTAAACTCTTTATCGCAAACGTTTATTAAGTACTCGCTCCGCTCGTGCCAAATAAGCTCGTGAGTCAAATGCCGTTATCCGCATTAGTTGCATAATATACTATCATAATATACTATCACGCTGTCCATAAGCAGCAAACAGATAATTAGAGAAAGGAAAATATAATTTCCATTACCAGGACATCCAACCACCAGAACTAACTACACAAAATAGTCCGGAAACTGATCATCGACCAAAAAATATTAAAAATTCTCCAAAAACATAATGTCCGGACGAAAGAGAGAGAAAGAGGGGTGAGAGAGAGGGAGAGGGGAGAGAGAGAGGGGGGGGGGGGTGAGAGAGGGAGTGGGGAGAGAGAGGGAATGGGGAGAGAGAAGGAATGATGAGAGAGGGGGAGGGGGAGAAGGAGGAAGGGATGGATATAGGAAGAGAGGGAGGGAGAGAGAGAGGGAGAGAGAGGGGGAGAGAGAGAGAACAGAACCATTTCATCAAGCGATTTTCACTGTAATGAAGGGGTGTTCTTAATAAATAAATACAAAAAACAATCCGTTTTCCGTGTAACGAGGAATTTGTCCTGAATCTCTGTACTTTTATTACACCTCGCAAAGTTAATAATCTAAAAGTTTAAAGGGCAAAAGGTGCCTTATTTCTGGATTTTTCTAAATCGGAATATTTAAATAGGAAAAGATTAAGGACAATCTCGAGGAGTAGAATTAATTAATGCTTAAAGCAGATTTACTATTAGATGAAACGTTGACACTGGTAAGTAGCAGCTTTAATTCCGTTTTGATCTAAGCGATTTGAAGAAAGGATTTAAACTTGTTCCGGCGACTTAAGGAAAAAAATCGTAGTATCGAACGCCAACTGAATTTTATGTAACAACGCATCTCTCGATTACTAAGTGGTCGTTAGGTTATTTGGAAGAATGGCAAAAACTGTGAGTGATTAATTTTTTCCAAGAAATTACTTACTATATTTCTATCTCCGTACATACATAAATCGGGTTTTTGCTTTTATATAGCAGGTGATATATAAGAGTGGGAAATTTTATAAAGGTTTGAACGACATTATTATATACAAAATACATTAGTCTATTGGAAAACAAAATATGTCAACCAAATAATGACTAGTGTTCCAGAAATTGTGTGTCAAAATGTTATTTATGTATAAATAACCCTAGTCACTAGAAGGTGTCAGCGGCGCCAGCATTTAAGGAACATGTCTCTGAAGAAATTTTTCTACGTGTTGCACGTGCACCA
Organism: Cylas formicarius; assembly: GCF_029955315.1. Classification (NCBI taxonomy): domain Eukaryota; kingdom Metazoa; phylum Arthropoda; class Insecta; order Coleoptera; family Brentidae; genus Cylas; species Cylas formicarius. The sequence goes on from NW_026844352.1 coordinate 28,859,340, forward strand.
AGTCGAAAACTATTTTATATGTTATGTTATAACTATTAGGAGTGGCATAAATACACATCTCGGAAAAGTTGATTCACAAAATGCAAAAATTAGATAACTCAAGTTATCCAGTTCTTGATCTCGTTGTCTAGTTTTTGTTTTTCTGCCCATCAAAGCTGAGAAGGTAAAAGTTTGCAAAACGATGCTTCTTCGGGCTTAAAGAAAGTAGTTGTTTGATATATATTCGAAAAACGCAAATTAGAAAACACGACTACTGCGGATGGAAAAGGTCATGTTGAAAATGTGAGAACACACATAGAAAGCTTTTCCTCCGTTCTGTTTCACTTTTATAGATCGAAAACTATACGCCAGTATCTTTGCTCGTCGTTAAACATTACAATTATATATTCATCTTAGTGCCAGCAATGTGAAGAGGTAATTAGAGAAGGTGCCTGCTTCATGTGGTCTGAGATTCAAGGGAAGCGGGGTAACCTTTTTTAGTAATTGATGTGGTGATCCAAACCTTAATATATTTGTGGCGCACTGTGACCAAAAGATTGGAACAATATAGTGCTTAGTGCAAGAGGGAAAGGAGAAAAGTTCATTATATCGGGATTAATGAAGTATACGATTATAAAACTTTGTTGCTGAGACTGGCAAAAAACATGCTGGTTGCGTTTCAGGCAATGAAGTTTAAGGAAATGTTTGAGGGTAATTTCAACCTCTCAATTAAAAAAAAAACATCACTATTTTGAATAAAACTTCAAGCATTTTAACCTCCCTTATAATAGCAAAACTCAAGATACTTTTTACGGTAGAGATGAGGAAATTTCCGATTAAAACTAATTATATTTGATTATTTGTATTTCTAATGTCTTTTCTTCCTCATTTAGGATATTAAAATAACATATTTTTATAGCGAAATGCCTAAATATATTTTATTTATTTATGTATTATTTTTGTCACTTCGAATTTTGCAATGAATAGATAACTCGATACTTTTTTTTTCTTTACCTTATAATTCAAAATTTAATTCGACAATCGAATAAAGAAATCATTTGGCATTAGTAGCTTATACTATTGATTAATTTTAATTAGTTTTTGTTACAAAAATGGTTTTATTATCTCAAAACTACACATTTAGTTGTAGTATTGAGGTAGCCATGTACTGATTCACAAGGACACTAATACAGTGTGACGTGACCATCAGAACTGATAAAGTTCAAAATAACATCAGTACTTCAATCTACCGAAAACATCTGATACCTTCCAAACCCGTTTAGTAAAGTACTGGAAGCGACCGAAGTGACTCGCGACAGTATTATAATTTCAATTTTTAATGGTTAGAGTTTTCAAAATTTATATTTTGACATAACCATTACCTCTAATCTTAAGTTTAAAAAAAGTGGTATATCACTGCTTTTTTGAAGTATAGTAATACTCAGTAAGAATCAATGAAAATCAATTTCTGATATGACCTCCAGCTTCTGAAATACTTGACCATTACTCTTTTGCAGCAAAAATTGTGAACATGCGTTTTGTTTTAATTGATGTATGTCATTTTAAAACACTGCCACATTTTGTGATTTTTCTCTGTGCTGTTATCCCAAACCTCTAAACTTTCCACAGTAGATGAGCGTCGAACCAAAAAAATCGATATGCAAGCGTGAAAGTTGTAAGTAGAAAAAGTTGAGGGCGTGGGAAGAAGTAATGCACGACCCCATCGGGAGGAGTTGCTGTAAAAAATGTTTCTGTACTTATCAGTCGGGTAACATCTGATTTACGCGTTGTTACGTTTTGTTCCCTTGTGCTTTTTTTGTTCTTTTCCGTAGTAATTAAGGCTTTATGTTGATGGGAAGAGCAGTTCTTTGGCGCTCTAATGCGGCAGAAATCGATTTAAGTGGAGTTAGTTGAGGATTTTATCTCGAGAAATAATTAAAATTCTCTGGCGGTTCATAAGTCTTCGAAAACGCTCTTGTTAACTTTTTTTGTGAAGACATCGCTTTTCGAAAGTTTTTTCGTCGCAAATTTCCAGCTCAGTCGTTTATAGTCAGCATTTTTATTAATTTATATTAATATGACGAAGAGACGTTATCGAAAATGCGATTATTTACCAAGTCAAGGCGATTTTTCAACTTCGTCCTCTTGAAGTATTCCGAAAGAATGCACTTAGTGTGGAAATTATTATCAAGAGCAGACGTAAACATGAACTACATGCGATCCTGCAGCCGAGTAGGAAATTATGTTATAAAATGTCGTTGGGAATGTGCCAAATGCCCTCAAAATTGCCTGCCAGAAAAATCCCCGCGGACTGCCTCCAAAGTCTAGCGATTTTATCAAGTTTCGTTGAAAATTATAACAAATTCTTGACATTGAATGCTAATACATATTTTTTATTTTTGTATGAAAATTAATGGCACCGTCTCATTCCGAAATTTCCACTTGACTGATTTCTCGGTGAACGATTATTAAATTTTATTTTTTTGACCTTTTCATTTGACATTTGTTAAATCTCCAAAAATGCTTAACACATTTTAAGTAACTGGATGCCGTTACAAAAGCGTATTGCTTGGCTATCAATAGTGCTCTGAGTAACGCGAACGTGGTTGCTTGGCTTGTCACCAGGTGTATTTTTCAGATATTTTTCTGACCAGCAAACTATGTCTATTAAATTAAGAGAAATTTAAACATTTCGTTATATAATGGGTGTTTTTTTTCGATGTTGTTTAAGTTGGCATTACTGTTCAAGATGTCGACCAATTTAACAGGTGTCAAGTGATTTATTCTCAGTTTGGTTTGGCAATTCATCATGAATTCATCAAGTAAGGCGTAGATTCGTCGAATGGGCCCAAAACGAGATTGCCGTTATTCCCGATTTTCATAAGCGAATTTTGTTTAGCGATGAAGCGCACTTCTAGTTGAATGGCTACGTCAACAAACAAAACTGGCGCATTTGGAGCGAAGCTAATCCTCAAGTGTATGTCGAAACACTGTTACATCCAGAAAAACGGACTGTTTGGTGCGCTTTATGGGCTGGTGGAATCATTGGTCCGTATTTCTTCAAAAACGATGATTGCCAGAACGTTACATTCAATGGTGATTGGTATAGAGCTGTGATTACTAACTCTTTTATACAGCTCGTGCCACAATCGATTTATTGAAAGACACGCTTGGTGACCATCTAATTTCATGTAATGGACCTGTGAATTGGCCTCCAAGATCTTGTGATTTAACACCGCTAGACTTCTTTCTGCGGGGCGATGTATAGTCATTGGTCTATGCGGAAAAGCCACAAACGCTTGACCATTTGGAAAAAAGTCATCGAAAATTGGACGTCTAGATTGGACTACATCCGCACCAGCCGTGGCAGTCATATGCCAGAAATCATATGTAAAATGTAATGCCACAAGATTTTCTTTCGGATAAATAAAATTCATGTCAATCGAATAATCCATCGTTGTTTTATTGCAACTTAAAGTTCTATACATAAAAAAAAACACCCCTTACAATAAGAATGCTCTGACTTGTCGACGAAAATGCAAATATCCTGTATATGTAACATCATAATATTTTAAAAGTATAAGTGATTCTATAAACAAGTTTAGTTTCTAAGTTCTTTTGATATTTTTTACAGCTTCTGAGATAAGGGCATTAAAAAGTACGGTAAATGATAATGTTGATATTATTTAGATCATTCGGCTTGCGAAGATATAGTTTTTTATCTTTTCTTTGCTCGAAAAATGTGGTGTCTTATAACCTTTGAAACAGAAACATTGGAAGAAAGTTTTCAAATGGTGTTATTGGTCGACAGGACAAACATCCAGTCTCAAAAAGTCAAGTCGTGACTATTGGAATCAAAGAGAGAGACGAGACATGCATTTTGCACTTGAGATATCCCTACGGATTGATATTTTTCTTGTACGTTGTTAATTTTACTAGAAAATAGTGAAGCTTATAATAATAACAATTATTTTTCAAGTCCTTTAGGTTTTCTTCAAAACTTGTTTTGCTAATCGAAATTATTTTAAAAAGTTTGCGATTTTTCATTTGTGTGATAAATTTGTTTCGGATGAACGATCAATAGAAAATATTTGAGGACAACAGTTTACTCTTACTTAAAACTAACTAGACTAAATTATCCAAGCATTTTAGAGCAGATAATGTTCACACTAATTATTACTTCCGAAATCACCAGACGCAGAGCAGGATAGTTAGGTGTTAGTTGTTTGCGAAATCGTGAGACAGCCTACAAATTGTGAAGTGTTGCAAAATTCAATTCGTTTATTTCACTACGTAAAACAAACGACACGTTCGGCAGGGTCGTTTCGAATGTCGGTCGACATAATTCAAAGCAAGTGTCAGTCCGTGTGATTGGACAGAACGGACCTCAATCAAGAAAAAGCAATAAATAATTGTAGCGAATCCCAGTATACCCAGCAAAAATTGGACTGATTAAATTCATAAATTCTGGGACGACATTTACTCGCTGAAAGTTTGAATGCGTTCGTCCAAACTCCTATCTACTGACCGCGATGCCCATAAATCAATTACTTCGCTGATATCTTTCGAAAAGTTCTCCGGCAAAATTGTGATACTGTCAAGGCATTATAACTGCCTCCATAATTAACTTTTGGAATGCACTCTGTATAAAAAGCTAAGGTGTTACTGCTAAGCTGAAACTCGGTTAGTACCACTATATAGTGATTAGACGTAGCTCAGATCAAAATTATCTATGCACTTTTTTAGTGAAAGTAACGTAAAGTAAATCAAAATAGATTAATTTGCTTAAAGGAAAAAGTTCCGACTAAAGTTTTATTCTGGATTTTTACCCTCCTCCATATTCTATTGTCTTGTCGTCTAAAGTAATCGGGAACTGGAATCTTTTTTCTATAAGGAAAACCACTAAAATCTGTGTTCTGTAGCATCAGCTTTCGAATTTATAATTTACTTTACAATTCATTTATATTAAAAATCCACTCTTTCATATAAATTGAGCACGAGATACATACAAAATAACTCAAATACTACCTCTGTGCAGACAAATGGCATTTTATGCAAGAACATTACCTGCTAGTTTTTACCTTATCAGGGCTGCCTAGTTTTAATTGAAAAGCCTTATTAATACTTTCACTTCCTTATTACAACACATTCCTTAAACATTTTGCAATAAAATAAGTTTCCTTTCCTGTGACAAATACTTGTTGTTATGATTTTTCTGTTATTTCAAAGTTATTTGTTAATTTGCGATTTCTACCAAACTGTAAATTATAATTAAACTTACAATGTACCAATAATGCTGCTAGGAAATTTTCTAAAGAAATTGCCTTGTGGTTTTATTGATTTAATTTTAATTATTTTTAAATTATCATCACTTCTAAATAATAATTGTACACAACCCATTGGTAGTGTTTTTCTTATTTGGTTTCGTTTTTTTTAATTCAATAATTGTCTTACCCGAGCAGTAAAACCAAAATTGTGCTTCATTTTTAATCTACTGATTTAAATGCTAAGTTTTATTTCCTTTTGGAATTTAATAAAACAAATAGTTAAGCAATCTTAGTGCTGTCCAGACGACTTGTTTTATGAGGTTGCGGAAACTTTTAAAGAGAAGTAATACCAGTAACGCTTAAAATTTTAATAGAATATTATCCAACAAGTGGGGTATTTGACTCATGAGTTTATTTGACACGAGCTGAGCGCAGTCGAGCGAGTGTTTAATAAACCAGTGACCTAAAAAGTTAACCGAGCGTGTTTCATACTATACTTTTTCTACAACTTTTAGTTTTTGGGTACATTTTAGCAAAACAACACGAATACATTCACTGACATGACCGTCAGAACAGACAAACGTCAAAAGTCAAGACGTGGGAAATATCTCCGAAAACATCCGATTGCTCCCAAACCCGTGCGGTAAAATCGAAAATCCCAGAAATGTCCCAAGCGGCTCGGATCCGTGTGAAACGAAACTGACTTGGTAAAGTAACGCTTCCCGCACGCTAGATTGGTGTTTGAGTCACAAATTTATTTGGCACTAGCGGAGAGCAGCGGAGCGAATCCTTAAGGAACGATGAAATTTAACATACGTGTTGCATACTATACTTTTTCTTCTACCGTTACTTTTTGGATACAAGAACGCATTGACTGATATGATCATGAGAATTGACAAACGTCAGAATGTAAATCTTGCGGTAATATCCCCGGAAACATCCGATTGGTCCCAAACCCGCGAGGTAATATACCGAAAATGTCCGAAGTGGCTCTGATCCATGGGAAACGAAACTGACGTGGTAAAATGGCACTTTTCGCACACACGGTTACTGTATAACTAGGCATTTTACAGAAAAGAGTTGAAAAACAACATTTTTTTTACATATGTGAGTGGTTCTAGATCAATGAAAGTAGGACCAAAAATTGAAAAATACTATATCCAAAGAAACTTTGTGAAACCAACGGTAGTTTGAGAAGCTAATTATGGCATCTCGGATACCACAACTTAAGTGAGGATGGACAGTCAAAGCCTTCACTGAAATTATTCCGGAAGTTTTTCGACACTCGAAATGTGAAAAAATATAACATCCGGGCTTGCTCGATTGGTTGTAATTAATATACTTTGTTGTCAACTTCACGTAATTGTAAGTTGCCATAAAAACTTAATTACTTTTTTGCTACCTGACAAACTAATTAAAAGGTCGTATCGATTTGTTACTTCTTTCGTGAGATGGTAACGCGCCCATCTATTTTCATTAACTATAATTGAACAAAAGAGGTATGAGAGCAACGTTCTGAGAATATCAAAAGCCGCTCCAGACTAAAATGTGATGAAGGCATTCAACAAGGTTTTTTTTTTTTTAAATTTTGAAACCTCTTTTGTTTCTAATGAAATTTTGCGAAGCCCATAAATAAGCGAAATAGATGATACTATGAGGATGAAGCCGTTTGTATATATTGATTGTTTGTATTAATTAATAATTTAATAGTCGCGCTAAATTTGACTGGAAAATATTGACTATACGGAAAACTGCGGTCGCCAATCAAACAGCCGATCTAAAAAATCTTAATTTGGTTGAGGTACTTCAATCAAATTCAAGTGAAAAGGGTTAGAAATGTTCAGGTCCAATTTGTAAGGATACGCGCGTCACAATTTTTTTAATTATCAATCTAATCAATGCACTTTTATTAGTACCGATATAGTGAAACAAGTTAGATAAACAACAAGCAACTGAAAAAGCGTTGCCATATTATACTTTTTCTACGACTGTCACCAAAAAAAAAAAAAAATAACACACATATATTCACTGAGTAACGAGATGAATGGAGAACGCATGCAGAACCATCAGAACTGACGAACGTTAAAATAACGTAACTGTTTTAAATTTACATCCGATCGTTTCCAAACTAGTGACTAAATTATCGAAAACGTTCGAATTAGCTTAAGACGATTTTCAATGAAGTTGGTGTTTTAAAAGATACGTTGCGCACGCCTTACCATATAAGCAAACAAATTTCCAAGGAACTAGAAAATAATACCGACATGTTTATCAATTTCGAGGTGATTGCACTTGCATACTGCAGCTTTGCATACTTCTATTACTTATCTATTCTATCTATAGAAACCAGTAGAATTGCTAACTACTAAACCTCCAGGAGATATTAAGATTTAATAAATCTATTTTCAAGAACAGACATTTTTGTGTTTACGGGACAGTGAAAAGTTTACGGTACTTTCTCTTTTAACAAGTTCTACTCCCGATTAATCTGACCCATTTCCTGCACAAAATTATAGGCGATTTGATAAATTCGATATGAAAGAAAATAAATTCAACCGTTTTCAGTAATTTTGATTTGATTAGGTCGTTGGCTCTTATTTTAATCTTAACGATGATTACTTGGTGCGCGAAGCACTTTCGGGGAAACTTCTGACACGTTATGTGGGTATTCATTAACTTTAAACTATAAAATTATGAACTTCGCCATGTTCTACTAGATGTAGCTCATTAAAATACTCTACTATATGACCGAAGTTAAAGGAGTTAAAGGAAAATGTTTCGTTAAGTTTCATATAATTTTCTCTCTAAGTATATGAGCACCGTATACGCGATAATGTCTGGAAATTTTAAAATGAGCATAATTTCACAACATCTACGTTAGTTGCTATTATTTGTTGTCTGAACCTTCCGCAATTTAAATGTTATTTTAAGTTATAATTCAAGCAGTGGGAACATTTCATAACTTTTAAACGGCTTGAGACAGCGATTTGAAATTTGGAAGGGTTAGTATAGGCTGAGTATCCAATTTTTTGACAATATGGTTGCGCTTCCGGTTTGAGCGGAAACGTCAGTAACTTTCGACATTTAAATGGCACAACCGATATTTTTTTTTAAATTTTTGGATTCGTGAGGATGGGACGATTTTTCGTTTTTTTTAAATTTTTATTTAATTTTTGAAAATTGTGTGTAGGAGGCTGCGCCCTTTATAAATATTATTTACCGGGTGCTTTTTTTGAAACATTTTGACAAAAATATTTTCAAAATCCATTAAAAAATAAGCTCACAAGAAGGAAAAAACCACATAAGTAAATACATTTTAATAAAAACAAAGTGTTACTTAGGTGGCTTTGTTTCTATTCATTATTAATTGTCAAGTCGGTAAGATTAAAAAATGAGAATAAACTCGCAACAAGCTCATTGCAGTCGAAAGGAAAAAACAGACTAGTATTTAAAAAAAAAATAAGGGAGAGTTTCTTCTGAGATTCAAGGATTGGAATTTTTTGTTGAAAGTGTTTAATTATGGTAAAAAGTTGATATGCTTTTGGAATACGGGGATACAGTCAAAAACTAACGTAAGTATTGTATGTATACGTATGTCATAAGCTACATGCACTTTTTACCGGAAACTCAGAAGAACAAGAGAATAGAAATATGTATTTTTTTTATTTTCAAATCTGTCACTACACAGTAGAATCGATTTGAAAGTGGTATATCAACGTGTGTTTCACAAAAAACGAAAAAAAAGGAGAAAAACCGTCCTATCCTACGTAGAATGATTTCCTGAATCCAAAAATGCAAACAAATATAGCTTGTGCAATTTAAAATTTGAGAGTTACTATATTAACCCTTCCAAATTTGAAATCGCTATCTTAATCTGTTTAAATGTTATAGAGTATTCCTACTTTTTTGTGTCACCCGGTATATATATTTTTTCTTCCTACACCAATATTCCTTAATTCATGCCACTGGTCGAGGGCTAGTAAAGTGTCACTGTCGAAAGTCATTTTGATTGATTTCTGGTATTTGGAAGCAACCCGACGTTTTTCGCAGATTTGAAATACTAATGGTATTTTGGCGTTTAAGAACAATATCAAAATATACTTCGTAGAAAAAGAATAGTATGCAACACGTTTGCAAACTTCTTTCGAAACTCATTTATTATAAACCAGCCACAACACACTCGTGACTAAAGAGTCCAGGTGTTTAATGGATCGGAACACACATGGCCCAAGATTGTAAAGAATGTTTCACAAATAAAATTTTGTTTGACATTTTTAAAAATGCTTTCTTTTCAGTAGCCTGGATATTATACAAATTTGTCTTGTCTTGTATTGTTGTCTGGCATACGTTCATTGTATTTTAACTGTGAAGTGAGTTGCAATGCCCAATATTTTGCGATATGTGAAGAGAAATTCGCAACTCAATGTCTCTGATAGGAGACACTTAGCAAGTCATTCTAAATATCTAAAACTTTCCAAGCTGGTTACAAATTATAGCACCAAATTTTATATGAAATATGTTGATTTTTTTTACAGACGAGAATACAAAATTCAAGCGTACTTATAAATGTTGTTTCTTAAATTAACTTTTTATTTTTAGCAATATACTTCAAATACTGCAGAGAACCAGATTTTATTTAAAAAAAACAGTTTGAATGTCATAAAATGTTTAGCCCAAGGTGTAGTTAATTTTGGTTTGGTTAGATACCTCCAATTGTCACTCATTAGAGGCTTTTATGAGACGCACACTTAATATGATGCGTCTGCGAAATTTAATGTAATCTTAGCGAAAGACAAACGAAATTAAAATGTGAATGAATGGAGAATTTCTAATTCTCCCAGAGAATGTTTGCCAGTGCCAATAGGCGTTTTATTATTACGTGGACCCCACGATCTTTTCGCGTCTTTCTTTCTTGGACACTATTCACAACTATCTCACGTACTGTGGCATAAGGTGTTTTAGTCATCTTGGACATTAATATTATGGGTCCACTTTCCCCAGATGTCGATTTCAGAAACACATTTATAATTATAATTTTGGCAGCAATCGGCAAATGTGCCCGAGTTTTTGATTCATTTGAATTTGACCAATGTTTATCATCAACGATTATTACGTCATCGACCACAATCTCAACTTCTTCGTCGCTGGACATCGCAAGTGACTAACAAAATTGAATAATGTTAATTTTTGATATGAAATAAATTTTAATAAAATGTATGTGGTATCTCAATAAAAATAAAGGAAATAATAAAATAAAATAATAAAACTGACAGCGTACTCCGATTTCACCAACCCTCACAAATCAACCAATAGCAAACTGGGAAAACATCCATTGTAATTCAATTATCTCCATAAGATTTTGTATTGCTTTCCTAGGAAAATGTTTTAGAGTCATTATGTTAAACCCTGAAATTGGAAATCAGTTGAAGCTTCCTAATGTGTTCTTAAAATAGGAGATCATCCTACCTAATGGGCAAATTCAACTTGAAATCGAGCTACCTCAAGCAGGAACTGTTTTAGGAAAATTTATAAAAAGGGTACTAGTATGAATTAATTTAACAATTTTAAAATACAATAGTCCGCCCGGCACTGTTCTTGTCGGCAAACATCTTAAATACGGCCCAGTCTTGTGGTACACTTTTTCAAAAGAATAGTCCCTTCCGCTTTACAACAGGCGGAACTTCAAGTCATTCCGAAGTCAAAACCATAAAAGGTTGTAAAAACGGTATATCATTTGGAGAACTCTAAAATTCTGGACTGCGAATACAAAATGTCTACAATGTCTACAATATCCAAAACTGGGATAATATGAATTAAAATAAGTAATTCTATCCCATATTGCGGCCTCCGATAATAACATTCTGTCATATTGTATTTATTCATAATCCTTTTTCATTCTCCTCCAGCAATATTTCGCTTTCCTAGAACTGGAGATATTTTCGGGACCAAATTTCCGAAACTCCGCTTAGTACTCATTTTAGTTGCACTCTAAAATAGTAGTAAAAGCTCTATAATATAATTTTGAAAACTTCTTAGCTTAGGATAATCGAGTTTCTAAGGTAAATTTACTGCAGTTTATTTTAATTTCGGAAAGTTACACTTTACGCAACAGGAAATAGTTAAAAGTAAAGTTTATTACGACAAATTGCCTACCAATGTACAAAAGTAAAGTTTTTAACATTTAAAAAACATAGCTAACAATGTGAGGTGGGCCACACCACGTTTTTTTTTCTGATTTGACAAATCTGCACATCTATTTATCCATGACACATACATCCAACTTGCCGAAACCCAATTTACAGAAAAATTAAATCATTTTTCAAAACCGGGCCGAAGCGAACGGATAGCGAATAAATAAAAATACGTGCATCCCATTCCAAAAATAAAAATGAGCGGACGGGACCGAATTCCTCAAGATGATTAATCGCCGGAAGGTCTAATTGACTCGAGCAAATGCATATAAGTTTACTGCGACTCCATGAAAAATGCTTGCAATTCTTGGCCGTTGCCAAGAATTGATTTTACTAATTTGTTAACTATAGTAAGTGCTTGTTCTTGTCTTTAGAATCGCCAAATTCAGTGTAACATGATGCTCAATTTATCTCTAGACCGGGACATCTTAACCAGACCAGATTTTTAATTAGAAAACTGAGGTACTAAGCTAATGATTTTTCTTATAACCACTTGGGGTAGGTTAATGTGTCAAATTATAATGCTTTAAACCTGCCTAATTTGTACTTATTTACTTTAACTGAGTTTCTATATCCTTATCATTAAAAGGAAAATAATAAACATGGAATTCATTTTAAATAGATTTATTTCTTTCTGCACGTATAATCTTCTTACCCTGCTCTATTAATTAATTTCTTTGTCCTACGTATTTCCTGCTAACAATTTATTTATTAATTTAAATGAGTTGATGGTTACCAAAAAATGAAAGAAAATTATATTGCACCCATCATTATTTTTATTCCATATTATGATTTCTGTTTCTGTGTTTCCTATCCAAAACGAACACTCTCTTGCGTTGTAAAACCTCCTCAAAAATTCGCACAAAACAACTTTTCGTCCTAAAAGTGTCACTATTAATTCCAACCGAGTCATTAAGTGCGAGCTCGTTTTCCCAAACGACGGGAAATATACACGCAAATTTGATATTTCTCCGCCGTAAACTTTATAAATACCAACCGACCGCATCTCATTACGTTTAAGTTGAAACAATTTTATTTTAATCTGGCGAAATTATGGCCTAACCGCAGAGCAAACAAACATAATGATGACTCATCTTGTTCATTTACAGACCGAGCAAGGGTGTTCTTCGTTATTCCGGTTTCTTTAACCGCACTTTTGATCCCGAAAGCACTCACGGTTTCTCGTCTTATTTTTGGATTTCCTGCTTCTACTTTACCTAACGTTGTTGAGGCGTGTCAATAGCTTTGCATCGAATAATATTAAGCAAATTATTATTTCAAATTTCGTAGATTACTTGAGAATGCGTAGCAGGCCCTTCAACTCTCCCAACCATCACCTATGGGTTCGACGATGGAGTCAAGTGACTTTTGTAAATACACAGAGAATGATAAATGCCATAAAGGGTTTGCATCACAGTACATTCACACAAGCCATGACAGTTATAATAGTCATATGCTTTTTATAAAACTTTTTAAGGCTCCTTCATGTTCCTTGAGCTTCGACAGGCTACTGTAATACTTTTTACAAAACTTCTGGATTCCTCCTGCGTCGGTTTTTGTTGAGTCGAATTAGGTAACGTTTCGTCAATATTCCCGTTGACTTCTTCAGAGCTTGATGAAACTGGCTCTCATTTTACTCTGTATCTGCTAGAGGGAGGAGCCAAATGAGGGGCATGAACACCGTCTCGGATGAGTGATTCCCATATAGGTGACAGGTAAAGACCTGAGTCGCGGTTAAGTCTCGGATTATTCGTTGGTAGAAGAACTGATTAAATGGAAGAATTGTGTTCGGCAACTGCTGATAAGTTTATTTGTCTTAGTCTTAGGGCTTTTTCACGTCTCCATGTATTCTTTGCGGCATATACACGGAATGCTGGCATCTAAAATGGAATTTTGTCTTTGAGGATATATTGGAGAACCAATGTTGCTGACAATAGGTCGAAGGGGTAATCCTGATTGGTGAATCTTTGGGAGTACGTAGAGACGAGGAATTTTCATGAAAGGTGACAGATTCTTTCACGGAGTCTGATAAAGAAGCCTTAAAAATTTAAGATTGCTTTCCAAAAATGACGTAGGATCTTTTTTAAGTTGACGATATGATCCATCTGTAAATTTCCGTGACAAATATTCCATTATAAATATGTAGATAGTAATACAAAATGCATTTCAAATTATTTTCAAAATACCACATCAATAGAAATTTGTCAAATGGTGGATATCTTTGATTATTAAATTGGCAACGTCGTCACCAATAGAGCTCGAGATTTCAAATATAAATTCTAGGATAAACCGATGACCAAGTCAGACCCACCACCCCAGGTTACAAATCAGGGGAAGGTCCATAGCGAATGGCTTAAATAGTGGAATATCTATCTGCTGACTCCGTATTTGTTTGGCAAAGTGAACTTCGTTGCGATTAATTGTTCCAATAAATCAATAGCTAAATATGTAGTTGAATCATTCGATATTTTAACAGGAATAAGTTTAAGTACAAGCATGATAACAAAATTTTAAATAAAGATATTAAAAAAATATATCAAATTTATGAAATTGTACAAGAATACTCAAAATAAGTTGGTTCACTTATTTCCTAAAATAAAATTCGTTAAAGGGACTTTTACTTTTGTAAATATCATCTTTTTCTCCACTTTCGTCTGATTATTTTGTGTATTGGTTTAAGTTTAACAGGAAAATATATTTTATTTTGTTCTTAAAAACCGCAAAGGCGAAACATATTATTTGGAAAGTAAAGGTCATTTAACTTAGTTCACATTTCACTACAAAAAGAGTTTGGATAACTTGACCATCTGTAGGGGCTGTCGCTGCAATACTTTTCTAAAAATAACCTGTGCCTGTGCCTGAAGTTATGAAAAATTCGTCTTTCTTGACACAACGACGAGAGAAGAGTGACTCGTTTTTTAACTTATTTAAAAATTACTGACAAAATTCCTGGCTAATGCCATAATCTTTTGGTTAAAGTCCTTGAACACGTGTGTAATGATATGTTTTTAATTGTTGCTCTTGTCAAATTCTGTGTAGAGATGATGCGGAAACATTTCTTATGTCGTTAGAAACGATTCTAGTATTTGTAGTACGATCACGTTCCGATGCGTTGAGAACTGCCTCCTCTTCGTCGGTATTTTCTGCGCCGGAATTAGATTTCAAAGGATTTTAAGATTAAAATTACCAGTTTCTTTCAAACGTCTGCAGATATTTTCACAAATACTTACCGGGTGTCCTTCTCTCTGGAAACCTGTCTTTGCCTCGCTTCACCATAAACTAATAATAAGTCAGTTAATTCAGCCAACTTGTAATGGCAAAAGGACATTTTACAGGTGCGCAGTTTTTAATAAACACAACAAATTACTAAATACATTTTTTAAATTTTAGTTACCGACATCGAAATCGACAAACGATCAACAGGTAGCTTCTAACGGGCACTAAACAGCCAAAGAAAGAAATTATCAGCGCGCAGGGTTCCTTTTTAGAAAACTTGCAGCGATAGCCCATACACCATTCCCTATTCTATCTGCGGGGCATCTCTGTCCCCTTACCAGGCCGCATTCATTTAGATCTTTTCATCCACCATAACCTCCCCCCCTAGTACTCTCGAGGAGGTATGAATAGTTCTTCGGTCTCAATGAATTGATCTCCTAGTACGCTTAATCGACTCCCGCTAGTTGTGTGCATCTGGTTCGGAAATGAATTGAAAATAGTGTCTTCTTAAGTCACAGTTTCCTGTTATTATTCATATCAGAACCCTCGTTGCCTCAGTCTCGGTGCTCCCGTGCAGAGCGAAGTGCCTCCCAAGATAGTTATTCAGCTCCCTCTTGAGCACGCAATTCCAACGGTCCGGTATTGCATCCGCCTAAAGAGCCAGTTTTTCTACCATTTCCATTGCCTTTATAAATATGCAAACGATCTTCACCAGTAGACATTTAAATAGTCCCCTTAGAATCCGATTGCTGCGTTGCTATGTGTCCTATTCTACGGTGTCGAGGGTGGACAAGATTCCCTGGACAGGTAGAATTACAAACATAGAAGTACCTCATCGAAACTGGAGTATTATGGTCATGTAATACGTAATGACAAGTACAAACTATTACACGTCATTATCCAGAGAAAGGTACGCGCAGATAAGACGTCGCAGAACATAGTGGCTGATAAACCTACGCCAGTGGTATGGAGAGAGCACTACTTCTATGTTCAGAAGGCCCGCCGATAAAGTTCAAGTTATGCTTTGGATTACCAACGCTTTAGGACAACAGGGCACTTGAAGAAGAAAAAGAAGTAACAATTCCGAGGCACAGACATCAGTAATCTTTTTGTAGTAAAATATGTACTAGTTTCAATAACTTTTAGCTTTCAAATTTAAATAATACTTCTTTAACACCCTGTGATTACGAAACGAAGCAGAATTGAACCCAGGTTGATATTCAAAACTGGCTTATCGTGAGGAATCTCCCCTTCAGCAATGGCAAATATTTTTTGAAACACCCTTTATACATTATCCAAATAATTATAATATAAAATACATTAATACATAATACAAATTAGAAGTTTTGTGGCATTTCAAAAATTATTATAAATTCCATTTGTGTGATCTATAAAAGAATGCTTCATAGCGTTCGAGATATTTTTCGAATGACACTCGGTGAGATATCCAACAAAGTCCAGTTTTGGTTAGTTTTGTGTGTTTATTGTCCAGCATTCGATTTTATATGCGAGTTGTAGTAATGCATAACCATATCCTTCCCGTGCCGTATGTCAATTTACAAGTGTATGTTGTGCATAATAAATTTTACATAAATTACATATTACGCCACTGCCGTTACTACTTCATCTTACCGAATTATTAGAATTAATAAGAATAAAAAAACGGTTGAATGGAACCTATTGCGCGAAAAAGACAATGCAATTATTTAGAGGTCTAAATTTCTGTCAAGTTGTCCCCGCATAGAAATAGAGCATTAGAATAAGAATATTCTGACTTCAAGTGCAACAACGATAAAATAAATTATTTCTCTATCACCGGTCTAAGAACCTCTCCCATAATTAAATTCTTTGGAACTAAAACTCTTATCGTTTTTTGATCAAAGAAAGCTTTCCTATACACCCGTTCTCTGGGGAATAAAATAAGGCAAAAAGATTTTTCGAGCTTATATACCGTTCAAATGCGCTCCGTTAGTCTAATATAAGCAGTATCCTATAAAAGGAGATTGAGAAAATTAAGGAACGGTCGTTAGGATATGCCGGGGTAGAGGTACAATATTCATAGGGTGATTTCGTTTAATGTGGGTATCGAAAATCGATTCGGTCCGGTTGATTCAAATGGGTATGCCGAAAGTTTAGAATGTACAATGCGAAACGTAAATAATGGATTTATTTATTAATGCAAGAAGGTATAATATAATAATATTCTTATATACTGTGCGCGTATCCCAATTGCATGGATTGGGAGAGTGAGATTGCTGGCAATGGCCAAGAAATTGTTAACTTATTTGCGAAATATTTGTGGGGATAGACAGCCTAAGTACTAAGCATGGCCCCGACGGTATTCCATCTATTTTAATAAAAAAATGTGTGTGTACCTTGAGTGGGCCCCTCCACCACATTTTTGATGCTTCATTATCGTCCGGTGTTTTTCCTGATTACTGGAAATTAAGTTATTTAACGCCAATTCACAAAAATGGTGACAGAAGCAATATTAGTAACTATAGAGGTAACTATTCTGTCAGCATTTTTCCTAGTATTGTAAAAAAAATATGTGTGCAGCATGGGTTTTCTCGGGGTAGGTGGACTGTGACTAAAATGCTGACTTATCAGCTTTATCTGTTGGGTGCTTTTGAGAAGTCTAAACAAGGACAGTGTCTACATGGACTTTTCGAGCGCGTTTGACAGAGTTAGTCATGAGCATCTTCGTAAGTTTCGGGCCATGGGACTGGGTGGTACGGTTGAATTTTGTGACAGCTTTTTAACAGGGCGCACACAGCGAGTCCGAAACAATAATTATATTTTTAGTGAAATTGTGGTGCACTCGGGTGTGCCTCAGGGTTCACACATAGGTCCAGTTTGCTTCAATTTATTTATACGAGATAGAGTGATGTAGTTCTTTATTCTGAACATCTTGCCTTTGCAGATGATTTTAAATTTTACAAAACAATTGAATCATTTATGGACGCTCAGCTTCTTCAGAGCGGCTTTAATAATGTTAGTTCGTGGTGCAGAATGGTCTGGATCTAAATATTGGAAAGTATTTTAGTATTACTTTCTCTAGCTTAACTAACACCCTTCAAAATAGATATATTATTAACAATACAACGATAGTGTGTCACTATCGTTCACTGTCACTGTCACTATAACTGAAAGACTACGATTCAGATCTCACTTTCTTTTATATTGCGATATAGCCCGCATAGATAGCAAAAACTTTTTTATTTAAGGTTTTTACCTATTGTACAGGGATTCCCGATATTCCGTGCTAAATGAAAAAATGTGTTAGGTGTCCTAAATTTGCCGATATCAACTTCAAATTAAGCAGAGAAGTAAAATTCCATGTCCACATTTAAATGGTAAAAATACAATTTTACCAAGTATTTTTTTAAAATGTTTGAAATTTTTTTTTTGGTAATTTTAGCTTTCAGAAAAATATGTGTTCCTCCATAATCGTTCATCCGATTGGCAAAATTCTTTAACCGACAGACATAGTGCAATAACATTTATTTCAGGAATTTTTTCGATTATATACAGGGTTTTCCAATTATAGGCAAAAATCTAAAAGACCTAGAAAATTGCTTTTTTACAGAGTAAATTATAAGCCGCAAATCAAAAATCGTACACAATATGGCTAACTGGTTCAGACGGTGTCATAGACCGCATCAAGATCTACACTTTTTGTATTTGCAGTTTTAGTCACATACGCTGCTCGGGATATTTGAAAAAATCCATATTGAAATCGCTATTTCGGGGGTTGTCAAGACGCCATGACGTCATTGATTATTACGGCGTACTGCATGGTTTCAGAAAAAACTTATTTTCTCGAAAACCATTTACTATTTTCAAAAAAATTCTTGAACCAGGACGCGTGGAAAATCGAGGGCTATAACCTCTACGTCGAACAATGATTGTATCATTTACAGGGTGTGTCGTTTATGGGCGAAAAATCTAAAATATCCTAAAAATTTCCGTTTTTGTGGGTAAATTATTGGCGATTAATGAAAAGCCGTTAAAGATGGGATAATTTAATTTGAACAGTATCATAAAGCTTGTCGTGAGAGTGTTTCAGGTTTCGTCAATTATACGGGGCGCTAGATATTTGAAAAAATATCATCCGACAACGCTATTATTTGTGCAAATTTTAATATTTACCGATGTTTGCTGTTACTTTGAAGTTCGACGAGATGTGAAGGACATTTTATACAGGGTGCATGCACAATTAACTTACATCCTAAAGTTCCATAGTGGTACGCAGGGGCACGATAGAAAAACAATGCGTCCCTTTACCACACGAAACTGGAAAGCTCTTTATTTTATAGTAAAAAGCTGCTTCGCGCTACGCGCTACGAAATTTCTTGTGTTAATATGCACTTATACATTTTTTTGGAAAGTTTTTATGCTTTACTGCAACCATTTAACATTCCAGATCAGCCGATTTTACTATTAATTTACCGTACTGATGAGATTCGTGGAGTTCCTGTCTTGGAGTGTGCCGATTGAATATTAATGCAAAAAGAAGCATTTATTATGTATTTAATAATACAATTTTGCATTAATTAAACGCCCTCTCCTCTACCCCAGGAAAGTAATATTAAAAAGGACATAAAATTTACTGTTAATCAAAACTAACTAAACAATTACCCTAACCAAAACTAATTTTACACATAATTTTAAGCACTTTGATTTCTGACGTAATGCAATTAATTAATTAATTATTATTGCAACTAAAATTTTCTCTATTTAGTTAAAAATCGATTTCATGTGCCCTGCGTAATTCCATTTTAATTCCTGGTGACCTCTAAGCTGCTCGAAATTACGCTACTAAGCCGGAATAAACCGAAAACAAAAGGTTTTTTTTATTGCACAAAGACTAATTGCCGGCGTTAAAAAATGTACTTGTTAAAGCGACTCTTATTAATTAGCATTTTTAATTGGGAATTAAGTTTGCAACGGTGACGCCTGCTTTGGAAGTGCCAGTTTTAATATTTCCTCTCGAGCTATGAGAATATCCAATTAATTTAGTTATGTTTTTGACGTACCAATTGTGAAAATCTAGTGGAAAAAGCGGCGATATTGAAAACTTTTCAATAGAACTAACAATTCAGTTTTCATTACTCTTTAAGTGACGTCTCATTAAAAATGGCTTTCAATTCCCTCCACGTTGTGATTTGTGATGACAAAAAATCTAATCTTATTTTTAATAGTATATTATTACTAAGCGACAATTTAACTTATTAAACTAACTAAACTAGGGA
The DNA here is from genome assembly GCF_029955315.1 of Cylas formicarius. NCBI lineage: Eukaryota > Metazoa > Arthropoda > Insecta > Coleoptera > Brentidae > Cylas > Cylas formicarius. The sequence continues at coordinate 28,879,248 of NW_026844352.1, forward strand.
CATTTTAATATATTGTCACAACCCACTGGCCATGACTGGGTGCCGAGTTCTCGAAGTAGAGCTATAAAAATATCGCTTTGCAGATACTAAGCGTATTGGCTGCTCAACTTACATGGACGAGGACGAGCCAGCTCAGAGAGACGGGAATCATAGGATATGCCGTCACCCAAGAGAACCGGTGGGTAAAGTCTGTTCATAGATATAAGAAAGTGACCAATTGCTTTTGAATGGGATTATCCAAGGGTGGTTATTAACATACAATGCAACAAGATTATTAACAAGAGTTAAGGAATTTAAATTCAAGTAAAATTGTTGTCCGTAAGAGGAAATCATTCTAATTTCGTGTGTTGAATCGTGTGCGAATTATGCAAAATATGTGTGACTCTAGTGTATCTCAGGAGATGCTCCCGCCCAAATGTAGCAAACACTATTCTATTGAGACTGAGGAAGTTGTAAACAATGTTTATTTGACTCTCATTGAATGTGGTGCCAGCAAGGAAGCATCTTTAGAAGATACGGCCGCATTGACAAAAATTCGAACATCAAAAAAGATATAATACGACCTAAAATTTAGCAGTTATACGAGGAACAAAGCGTGCCTACATTAGATATCTTAATTAGGAGGCTTGAAAAAGATGAAAGCGGTGTTAAATGTGGCAGAACTACCTTATGGAAGTGTATTCAACACATTGGTTTTAGATTTAAAAAAATTGACAAAAGCCTAGTTTTAATGGAGTCTTTTAGAATTCGGAAACGGCGACTCGAGTGTCTAGAAAAAATTAGGATTTACAGAGAACAACAGGGGCCAATTATTTACTTGGATGAAACCTGGTTCGACACTTATGATACCCCGGAAAAGGGTTGGGTTGACTCAATTGATAAGTGTAAAACAAATGCGCCATCAAAAAGAGGTAAAAGAATAACTATTTTGCATGCTGGCTCTAAAGATGGTTGGATTCCAAATGGACTTTCTCTGTCTGCGAAAAATATTAAAGATTTTTCTCTGGATTACCATGAAGACACCACCGCTGATTTATTTGAAAGTTGGTTTACAAACAAACTAGTTCCAAACATTCCTCCTAATAGCGTCATTGTAATGTACAATGCAAGTTATCACAGTAGACAGTTGACTAAAACCCCTTCCTCATGTGACACAAAAGCAATAATGTAATAACGACACTTATTTTCACGGAGATTATACCAAAAAGCAATTAATTAATAAATAATAAATGATTATGCAAGAAATCTAAGGCATACAGTTTTAAGGCACTTACTAGTGTATATTTAATCCAATTGAACATGTTTGGCACCAACTGAAATCTGCCATTCGTCGTAACAATGTTTTTCCCCGTGTTAACTCCAATGTCCTCAAACTTATAGAAACCGAAGTTTTTAACATCCCTCCACAAAATTCTGTTAAACATATAGAAAAAGCATAACAATCGTATATCCATATTGCAAATAATATAAATATATAAATAAATAAATAATAACAATATAAATAAACAATAATAATAATAATAAATAATAATAATAAATAAATATATAAATAATTAATTTGTAATTTTATTTTAGTTTTAAACATAAATAAATAAATATTGTTTAGTATCTTTCCTAACAAAACCCCAAATAATTAAATTCTAATCAAAGTTCGGCCATATTTCATTCTTATAGCTTACAGTCTTTTTCTTATATCTATGAACAGAATTTACCCGCCGTCTGAGGTCATTACCAAGGGCAACTCATGGACCCGATGGCTGAAGGCTATTTGGCGTTATTAAAGGATCTTATTCAATCTAATAGTTTATTGGGCAACGCATGACCTATTTAATTATTATCCGCTCGTTGGAATTATAATACACTAAATATAATTATAAACCCCGTTTGAATATGAGACCCTCGTACGAGACTTCAATAATCGAACTGACAAAAAGGGTACTGAACCCCGTAGGCTTTTGCGTAGAAAGATTGCCGTTGTTTCCCTAAAAAATTTCACTGGTCCATTTGAAACTATTCCGTAAACTAGAAAATTTTGTGGAAGATTGGACGAAAGTACAAATGAGTAGAGAGTGTTTCAGTGGCATCCTATAAATATTATGCCAAGGGATTTATTGAAAAGGGCATATTAATTAGAGAGAAAATATTTCAAAAGCAACTTCTGCGATTACTACGAAATAAATAATCAGCAAGTTTCACCTTTCCTGCAGTTTATTTCGAACAACTTCATCCGTAGAACGGTCCGATAAATTTAGCAGTCCGTCGGGGAAGTCGAAGCATCTGTTACCCCCGGTCTGTGCTAATTTCTCATCACCCAACTTCCGGGATCGGGGCTGGTGGTCGTTGCCGATTTTTGAGATAAATAATTCAGCTCGGTGTGCATCACCCACTAAGCGCTTTGCATGGTTCCCCCTATTTGTCAACGTCTAAGACATTTTATGCACAATGGTCTGACGCCCGGAGAGGGTTTACGACAGATTAATTCATATATCCGGAAGAGAAAAGCAGATACATCATGGGTTCTGGAGATCCGGCTCGAATGATCTGTTAATTATTCCTGTGCGACTTGAGAGGGTGCGATTATTTCAGAGATTTGGGGAACGAATCGGTGGTCGCGAAGGAAATTGTACGTTTGCCTGTGCATATGGAAATATGGATGTTATAAACGAGGGTTCCCCTCGTGAATCATTTTGGACAGAAATGAATAATGCATTGGCAAGAAAATACGGGCGGTCTATGAAGTGCATTTCCCAAGTAAACAAACGAATTCACAGTTTATAATTTTCTAATTAATTTTTCAAAAATGTTATTTCAAAGGAAAATTCAGAGCACAAATTACCCGAATTTTATGCCTAATGTGGAACTCGATGTAAAAGTAAAACAAGGGTTTCCAACAAGAAAAAAAAGCCAACTTTAAGTGGTATCTCGTCTTAAAAAAAATAGTATAAAAACCTCTGATATCTATCTAAAATTGTTGTGAAAGTCGCTTCGCAACTGTCTATCACGGTGAAGTTGTGACATTTGAATTTATCTCAACAATCAAGTACCAGGAATACTAGTACTTTTTTCAAAACTTCTGCATTCCTCCTGCGTCGGTTTTGCTGAGTCAAACTTGCTGACGTTTCGCCAATCATCCTTTTACAGTCAAGTCAGCAAGTGCGACTCAGCAAAAACCGACGTAGGAGGAATCCAGAAGTTTTTTAAAAAGTATTACATTAGCCTGTGGAAGTTTCTTTGAAAAATCAGGAATACTAGTGTTTGTACTCAACTACAAACGAATGAAACCTCCAACCTCTAACAGAGATCGAATGAGGCATATGACGCACCCTACCTGATGATACGGTAAATGGAGACCGTCTCAAAGAACAGCTGAATGACAAATTTTAGTAAGATAAGCAAGATTTGGTTTCCCCTTAGCTAGTTACAACAAATTTAAGAAAATAATTAGTTTCTTTTGCTAAATTCTTACTTTTACAACTTAAGCAAAAGGCTGTATTATATTTACCACTTTTTGAACTTCGCCTACTTACACTAGTTAGTTTAAGTAACGTAGATAATCACACATCCATGAGTGAGAATTTTGACGGTCTTTTCGGATCTAATTTAAAAAGTTGGCTTCTGAGCTGACTTGCAGCAATAATACAGTAATATCTATAATTTACAAATTACCTTTATTTTGAGGATATACATACCTACTTGAAATGGGCCTATGGGTTTTAATTATCTCATTGTGACAGTGGAATCGGCACAAGAACAAAAAGATTCGAAAATTCGTTCGCTTGTTTTCAAGTCCCTAAAGTCTTTTTCAACAAAACTTCAATAACTAGTTATTAGCAACTTATTCTGATCCAACTTTTAGCGAGAATCTTAGCCGTCACTCAAACAGTTTTTCAAATTATCGGAGAGCGTAACTTTTGTATCGACTCGATCTTGATCTTAATTATAACTTCAGATATCTGCCGAGAAGTCATAGTTCATTCTTCAAACTTTCCGATGAAAAAGTTTCAGATGCCGATTTTTCTGTTTTAAGCTGGGCTTATGCTTAGTTTCCCTCGAAGAATATTAATTCGAGAATTCTTTCAAATATTGTTACCTTTTTTAGCGAGAAATCCGTTAATGAGAAATTCTTGCAAAAGTGCGGCGATCACTTTTTTGCAACTCCCAGAAACTGCATTGCGAAAATCCAATCGATACAGGATGATTAGCGATCTGTTCCCAGAAATATCATTGCCAGCCGAGCTAAACTCAAACACATGTCCTGTTTGCCATTTTTAAATTATTGATGTTCTCATTCCGGTGCACGAATGGAAACGAAAATAAACACGGAGGAGTACAATGATGTCTCTCTTTTATCATCACTCTTGAGCGATCAGGTAAAAATGGATTTCGGCAGAATTGAAATTAAATGATTTATTGTGCCCGTAATCCAGTGCTGAGATATAAATCGCGTTTTTGTTCGAAGCCTGGAATCAGTTGATTGATTTTTCTTGCAGTTTCCGATAATAATATGGACGCAAGGACAAAATTATGGTATTTTGGTTTTTCAATTAACAAATTTTAATTATAATTTTAAAACATTAATTTACTTCATTAAGTTCGACAGAAAACGAGGGCACCCACAAGGTGTGGATTTCAGTGACGACTTTGAAGTTTTGGTTTTTGGAAAAATCATTACGTCCGCGAGATAAAATTATTTTATTTTCTCTTGTATCTAACTAGTGAATCACGTTACAATTATGATGCAGGACACCCTCTTTTGGATAGGGAAATGTGAATTGCCGAAGTGTACTCAGCCCAGTTTTGCAAGACATTGCCTTCTAACTGGGTTATTTATCTATGTTCACTTTTCAATAATATTTTGGAATATCGATTTATGCAACCCTGCTGGGATAGTATTATATATGCTTCACAAGGACGGTCTTTTGAATGATACTGTCATTTATCGTGAAATTGCTTTGTCGAACTGTAGAGTTAAGTTATTTACAGCAATTTTGTTGGTAAGGCTAGAGCATTGGTCTGAGTAAAATCAAATTTTCCCAGAAAACCAAAGTGGCTGTCGAAAATCGAGTGATTGTGCGGATAATATCTTCACCTTGCTGGCAACGGCTCAAATCCATCACCGCTTAAAATATCTAAAAGTAAATTGATATTTATTGATTTTAAAAGGGCGTTTGATATAATAACGCATGACCTGCTATGGAAGAAGCTCTGCTCGCTTGACCTGTCTTACTTCATGTATTAAATCCCTCTATGATGATGCGAATTTTAAAATTAAAAGCAACCACGACTTTACATGCTAGTTTCCTGTCTCGGAGGGAATTCTGCAAGGCGAAACGTTATGACACCTCTTATTTCCCGTATTTCTGTCTGTAAATCTGAAAAAGACAATAATATTAATTTTCACAGATGCTGGGAATGACAAAGCCATTCAACAATATAACTTTCGGTGCAACAACGAAAAAATCGAAATATAGAAAATAATATATTATGCAACAAGTGCGGTAAACGGCATTTGACTCACGAGTTTATTTGACACGAGCGGAGCGAGTGTTTAATAAACGAGTGAGTTAAAAAGTTTACCGAACGTTTTGCATACTATACTTTTTCTACGACCGTTAGTTTTTGCTTACATTTTCGCAAAGCAACACGAATACATTCACTGACATGATTGTCAGAATTGACAAACGTCAAAATTCAAAGCGTGGGAAATATCTCCGAAAACATCCGATTGCTCCCAAACCCGTGCGGTAAAATCCCGGAAATGTCCGAAGTGGCTCGGATTCGTTGGAAGCGAAACTGACGTGGTAAAGTGACGCTTCCGGCACGCTAGATAGGTGCGTAATTAGGTATTTTACAGACGGGAGTAGAAAAATATATTTACTTAGAAACTTCACTTAACTCCCCAACATTTTTCAGGCCCAATAAGCAGTCAGTGGTATTATAGCTACATCTAACAAGGTCAGTACTAGTTGGTCTGCAAAAAATACGTTCTATAGTACGTTAACTATAAGCGTTCTGCTCTCCAACTCTCCTATTTGGAGTATCAGGTATTTAAATCGAGATTATTCTATACTGTTTTCAAAAGGACTCTTAAATGGTTAAGTAAGATTGTAGAGGATCTTTTCCATAAGGCAATTCACAACGCTTACAGGGGATCATTTAAAAAGTAACAAGAATAATTTGCTGCTTAACTTTACAAAAATCTGTACTGAGCGAGATCTTCTATTTGTGGCTTCTGCCGGGTTTTCCCTTCTTTTACAGTTGTTTTTCAAACTGCGACCAACAAAACAAATTTTTTTTCAATACTTCCATATCGTGCAAATACATCAAGTCAGCTACGAACTGCTAATACCAAGCACCTTAAACTTTGATGAAGTGTGGTAAGTGTGGTCCAGAATACCAATCAGTCATTTTAGCGTTTTTCATATTTTCTTCTTTTTCTTTTTCACATCGCCAAGGTTTCGTCCCTGAAAACGAAGCAATCTATAATTTTAATATTTTTTTCCACTCCCCACTGTAAAATGTCTAATTACACACCGATCTAGCGTGCGGGAAGCGTCACTTTACCACGTCAATTTCGTTTTCCTCGTATCCGAGCCACTTCGGATATTTTCGGGATTTTACCGCACGGGTTTGGGAGCAATCGGATGTTTTCGGAGATTTTACCGCACGGTTTGAATTTTGACAAAAACTAATACACATAAAGATGTTATGCAATATATCAGACAATTTAAACACTACGTGCTATAAGCTACAAGTAAAATCTAGTGGACTAGTCGGTAACTAAAGTGACATTTATAATTTAAGTTTCCCACAGAAATTTTATACACCGTTCGCATGGTGTTTACGGTTTTTATACTAATATGTTGCCAAGACCAATTGTACCATTTTCAAATATCCATGTCTCATCAATACAAACAAAACAAAATTGAAGGTTAGGACCTGCTTTTCTTGCTTATGCGCTCTTAAAAATTAATCCTCTTAAAAGCTCCATCCTTGGATGATTTTTCTTTCAATTCCAGTCTTTTTATTTGAATAAACCACTTATTGATCAACTGTAAAAGTTAAATAAACAACATAGCGTTTTAAAATTGAATTTATTCCGTTGTTTATATGACATCTCCAATAATACATCTCTCTCTGTTTAACGTATACAGTTAAAAAGAGACAGCAATAGCAGAGCCGATCGGAACGATAAATGAGCGGGTTTAATGGCAACTCGTAAATATGTTGTTTGAATGGTACGAAATTTGGTAATTCGATTGTTATTATTTTTAATTTGTTGAATTGTGATTTTTTCATGACGGTTGCAGAAAAAGTATAGTATGCAACACGTTTGGTAAACTATTTATCTCACCCGCTGCACTCCGCTCGTACCAAATAAACTCGTGAGTCAAATGCCGCTTATCACACGTGTTGCATAATATGCTATTTCCTACTTCCTTCTTTAAAATACCCAATTATACACCGATCTAGCTTGCGCAAAGTGTCATTTTACCACGTTAGTTTCGTTTCCTACGGATCCATAGCAAGGAATGTATGCGTTTTGTTTTACAAAAATTTACCCATAAACTAACGGTCGTAGATACGACACGTTTGGTAAAGTTTTTAAGTCCCTCGTGACTCAATTTACCACACTTGTGTATTACTTGAAACACATTCCCAAAAGTAATTTCATAGCTTGGTTTTTAATGAACACTTTCGTGTACTTTCTATTATTGTTGTTATTATTTGTCATTAAAAAAAATCAAATCTGGTGCTTCACATATATTACTTTTCTCAACGTTTGTTTTATTATTTAAGCAATATATTTCCTTAGAAGCAATAAATCTATTGTTTATTGTCTACTGGTTGCGCCACGGTATACCTTAACTACAAGCACAAGCACCTTCTATTTTTATAAAGAATAAAGATAAAAGTCAAAATATACAGACTCTTACATCAGATATTCTTGATGTTGAGGTTCTTCTAGCTTCTTTATCTGCGCACCAATATCGTTGATTACGGATGAGTTTTTTGACTTCCACTTACATAGCTACTCAACTAAATCAGAAAGTTTTAAAACGGTTGGCACAAGGTTAGACTAGTTTAGTTGATTTTGCTAATAATTACCAAATAAACAGCTATCATACTTTTCATCAGGTAATTTAAGAGCAATTTAGTTGACGCGATATGGCGATACAATCTTTTCAACAAACAGTACCAGTACCAAAGAGAAACACAAACTATGCATCGAAAGTTTTGGGAATTTGGACCCAATTAAGGCCACCCTAATCTCTGTATAAATTTCCGGTTGCTCGATGTTATTATAGTGAAATTAGTTAATCCGAGTACCACCCATGCGAACTCTACCGTTAATTGTTTTTAACCACAAACCGTTCGATGCCAATTACAAATTCACGGTTAAGGCAAGAATGTAAGCACGAATTTTGCTAATTGATCTGCTCGCATCCGCCTCGGCATCAAACTCCTGTATCAGCCTTCGAATGCAGAACCATTATTATGCAGCAAAAGGACTGTACTACGCCTTAGCTGAAATACAGGCCCAAATAGGTTGATTTAACTTTAGGTCATAAGACGATGGTGACAATCGTCTATTTTTTAAATCTTTTCGTAAATATGAAAAACTACTGTTTATACGTATTTCCATTTATTAACGTCCGATTGCTGCCAAAAATCCTGACAAGCAATCGGCTCGGTCGCAGGACTGAAGAGAGAGAGCGAAAACAATAATATTATTAACGTAAAGGGAGCTTTTTTTTAACCCACGCAGCTCTCAGCCCTTCAAGCCGGCGAATATAGCTTCTTTCCGTTTTGAAGTACGAGGCTCCCACGCCCTCTGTTACACAATAAATTGCATGAGCTAATGAAAATAACATTGGAACAGGTAGTATATGGACAGCAAAATATTAAATTTTATTGTCACAAGGCGCAACATAAAATGTATCAATTTAAGTTGACTGGTATCTGGCTACCTCTAACTGAAGTCCAATAACGATTCCAATAGCTTAGAACAAGGATCTGTTTTCTTATTAGCCAGTGTAAGTTCAATTTTAACTGGTTCATTACTGATTCTTCCGTTGAACCTGTTACTACTGGTACTACTTTCCCAATTCCCACTCCATTTGGCACTCGCATATCGTAACATGGCAGCGAGTATGAATATTATTTCGCTGCTAGTAATCAGCTACAAAAGCTGCGGCTTTAGTTGTCATTTACACTAGCGTTACCCATCGAATATTTCGAAATAACACGTCGTCATATTATTCAATTAAGCGTCGCGTCATTGAAGTGAAATTCACCCACAATGGCTATTAAGCTCAATGTCCCGGCCGTTATCAATAATTATGGATTTTCCAATCAAAATCCGGACAATAACCCTATTCGAGCCATTTTAAAAGATCACTAACATTTAATCTCTCCAGCGAATTAGCCGATCGTGCCAATTAACTGAATTATACTCGCCGATTAAGTGATGGACTTTGTTTATGGACTTCGAGAGCCAATTATACGAACAAATGGAAAATGCGGGAGCCGAATTTGTTGTTTTAGTCTTCTATGTTTTTGTTGCGACATCGCCCTCCATTTCATTCCCGATAATAGACAAATCCGGCCACCCGTTTTTCATTCGGAAACTCACCTGATGTGAGACCGGGTTCGTTTTAATTATCGATGCGAGATCGCCAATTTCAGCAAAATTTTTGCGCACGAGTCGGGGAGTTTTAAGGCCCAGATTTGATTGTTTTATCGCATTTTGAATTTTTTTAAAATTATGCACTATGTGACGTAGTAATTGCAATAACAAACGTAAATATATTTTTGTACTCCGTTTTGTAAAATACTTTACCATGTGAGTTTCTTGTCTCATGGATCCGAGCCACTTCGGACAGTTCCGGGATATTATCGCACGGGTTTGGGAGCACTCGGGAGTTTTCGGAGATTTACGGCTTGAATTTTGACGTTTGTCAGTTCTGACCTTCATGTGAAAGTATTCGTGTCGTTTTGCAGGAACGTATCAAAAAATTAACGGTCCTAGAAAAGGTTTAGTATGCAAACTTTTTAAGTCATGTCAGTATGTCAATGCCGTGTTGCATATCAAAAATTAATTATCATAGAAAAAGTATATCATGCAGCACGTTTGGTAAACTTTTTAAGTCACTCCTTTGTTATGAACTCGCTTTGGTGCCAAATAAACTCGTCACTCAAATGCCGTTTACCACAATTGTTGCATAATATACTACCAGGGATAATCGTACCAACTGACGTAGACGTTGTACGGGGCGGTCCGTTTATTATGGGATGAAAAACAAATTAAGTAAATTGCCCAAGACCAAATGCTGGAAATTATTTTCGAGTTTCTGAACTGACCACCAGGGAGAGTAGTTCTTATCTTTAATTTTAAAACTCGGTTTCTACAAAAACTAATGGTAACCATAGTTACAGCGAGTACCATTTATAAACTGAGAAAAATTCAAATATTTTATATCTCTTCAAGGAAAATGGTGGGTGTGTTCGAACATTTTCCCAAAAGGGTTTACTCATTTTAATAAAATTCGAGCCGTTAAAAAGGGCTTTTACTAGGCTGATAGCCGTATGCGATGAGTGACGCGATTGTCATTGCCATCAGGTGGAGTTTTCTGACATATTCGCAAAAAAAAAATGTTTTCTGGAAAAGTCTAAATGCAACGTGAGTTATTTGATGCCATTAGATGATCAAATAACGGCCCAACAACCCAGTTTATGTTTATGTTTATTCAGTTTTTTTATAATTCATTCGAAGGGCTCCAAATTACCCCGTAAGTGAATTTTTTACGTTTTGACAGGCTTAGCTGTTACTCTGTTTTTGGTTAATGACAATAGCATTCCAGAACGGTGTGACTGAAGCCCATCAGCTCTAATGCTTCGATAAATCGATCGATTGATATCTGCCGAAACGTATCTACTACCAGTCTTGTCGCATTGCTCTGGTTTTGTTGGATTTCGGATAATCCCGTTTGCAATTTTCATCCCAGCCTCTGGCGGTCTCACTATTCTACCCCTTTTAAATTCACCTAATGGATGATACACTTCTAATAGCCCTAAAACTTATTTATTTTTGGCAATTTAAATAAGTCTGGTTATCTCGATTGCTGTTATTTCTTCCTTGCTTTTTACAACGTTAAGCACGTAATCAGAGTGCATCCGCCCATTGCCCACATTCCTAGAGTATTAATACTTTGTTGGCAACGAACCAACACTATAACAAAAGGAAAACAGCTTTCCCTAGCTTCCACCATTGACCGACCTGTATGCCGGCGTGACTAGTGAAAAAAGCGTGGTTAACGTGCAACGTTGACAGATACCAATCTGTCTGGTTTGCATACATGTTGCACGTGTGTGGTACTTCAGCACAATTATGAAATATTGTTTAGCGAAGGTCACAGCAGTGTTTTTCCTTTAAGTTATTTAACTTTACTCTAGTGGAAAAATTCATGTTTAATACACTTGATGAATTCTTTTTTTTAAATACTCCTTGGTGGACGTGTGGGAAAATGACATTGCAGCGGTGAGCACGTTGTTACACGTTTCTTTAAATTGTTGAACTCTCCAAGTTGTACTCACGATAATTTGAGGAGAATTATGTGTTACCATTGGGGAAAAAATATTTTATTTTTATACTTCTCACGTTAGACTACTCGTATGGCGAATTGCCGCTTGTACTTGACATTCACTTTTCTTAGTTATTTGTTAGTTATTTATTACAATTGCAAAATGACGACGTTGATATTTTATAAAAGTATTGTGAACCTTGCAATATCTGGCGGATGGCAAGGACACCGGAAAAATAATATAAAAATTGGGCGAGTTTAGTCACATAAAAATCATATGGCTTAGAATGGTGCTACATGATGGTTTCACTTTCATATTTTAATTGTTCTTTTACCACTTCTAATTTAGCATTACCAGGACCAGTAGCCTGGAGTAACTAACTCCCTAAGATAAATTTAAGATAGATCCATAAGCTAGAAATCATTTTAGAGCTATACTTTTTACTAGTTCAAGTGTTAATGATTGAATACAAGGCTCAAAATCATAACGGAAAACTCTTAAATCTCATGTAAAGTAAATAAAAACATCCACATGACTTTGGGAGACTGATTCCCGCTTGGTTTACCTTGACACTCCTAAATGTGTAAGTACGCACATATTTAATTAGAGGATTACGGTTGGAAGATTAGTTCTTAGATAAGTCCAATTACTTATTGGGACTCCCTCCATAGTTATATAGGTTTATCTAGATCCGTGTCTCCGACTGGATCCCACAGCTTCATTGGTACAACTAGTTGGTTTGGTTATGCCCAGCTCTCGATAACCATTCATATTTTCTGTATTTATTACCTTTTTTCATCCTCTATTGGGCATTCTTTCAATAGTTTAGCTTAGTGGCTTCAAATTTCTCGAGTTTCAGAACATATGGATTTACATTCTTTCATCTTACATCCGCAGTATTTAACTTACCCAAATTTAGTTGGCATCCCAATTTTTATTGGAAAATTTCCAGAAATTCTTTAGAATTACCGATCCGGATTCCAATTTCCGCTTTATGTAGATGACATATCACCCGAAAAAAAATCAATATTTCGGAGGTTGTACCGGCAGAGGGAGAATTAAGAAGGGAGATAAAGTCGAGAGCAGTTTAAGAGACATCTTAAAAGACTCGCTATGATTTATCTCCGGCCTCTACTCCATAAAGTATGTAAAATATGCTATTAAAATCGTCCCTCGGTCTTAACGGAGTGTTTTAAAAATGCGTCGGGTCCTTTTATATTTCCCCAAGATGCAGATTTATGTCTAGATTTATTCATTCTTTGCCAGCCAGGCCAACGTCAAGTAATTTCTTTAATGTGTTTACTCAAGGATTCGGGTAAACCCCTTAAATTACTCGGAACGTGCTTGAAACTACGAGAAGCTTCGACTGCACTTTCTAGGTATAATATGATTTTATTAAATTCCGACAGTATCGTTAAAACTCAGGTTGTAGTGGAAGTGTAGTGGCGTAAATAAAAAAAACATGATTCGACTTTGTTACATCGATGGAAAGACATCCGGCATTAGCATTGGCAAATAAAATTTCTTGTCTGTTTCGTGTATTTTGTCAGCGTTTCTTCTTTTGTCCCTTTCGAATCCCCAACAAAGCCAAGTAAAATCTGGCTTTCGTCGGCCCACCTAAAAAAGTTAGGGTTTCCGGTCGCCATTGATAAAGTTCCGATCGGAAAGGATATTTGTGTACGGTTCTTATTAAAATATTCCAAATGGAAAATTGGTCAAAAAATCTGGGCCCATATGCTCTCTATTTCAATTTCTCGGAACGGAGATATTTATTGTCGTTTTTCAATATTGCTTCTTTATGTATTTCTGATTAGGAATACGGGGTGTCTCATGGAATACATAAAAATGTGTTGTTTAATTATGTCCCTTTAAAGTCTTATGGTTTAGAGTAATGTTTTTGCTATTGACAGTCGAATTAAAATTTTATGTACTCACATTTTTTTATACAAATTTTAAGCCGTTAAACAAGTCGAAAAAAATTGAAATATAGTTAGGTATGGTCTGTTCATAGATACAAGAAAGTGACCAAATGCTTTTGAACGGCTTATCCAAGGGTGGTCATTAACATACAATGCAATAAGATTATTGTTATTAATTAATAATAATAATCTTGTATGCATTGTATGTTAATTACCACCCTTGTATAATCCGTTCAAAATCAATTGGTCACTTTCTTATATCTATGAACAGACCCTAACTCCCATATAACTGGGTACTCTAATAACCTGGTATTCAATGTTGTTGGATTTATCTTAATGGGCACTTTTGTCTGTAAATGGCTATAAATTTAATTTTAGGAACAAAAACATTTTATTCTTAATAATAAGAGATAAGCAAGAAAGTGTCAGTCATGGGTCAAAATACTCCGGATTTTGCGGCAAAAAGTTTACATGGAAAAATCTGTCCCGTCATTCCCTAATGTGTTACGCGTGACATTGCTAATCGAGATCCGATTGATGGATCACTAAATGCAGAGCAATCTTGCTGGTTAACACCGATAATGTATTGATTTTATTTCGAGCATGAACGGGACAATGAATCATCCAAAGACCGCATCAGCAAAACATCGCTCACTTATCTTTTCTTCGATGCACGGCTGAACATTTGCCTAGTTTTAGTATAATAATAATAGGGCCAAGTTAACCTGCTACATATTAGATCTCTCATTTTTAGATTACCAAATAACACATCTGATAATTGATTTTGTTTCATTTTGTTATTCTTTAATTATCCCACTATTGAATGGGGAAAATGAATGACGGGAACACGTATTTCACTTGTCGCTGTGAAACTTTTGTAAAACTTTTGATCGACGCGATAGCATTCCATTCATACGCCGACGTAAGATGAAAGTCCTTTATAATGCCATTATTTTCAAGTCCTCAAGAAGATCCGTAACTTTTCGTCATGAGAAAATTTATTATCGGGAAAGATCAAAGTAATAAATATATTTCACCTGACTAAACTGTAACCAATAGAATCCCACTAAATGCACGTATGCAATCCATTCCCATTTCAAATTCGATAAGAACCACAAGGAAAAGCGTTCTTTATTTCTCCCTCGGGCTTCTAACAGAATATATTATCACTTATTTCTACCGGAGTGTCTGTCGGATTCATCTTACAGGGATGAACTCGGCAGTACATTTGGGCAATTTTCTGGCACGCTGCTATATATGCGTTTGAATTTGGATTACAAATCATTTTGAACGCGATTTAATTCAAGAGTTGATTGTTGATACTGAAGTCAGATAAATAAAATATCAATGTTGAATGCTTTAAGCGTTTTGTGGTTGTTTATCTGAAGATACTACATTTCTTTCTACAAGAAATATACGAATTCAGCAAAGGAAGACAAGTTTAAGTTCTGGTGGCAAAAAATTATAAAATTGAGGGAGATAATTTTTGCAGCCTTCGAAAATTATGAGAGTCGGTAGGTATGGACAAATTTTGGACAAGTTTTAGACAAATCAGATGAAGAAGTTGATATTTTACGCAAGATCCTATTCCTCATATCTAGAAAGTTATAAAAAGAAAGTTGGGGTACTAAATTCAGAGTACTACTGTGATAACTTGCATTGTCCATTACAATGATGCTATTAGGCGGAATGTTTGGAACGAGTTTGTTTTTAAACCAACTTTCAAATAAATCAGCGGTGGTGTCTCAAGGTAATCCAGAGAAGAATCTTTAATATTTTTCGCAGACAGAGAAAGTCCATTTGGAATCAACCATCTTTAGAGCCAGCATGCAAAATGGTTATCTTTTTACCTCTTTTTTATGACGCGTTTGTTTTACACTTATCAGTTGAGTCAACCCAACCCTTTTCCGGAGTATCATAAGTGTCGAACCAGGTTTCATCCAAGTAAATTGACCTTTGTTGTTCTCTGTAAATCCTAATTTTTTCTAGATATTCCAGTCGCCATTTCCGAATTCTAAAAGATTCCATTAAAACTTGCCTTTTGTAATTTTTTTTAAATCTAAAACCCACGTATTGAATACACTTCCATAAGGTAGTTCTGCCACATTTAACACCGGTTTCATCTTTTTCAAGCCTCCTAATTAAGATATCTAATGTAGGCACGCTTTGTTCCTCGTATAACTGGTAAATTTTACCCCGTATTATATCTTGATCACTTTCATCTACTTTCAATGCGAGAAAGTGTCAGCATCGCTTCTTTTTTTTCCTCGCTGGGATTATTCACAATTTTCCGTACAGTTGATGTTGGAATTTTCGTCAATGTGGCCGTTTCTTCTGGCACCACGTTCAATGAGAGTCAAATGAACATTTTTATAATTTCCTTAGTCTCAACAGAATAGTGTTTTCTACATTTGGGCGAGAGCATCTTCTGAGATACACTAGACTCGCACATATTTTGCATAATTCGCACACGATTCAACAAACGCTGTATTACATACGAAATAAGAATGATTACTAATAAACTTAAATTAAGTAGTATACCAAACCAAAGAATATTAAATACAGGTAGGTATAAAATTATTTTCTATTACGGAGCACAATTTTACCTGAATTTAAATTCAGAAACTTTAAGTAATAATCTTGTTGCATTGTATGTTAATGACCATCATTGGATAAACCCATTCAAAAGCAATTAGTCACTTTCTTATATCTATGAACAGACCATACTAAAAGAAATTATTGCATTCTTCCGTATAATCGCATTTCTGATATCAGGAAGTTTGCGTTCAATCCGCACCTGTACGGCGCCGGGCGGCCTCCGAATGGGCCAATCTGCGGCTAGGAAAATACCAATCTTTCCCCCTTGTATCCTAAAGCGCTTCTTTGGCAAGTTACGATGCCTTAAGCGAAATCTAAAGAAGGCTTCCTCTTACCCCAAATGAAGATAGGTGGAGGTGTTGTTTGTTAAACCTGATATGGCTTAAAGCATTTTGATTTTGATTACAGACATCGACATCTGTCTTGAAAGGTGTAACGCTACGAAAATCTGTGTTAGCAAACACTCCATTAAACTTAAAGATACTTTTGTTGCAGGTGACATTAATAATATTCATCTGGACGTGTTAGTGGGTAAGCATATTAGTTAATTAAATGGTAAGGCAACAGTAAGAAAACGTCAATAAACAGATTAATAATAACCCCAAGGAAACCTTTTCAAAGATTTATGTCAATAATACAGAATAGGAGTAAAAAAAAGAAACCACCCGGCTACGTAAACTATTAAATACTAACCGAAATTGTTTGTTCAATAAACGTTGGAATGTGTTGAGAAGAATTTGTGAAACGTTTTAAAAAGTGCACAGAAAAAAAATTAACCCATATTTGCTTAGAACAAATAACGACTATTGTTTATTTACTCAAATAAGCCAATGTAAATTGATTTGCCTTTACAAAATATTTGACTGGGGTATATTTATATTTACATTTCACTCGCTTTTTTTCGCAGATGTTTCACATCAATTCCTAAAAATTTAAGTTAAACATTTTTTGTGATAAAGGAAGATATATATATATATATATATATATATATATATATATATATATATATATATATATATATTCTCACGGATGGAAAAATGTGATGACACTATATTCCGGGATATCATCCGTTCGCTCGTTGAACTTCGACTGGAATCCTGCAGACGTTTCGCCAAAATCTCACTTGGCATCTTCAATGCTCGCGCTCCGAAAACACTTCGAAGTGTATATATACACTTCGAACACTGGGAGGTTATCAACGGTGTGTGCGGTATTTATACCCTGCGCCGGAGTGCTGCTTGTGCGGGAGGGGAGGTGGCTCCGCCCCCCGAAATGTCGCGTTGTTAATTTCGCCCGATCGTAGTTGCGATGTCCCCGTTGGCTGCTGCGTATCGCTCTGCTGTTTGATTATCGTTCTCCACGTATTGGATAAATGCAGAGCGTCGTCTCGTATTCAGGTGTCTGGACTTTTCTATCTCGATGGCCTCTCGTATAACCCTAGTCCTAAAATCTTGAATATTAGCTATTTGTTTGCAAGTACCGAAATCAATTTTATGGCCTGTCTGATATTGGTGCTGAAACAAAGCAGATGTTGTTTGTTTGTTTCTTATGGCTAAACGATCTTCCTCGAGCCTGGCTGAAATCCTTCTGTTGGTCTGTCCCACATACGTCAGGCTGCACGATCCGCATGCTACACTGTATACTGCTTGGTTTTCCAGAGTAATTTTTTGTTTTGGGTTTCTTAGTATTGCTCCGATGGTATGATCAGGTTTGTTTGCCGTTGATATGTCGTGTTTCCGTAATATTCGGCCTATTTTGTCAGTACCCCCTTGATGTATGGCAGGACAGCGATCGATCTTTGTTGGGTCTCGTCCTGCACTCTCTGCTGCGGCTGTTGTTGTTTACTGATTGCCTTGCTGATGATGCGCCTTTGGTATCCGTTTTGTCGAAGACATGTACTAATTGTCTTCAGTTCTTTATCTCTGTTCCTCATCGAAGACAGGTACTAATTTTCTTCAGTTCTTCATCTCTGTTCCTCTCGTTTGTGAGCCTGAAGGACGGAGCAATTAATGTATTTGCCACTGCCTGTATCTGTGATGGGTGGTGATGAGATTTTGCGTTCAGATATCTATTAGTGTTGGTTTTCTATAGACAGTGTGTTCCAAGTGTCCATCTTCGGTCCTTGTGATGTGCACATCTAAAAAGGGCAGACTGTTATACTCTTCAACTTCTATTGTAAACTGAATCCTTGGGTGAATGGAATTCAGATGATCTAGGAATTTCAAAAGCTCCTCCTTGCCAAAAGGCCATACAACAAATACGTCATCTACGTATCTTGTCCATAGTTTTGGCTTCAGATTTGCCTGAAGAGGTTGGCAATCACAGGTGAGAGAGATGATCCCATTGCTGCTCCATCTACATTGTTCGAAGTGTTTTCGGAGCGCGAGCATTGAAGATGCCAAGTGAGATTTTGGCGAAACGTCTGCAGGATTATAGTGTCATCATATTTTTCCATCTGTGAATCAATACGTGAAAAAAAAAAAAAAAAATATATATATATATATATATATATATATATATATATATATATATATATATATATATATATATATATATATATATATATATATATATATATATATATATATATGATGACACTATATTCCGGGATATCATCCGTTCGCTCGTTGAACTCCGACTGGAATCCTGCAAATCTTGCATCCGACTGGAATCCTGCAGACGTTTCGCCAAAATCTCACTTGGCATCTTCAATGCTCGCGCTCCGAAAACACTTCGAACACTCAGTGTGTGTGTGTGTGTGTGTGTGCGTGTGCGTGTGCGTGTGCGTGTGCGTGTGGGTGTGGGTGTGGGTGTGTGTGTGGGTGTGTGTGTGCGCGTGTGCGTGTGCATGTGCGTGTGCGTGTGGGTGTGTGTGTGTGTGTGTGTGTGTGTGTGTGTGTGTGTGTGTGTGTGTGTTTGTGTGTGTGTGTGTGTGTGTGTGTGTGTGGTATTCTAACTTTTTTTCTAAAAGGACAATTTTTGTAGTAAAGAAGCCTATTTTATAAAAGAATCATATATTTGTTTTAATGCGTTTCAACGGGTTGACCATATCAATTATTTGCATTTTCTATTATATATTACAATACAAAATATAATACAAAATGAATTGGAATTAAGTTAATTTGTTGGACTTTTCTCCGTTTCTAAGTGTTTCTTAACAATAAAAAGTGATTACAATCTACTCGAATTGGTCGTCAATCTCGTCTCTGGAAACAGGTTGGTCCTTCGTCAGCAATCCCAATATAAATTATGACCGGAATACTTTGAAAGTTAGTTTAATTTAAATTAAGCTTAAAATAATTATTATCCAAATTATCTGCCCGTCTCATCAATCTATTATATGCAAATAAGTGTGACTCTAATTTAAAAATGTTTCGAAGTGTGTAGGTTTTAAAAACGGACATACATACATACGAAATTTATTTTAAACTACTATCTGAACATTCCGATATAACCTTTAAGTTGTTCACCCTGTTTGGTGATCCATATAATTGCAAATTTACAATGTATTACTTTCTCGCATTAAGGAACGAAATATAACAAATTTATTTTTTCAGTGTACATATTTTCCAAATTAGAAAATATGTATTGAAAGAAAGATTGCCCTCTATGAAGACTTATTCCATTATCGCTAGGTTGTTTCAAACCTATTTCAGGCGTGTGGTATATTTTTGCGAATTTCAATCTCGTTCGTTATTTACACCATCTATCGGAAATCTCGGACTATTCCAAATGCAGGATGCCTGTATCTATTTTTGTCGCCAAGTAACAACTTTGATAAATCGTATTTTTTTTTTAAAAAAAGGACACTCCTCATTTTTATATATCGGATTGAACAAGTAAAAAAGAGATGACGTTGTATATGGTTAAAAAGATTTCGCAATATTAGTAATAAACCGTTTTTCTATTTCAAAGATACCGAAATAAATTGGCCAGGTTTTTGCAATAGTTTTGACCAGTTATTTGCGACTCCCGACTTTTAAGACATTTATTTCATTCAAGTCAAAATATCTCCCAAAATTGATGAACTCGACACAGTCAAGGCGAAAGCAAAAGGCATTGACGGGGATGAAAGTGATTTCACGATCGAGTATCAAACAGAAATGCCGGGAAGTTTCGTAGCGGCTCTTTTTGTAAAAGAATAAGAGACGGCAGCGAAACGGTGTTCTTCAATGTCGCTATAAAATTTAATTTCCGTTCTGTATAGGGAGCGGGAGTTTATAATATAGAATTGCGGTGTTGCCCTATGTTTTATATCTCGCCTATTAAAACACACCAAGTTACGGTGGAACGAAATCTGAAGAATGGTAATGATGAGTAGGTACACGACGTATTGCTCGAAACTAACTGTAGTACTGCATCCATATAGCCATTAGATAAGTTGAATGTAGACGTTTGCCTATGCTCGTAGGTAGATACGAACGTCAAAAAAATCCCTTCTCATGTCGCTTTCAACATGGCTGTGGTATTTTTAGGGTGTCATTTTATGCAAATATACATACAAAGTTTGTGAATATCGCTTAAAAAAAAGTGAAAATTGTGTGAAATTTACTTGCATGCTTTGAAGATCGTTCGATTCGGCAAAAATCTTCTAACCGGTGAATATGAGATTAATCGGTTCCATTGTCATATATTAATGTTTCAGTTAACTTCAGATTAGTTTTTTTGGAAACACTTTTAGATATATCTAATAATAAGGTAATATATTTTCATTTTGAAAATTCCTTACATTCATTAGCAGTGGAATTATGATGTACAGTGTGAAGGAATTCCAGTAGAATTCCATGGAATTCCGTGGTAATCCGTTGGATTCTAATGGAACTCCGAGAGCCACTTCATACATTTGCGGTATTTTGGTCACGGGTTTGAGAGCGATCAAATGTTTTCGGTAGATTTTAGCCATAGTATTTTGATATGTATTAGTTCAGACGATCAAGTCACATGTCACCCAGAAAATATCGAAGTACCCCCGGTGTCACTTTCAAACGTCAGCTTCATTAACCACTTCCACAAGTCAACCGAGCCTTTCCTGCTATGTCGTAAGGCGCGGGTTCGATTGTGGTCTTATTAGTAATGTTTTTTAGGTTTATTTAAAATACCCAAATTAATTCATGCTTTCAAAGATCGGTTTGATCTGATCTGAACTACAGTTCCAATTTTCTATATCACTAAAAATATTAAAATGAAATTTGCAGTAGGTCTGTAAAGATCGTAAAATGACGGCAAGGTTTTCATTCTTTCTTCGATTGCTTTTATGTGGTTTGTCTGGGGATGTTTATTCAACGTAAGTAAATATGTTTTGTTGTGTGAACATCCTCTAAAATTTGTTGAAATTCCTATGAATTCTAACGAATTTCAGGGCATGTCAAACACAAAATATATTTATTTAAGCATACCTTAAGACATAGATTTTCTTAGACATTTAAACTCTATGCACCACAAAAATACATTTTACCGTTGAATTAGAAACTAATAACAACCTCCCATTGTTAGATATTCTTATCAACAGAAAATCAGAGGTAACATTGGGTCATTGTGTTTACAGAAAACCTACGCACACAGGCCGATACCTTAACGTAATGTCACATCACCATCCGGTCCAAAAATCGTCGGTTATCAACTCTCTTGTTTACAGAGCCGTAAAACTATTTCCGCCTGAGTTACTGAACTCAAAAGTAAAACACGTCACCTCTACTCTTCTCTCTAATAATTTCCAAAGATAGTAAGCGTTCCATCACAAAATACACTTCACCACAACCTTCCAATTACAATGAAGCTGAAAGCAATCCGACACTTGCCACTGTCATCCTCCCTTACATTCAGAACATCACTGACCACATATCAAAAGGTCTAAAGAAATATAAATTCAAAACCAGATTTACCACTTGTGCAAAGATCTCTCAACATCTTCGATCAGTAATGACAAAATTACATTTGAGATGCCAGGAGTTTACAGCACTCCATGCATATGCGGCAAAGAATACATTGCAGAAACGTAACAAAAAATATTAACTAGGCTCAATGAACATGAAAAAGCCTTAAAACTAAGACAAACGAACTCATCAGCGGTGGCCGAAGCAAGGAAACATCCGAGAGTCTATAGAAATCTATAAGCAACCTAACATCACTCACCAATATGGAAATAGTCATCCGAGACGATGTTTAGGACTCTAATTTAGCTCTGCCCTCCACAAACAATATATAAGCAGGTACAAAATAAAATACTAGCCAGTTTCAGTCAAGCTCCGAAGAAGTCATCAAGAAGTCAGTTCGACTCAACAAAAACTGACGCAGGAGGAATACCGAAGTTTCATAAAAATAAATAATCGAAGATTCTTTACAGACCAACAGGATAACCGGCATTTCCGATTCCTACATAAATTGGAAGAAGTTTATTAATTCGACTACATAAAAAAATAAATGAAAACAATTATCACGAAAACCACAATCGAACCAGGCAGCACCATCAAAGTAACTGTAATTACAACTGTCAGCGCCTCAATCGACTTTGTTTATTTAATTATTCTGGAATTTGGACTACAAAACTAACAAAAGAGTTATTGCATGAAATAACGCCCTCTTCACCAGAAATAACAATTTTTTTTCTCGAAATTTTTATTTCTTTATGACTACTTACTTTTTGAAATATCGATATAAAATATTGGATTCGGGGGTTTTTGGAGAATCTGAAGACGACTTTTTTCAGATAATATATACAGGACGTTGGTTGCAGCCTATAATCTCGTTATTTCATACAAACCAACCGAAACTAACGTACCAACAAAAGAGTTATTGCATGAAACAGCGAGAATATAGGGTGTAACTAGCATCCTGTACCTATTACCTATTACCATCTCGAAAAATCCCCGAATTCAAGAAGTCATAGAGAAATACAAATTGCGATTATTTCTGGTGAAGACGAATACATTTTCTTTATTATTATAAAGTGATAATTATTAAGCAAGAACATTATGCGATATTCCTTTCGATAAAATACATCGTTCTAGAGATATTTTTTGTTGTTATTGTTATATTTTATTTTAGGTAATCGCTCGTTTAAAAACAATTCGTTAGGAATAAGTAGGCTATGGATTAGAAATGAACACATTCGCATTGACATTAGCGTTGACATTCAGTACTCTAATTGAAAGATCTTTTACTGTTATTTAAAAACGAAAAAAAAAAACTTGGTATGACTATTTATAATATGATATAAAGAAATAATGAGAAATAACAAAAAAAATGCGTTGGTAATAATCATATTCGGAAAATATCGATTTGGATTGCTTTTTGACGAATTACGGTCTACCCTGCATAATATATAGTAATACATGGATTTGACTACACTATTTTGTAGGTACCTAAACTAATATTGGTTTTGCCTTTCTATCTATTTTTTAATTATTTATTTATTATGATAATATATTTTTAGTTCCTTATTAGTATAATAAATAATGGGTTTAAATATTTCAAGGAGATCGGAATGCCTTTTTAAAAACCACAGAAATTTAAAGGAATTCTTAGCAATTCCGTCGGATTCTATGTAGATTTCACATCCTTTCTGGTTTTAGTCTAAAATGGAAAGACGTCTATGCGATATTAAAATAAATGTAACTGAACGTTTACTATTCGATTTAACAAAAAATTAATACATTTTTCTTATATTTTAATCTTTTAAATAACTTTTATAAGAACAAAATCGCATTCGTAAACCTAATAAAAAATGATCTAACTTAAAGACATATTTTAGCCAAAAGAACTAGTTGAAAATTGACAGTTTAACTTGTTTGAAAAACCATTGTGTTGTATGTGTATGTTTCTATTGATTTGAATTTTCAAAATAGACAAAAGGGTGAACACGTGGATCCAAAAATTTCTATGATATTGTAAAAACTCAAAAGGTATTTATTTATTTATTATTTATTGGTCTTTTCAATAATAGACTTCTAATGACAAGAGAGCTTAAATCAATAATCAATATTTCATTTTATTTTTGTAATTTCGGAAATTAAGAAGGAATTACCTTTAATACTTCTAATTTCTTAAAAGTACTCTGGAATTTTGAAAAAATCGTCTCTAATCTGTACACTATAATTAGTTTGCATTTTACTCTGCTGTTGAAACCATTTCGTACCACCCTCTTTTAAAAACGTGCCCTACGTTACTAATAAACCTTTCCTTGAAACTGCAAGTTGTGTTATGGCAATAATCAGCTTTCGTATATCACTATTAATGCGTGCAATGGCCTTTCCTAATGAAAGTAGTGTACCATCGCAATATAGATAAGCCTTATTAAAATTTTACGATAGCACATTTCAAAGGATGATTTACTCAAAACTTCTCGAATAATGTCGTCAGTCAATTAAAAAAGATTAGTTTCAGGGCTGAAATTTTTTCGAAACCCACTTGAACACGCAGGTAAGATTTATTTAGCGAATTATCCAAATAGTGAAAAATTCCTTCTAAAACTTTTAAAAAATATTAAATGGCGGGGAGATGTTTCATGGCAGCGTCATATATCCTGTCTGTCGATGTGATAGCTATTGATACTTCTCGCTATTTAGGCTTACTTTCAACCTGCCTTGTGGTTAAAATGACGTAAACCATGGCGTTCGTAATTTATTTCCCGCAGCCATCTCCAATACGCCGGGTATGTAATAATAAAACCTCTCCTGCCACATATCGAATAATTTCTCGAAACATTGTGACTGGAGGCCTAATTCGAATCAATTTATGTGTGCCAGAGATAACATCGTAAAATATGATGTAGGCAACTGTGATAACATTATTTCGCGTGATGCGTTATCCAATTTCGTCTCTGTCGGTCGCTACGTCGCTACGAAACGTGAAAGATGTTATCGTGACTATTCGGCCAATTCTTGGTTGTGAAAAATCGACCGGCAATTTGAACGAGGGAATTGAAAAATTGATTTCGATATAAATCGAGATGGTCGATAACGTTACATATGCATAAACGGCTTATATACTTATACCAAAATAGTTTCCGTTTTTTTCAAACCTGCTTAACTCCACCTCCAACCGGAAAACCAGAGCTACTGCAAAAATAAAAAACCTGATCCGTACATAGCAACAAAAATGTTTGTTTTAGCGCTTTCCATAAATTTTAAAAGAAATATTCAGTTATGAAGCACCGTGTTCCATATACCGAATGTTTCTTTACCTGTTTCGAGAAATCAACAGTTAAGTAGGAGGATTAGAAATTACGAGAGGAGTGTAGTCAATTTTGGTGGTCCTACTGAAGGAAAATTCGCAATACTGTGAAAAGAATCTTTTGAAAAGACTATATGCATTTTAGAGTTAGGGTGCAAACCTAGTGAAGGGATAAGGTTCGAGAATAGTGGCGAGGTTCGCCGACAGACGAGATTAATTTTACGTAATGATATTTGAATAGGAAAGCTGATAGTGGACATGTGAGTATTCAATAGCAGCATCAAGACAAAGCGTGCGCGCTGGTGGATTAATAATTTTATTTGTTTATCTCGCTACATGAATAAAGGAAAATTGATGGAAGTTTAATTAATATTTGTTTTTAACAAACCTGTATTATCAAATCAATTGCATTCCAATCATCGTAGTAGATATGTTTTGGATAAGATGCCGATTGGGAGGTAGGGCAGAGAATGCAAAATGTCAGGCAAGCAGAGCATTTATTGTGAGCAATTTTTTTATATTGTAATTACCAATTAATAAAAAATGACTATTTCAGTTTCTGTTTCTATTTATACAACTGCAATTTTACGCAATATTACAAACTCCAATCGGCAAATACAATGTTTTTATGGGAAATTGCTAAAAATAATAAAATGAAGCATAATCCAAGACTACAAACAGTAATCTATAAACAAGGAAGGAAAAAAAATGAAAGTACTCTTCTACTGAATACAAGCATTTAATCCCAAGATATTTCTTTAACATTTTTTTAAATGCACACAAATTATCACAAACTTTTATTTCTTTCTGTAAGAAGTTAAAAAATCGTACACCACTTACACTTGAGATTCTTTAAGAACTATTATATGAATTCACGCAATCATTGTATATTCACCATTTGATATTTGTTTACTTTCAGACACGTCAAAAATTAAGGTTTTAAGTTCATTCTAGTCTGACAGTTGGAAGACCTGACTGGAGTCTTGTCTTAGAACTCCCGTTTCTTAATGTCCAGCTCAACCTAGTTTGTCTTTTGGGAGTTCCTGCTCCTTCTTTGCCTTCTCTTAAATGTCGATCAAGCTAATAGGTACTATATCTGCAAGTATTATTGTGTAGTCGAGAAACTTATAACGTTTAAACTGTTTTGAAAAAGCAAGTGTTGTTTATTGATCGCTCTACCGCTGAAAAGCTACGCACCTGGTCGTCGCCTGTAGATATAAATTCATCGCGTATTACTCTTATTATTAGTTTTTGGAAAAACACCTGCAGCATCTTTTACCTACCTATTCTAATGAGAAATTACGATTTCATTCCTTTAAAAACACTAGCATTCAATTTAAAGTGCGTTGTAAAAAAAATATATTTTAGAAAAATTTATTCGTGTATTGAAGCATGCTCAAGTATAGAGTACAAAATTAGTTTTCTGAAATAACAAAAATTTATTGTGAGGATCCCGTCCAAACATGCGGGTCATTTTTCCCATCCTTTTCAGATTTTAATCCATGTTTGACGATGTTGAACCACTGCCCTCGCATTTCTCATTGTTACCGCTTTTTTGTTTCTCGCCCATCCTCAGCTCTCCGGTTTGAATCTGTGGGTGGTTTGATATATAAAATGCATGAGAATGTTGTAACGTTAGTTATTTATACTGTCCTTTCCTTCTCCGCAACCCTCAACCTTTTATTTCGGTCTGCGTTTTGTTTGAGCACCCCTCGAAAGGGATATGGAAACCGTTTCTTGTCGTCGGTCCTTGGTTTCATGAAAAATGTATCCGGTTAATCTCTAAATCTAGTATTGCCTACGTTTTTATATTCGAGGGTACGGCTAGAAAAGTTCTTCCAGTAAATTAGATGAAAACAGAGACACGAGCTTTATAAATATTAATTTTGACACCAGGTGCCTCTAAATTTGTTTTATGCATTCTCTAATATTTATTTGTTCCATAATATAATGACGAAATTATTGTTTTTGTTAACATAAGCTAGTTGTTTGTTTATGTTTGTTATGGTTGACTCTTTTTACAGTAGTTGAACCTCACCCACACCTGTGGTTCTATCCACATTATTTCTGTGGATATCAGATAACAAAAAAATGTGATTAAAGAGCTTAATAACGGTAGGGTCAAATTATAACAGATATAATCCTATTTCCTACTTACTGCTACTACTATTACTTTAAACACTTCAAAATAATGCAAAAAAAAATACAAAACCTACAAATCCTGTAATATTCCTTATTATACGAAAGACCTTATGTAGCTGTTTTGTTTGTATATTTATTTGTAGCTGCAAAAATACATAATCTTCAACCAAGAGTTAAAAACGATTGTTAACAAAAAAGCTGTTTTATTCAAGTAAAAACGACATAATTCTCAAAAATACTTTGTGAATTAATATTTACAAATTGTAGCGTCAAAATTAATACTAAATTATTAGAATGAATTACACCTGAATTAGTCATATCACCAAGAAAAACAATTGTTCTACTGGTGTGATAAATTCTTTATTTCGCTTTCAAACTGTAGGTATAATTGTCGATTAACTTTTTCATTCTTATCATTATTCAACAAAAGTAAAAGGCAGCTTCAGATTTGTTATATTAATCAATGGTCGACTATGTTAAAACACCATCCATGAAAAATATGGATACACAATCTGGAAAGAGGGATTGAGAGAAAGACATTCAAAGACATTGAATAATATCACATTATTTGTTTTTTTTTGAGCAACGAGTCTTTACCATTCTAGCGATAGTCTTGCAGAATTTTGTAATACCTCTTCGGAACAATGATAATTCGATTATTCAATATCATCAGTTCGAAACTGTATTAGCCTCTAAATTGTAATTTCTCCTTGAATCACAACGTATACATATTTCGAAATAATTGATTTAAAGTTATGTGGTTTGCTCTCACATTTAAAATAGAATATCGATGTACTCCTACTTCCTAAACGTGCCACTAAACTAAAGTAAGCACGCCCAACCGAAAATCAAGCCCAAGTACCATCCATAGTCGATGCTTCAGGATTTCTCCGCTGAGGGCGTTCTTAAAGTTGAAAGTCGTCTTTTTTTACGTATTATTTGATGCTAAACAAAAATAAAGAAGAAGTTAAGCTCAAATTTTGCATTCCCATTGGCATTGTGCTTTGAAGAGTAGAAGGTGCAGTTTTTCGAGGTGTCAGTTAAAATATACTCCGTGATCTTCTGATCGCAATAGGTAAAAACTCTTCCATTTTCATTGTTTATTGTTAAAGTAGAAATTACCAACATAAATTAATATTAAGATGGTTTCCGAAATAACTCGAAGATCGAAAATATCATTGTCATGATTTGAGCCAGTACAACAATTTCTATTATTTCTGTTTTTAGTCCAGAAACCAACTGAGAATATGATACAACTATAGAAGACAAATTGATCGTTATAAATTGTAATATGGCACACCTGAACATTAAAAGAAAATTATGTTTCCTGTTATTGAACCTTAAAGTCAGTACTCCAACACGGGGTTGTGGGTAAGCCACACTTAGCTGGCTTCTGCAAGCCTTCAATTACAAGAGGCAAAAGAGCCTAAATTATAGTGTGTTTATCAACCGATATTGATTTCTGAAATTTCCCTCTTAAACCTATCCAGTGGATTTTCAATATCCCTGATGGAACATTTGTACAATATTTTCCAAGATATCCTCCAATTCTTCAAACATGAAAACTGAAGAAATTCACAAAATTACAGTAACTTTCACACTTTTAAATTTGATTCGCACACGTCAAAAAGTAAGGTTAAAAGCTTACTTAAGATTAAATGTATCAATTCTGCTTAAGGTTGGTTTTTAGAATGCAAATAAAACGGCAGCTCGTACTTGAGCAACGACTCCCAGGCACAACTGCTCTGAAACTGACACAAAATACTCCAAACTTTTCCGATTCAGTTCAGTATCTTAACATTAAAATAGCGTTCATGTTACCCCTCTTTTGTTATTTTTTGAAACGTTTTCTTTTGCCGCGACTTCTCTAAAAGTGCGTCATAT
Source organism: Cylas formicarius (assembly GCF_029955315.1). Lineage (NCBI taxonomy): Eukaryota > Metazoa > Arthropoda > Insecta > Coleoptera > Brentidae > Cylas > Cylas formicarius. The sequence goes on from NW_026844352.1 coordinate 28,908,548, forward strand.
ACTTATCCCATTTCATGATAGGGCAAACCGTTATTCGGAAACAGGTTTCAAATCCTAGTTCTGTCTGAACAAAAATGGAAAAATTTGGATGCATAACGTGTTTATGTATTGCGTTCGAACGTTTTGTTTAAAAATTTGACAATAACATTTCCGGCCGAGTTTATTTTGTATTTATTTATTTGTATGCTAGACGGACGAAAATGATAATATCTTTATTTCTGCTCTTTTTCGCACTTTGTTCTCATAAATTTATATTTTTTCACATTTTCCTAAGCAGTAAGCAGGTATTATATGGGGAGAGTAAACGAACTCCTGTAAATTTGAAGGTCAATATATTTAATTACCTTGGCGGTTGCTTGGTGGAGGCACCCCATTTTAATCATTTTTTTTATCGTGCCCTCTCATAATTTTAGGGACACAAGTTTATTAATTAAAAATTTCATTTGGCATTTTGGGGTATTATTACATGTAAATTTTTTTTGACCAGAGAAAATTGGTAAATTCGCCAGATTAAATTTTCATTCCATAGTATTTAAATTTTAATTGTGAATTTTTCCAATACTTCAAGTCGACAAACGATATAGTGTTCAGCAGCAATAAAATCGAAGATACATCTTGAAGTCACATAGTCATACAATTTCTCGTTGAGAGGAGCATGGGATAAATATCTTTCATTTAGCATATTGAAAAGTGTAACTTGGAAAATTTATTATTAGGCTCTAAATTATTATTATCAGCACAATGTGTAAATTCTTTCATAGTCTCAAATCTATTCCTGCGCATTGCGTTAGCTACCAATGGATTGTATGTATCAGTGTCAACTTCCCAAAGCAAGATGGCGTACCATCTTAGAATTTGTAAATGACCTGACAAATATAAAATTGCAATGAAACATTTAATTTCTCCTGTATCAATACTAAAATGATGATCGCCTTTTTGCCTAGCATATAATTCAAACATTTCTACCAAATAAGTAGATATTTGTTCGTCAAAAAATGATTCAAAACAGGCAATAGCATCTGGGAAATTGATATGTGTATCGGGTTCTATGGCAGAAACAAAATCGGGAAAGGAGGGACTCAATTCAATTTTTTTCCAAGATCTCTCTAAATTGGGCTCCGCTGCATTCACATTATTTCGAGTAATTAGTCTTGCTAAAGGTATATTTTCGCTATCATCACTTGAATTTCCGTCAGATAGTTCAGGAGAACGCTCGCGAGAACGAATTTCATAATTTGCAATACCTGAGGTTCCTGCCTATTGAATGATTGAAAAGCTGTCGTTATTTTCCTCTTGTTCATATTCTCCTATGGAAACTACTCCATTGATATTTTTTATTGTTGCGCAAGCCTCTGATTGCATTTGACGTCCACTAAGATGATTTACATTGGCAGTATGGGACTCATCATCATCAGAGTCTTCTTCTGATTCCAATCCGTCATTTGAGGGAGTAATAAACACATCTGCTTGCCAAAAATCCCCAGTTTCAACCAAATTAATTAGTTCTTGAGTCGTATAATACCTAACATACAAATTAAAAATGACGTAGCCATTTGTGCCAGGTGTTCCAATATAGGAACAAATCAAATATGTCAAAATAATCTAGTGAATGTTTATTATATATTCAAAAGCATGAAAAATGTGTTAAACCATATTAATTATGATACAGAATATGCTGATGAAATGCTAGCTTCAGTATTCCCAGTATCTGCGACGCGACGCTTGCATAAAAACTTTATATATATGACAACTTTGTACTTTGCGTTTAGTTCTCCTTGTAACGGGTTAAATAAAACCTCGTAGTTCTGTTTGTAAAACAAAAAAAGTGTTTTTTAAAAACGAGATCCTTCGTTCGAAAACCTTAACTGGCGCAGTCAGTAGGATTTGGGGTAGTTTTCGGTCAAAGCCACGTCATCGGGACGATTTGATCGCGAAACGTGGGTTTCAACCCTTAGACTCCAAAACGAACCAGTGATAGACTGTCTGACAAACCCAACGTGATTGAGTTCGACTGAGGGCAAGGAAGGCAAGAAATCACCCCCGCAAGCAGTGTTACGCAAGGAAAATTCCAATAGGAAGAATAGGCTGACAACTAAGAGAAATCAAGGTTAGTGCCCAAAATTCCTATTGTTCTCCTTTCATCTTCCCTCGTTAGGACGGTGGAAATAATTTTAGGATTCTTAGTTTTAAGTTCAATTTTAAGAAATTTCAAAATCAATTAAATTTATGAACGAAGATAAAGACGTCGACAATTTAAGTGCGTTTTTTACTACGTTAAATTTAGTGGAAAAGAAAGTAGAGAATAGTCAAATCAATTTGAAAATGAATTCTAATCAATCGTCGAATTCAGGTGTAAATTACACTTTGTTAAAAATGTTTATAGATAGTATTCTGCCATATAATGGTGATCCCAACACTTTAAATAGTTTTCTATCAGCTGGAGATTTCCTTTTTGATACATATGGCCAAGGAAACGAAATTTTAAAACAATATTTGTTAAGAACTATAAGAATGAAACTTGTTGATCGCGCACAAATTCTAGTAGGCTGTAGAATGGAGTTAGTAACGTGGGACAATATTAAAGTAGCTTTGTTAAATTGTTTTGGCGATAGACGAAACTTAGAATGTTTAGAACAGGATTTGTTTATGGCCACCCCCTTTAAAAATGAACATCCTTTAGATTTTGGGAAAAGATTACAAGTTTTAAGAAGTATCCTTGCTCAAAAAATTAATGCATTTCCTGCCGATACTATGGATAATGTAAGCAAAGTAATTCATTTACGTCAATACGATCAAATTTGTTTAAGGACGTTTATTAGAGGATTACCAGGACAATTACAAAGTATTATAAGACTTGAAAATCCAAGCTGTATAGAATTAGCTATGACCCAAATTATTGAAGAGGAAAATTTTCAATATACACAAAATATCTTCAGAACTCCAATTCAATCAAAAGTTTTGCCTAATACTTTTATCCAACCCGTTAAACAATTTTCAAAAAATCCAAATTATTTTAGTAACCAAAATTTCAATTATGTACAACCGATTCGCCCTACAAATTATTTTCAAAACAATAATCACCATAATCAAAATTTTAGAATTTGGCATGATAAAAATCAGTTTACTCCCCAGACTAATAGTTTTCCCAGAGGTCCAATTAATATGCCTCAACCAAGCGAAGTTCCAAGAAATTTTCCTACAAATAGGCAAGTTTTTGGCCCACCTAAAAACGTATTTAAACCGACAGGTCAGGTACCTAACAATAAACCCGAATCTATGTCAACAAGAACAAACTATACTATACCACGTCAAAATAATCAAATTAACCATTTCAAACCTACTGGCCCTAGAAATTTTATTTCGCAAGAATTATACCAAATCGACGAAAGTAACGCGGTACAAACAGATGAAACATCTGCGGTATTTCAAAATGAAAATATTCACCAAGAGGAATACTCTCAAATTGAATTTTCAAATCAAACTGAATACTTTAAAAATCAAAATTTTACAATAACGAGCCAATGCGACTCAACGAAATGACATTAGAAATGTATACCGAAATTAATAATAGTTTACCGTATATCCAGATTAAAGAACCCGCAATTAAACTTTTAAGTGATACTGGTTGTTTTCACTCGATTCTTCGACCTTCCATTGCAGAAAAATTTAATTGTGAAAAAATATATCATTCCCCAACTATTATTAAAACAGGAACTGGTGAAAAGGAAACTCTATTTAAAGCAGATATTCCGGCTTTCCCAGAATTAAAGGCTAATACCAACCTATCTTTTATTTTTTTTGACTTTCATAAATTTTTTGACGGTATAATAGGATTAAACGACCTAAAACGTTTTAATTTTTCTATCGATCTTGTCAATAAACAATTAAGGAATAATACAACTAATATACCAATTTTATTTAGACAACCACAAAACGAAATATATTGTATTACTGTGAATGCACACGAAATTGTTAACGTAAGAATTCCAGTAACACAAAACAATGATGTTATTATTCCCGAGCAAGTCATTGAAGGTCTCTATTTTCCAGAAACACTTACTACTGCAAAAAACGGTTTTGCGCAAACAGAAGTTTTTAATTACACTGAGAAAAATATAACGTTAAATTTCCCACAACCTCTAAATGTTTTATCTTTTCCGGACTTTCATAAAGAGAATTTTGAATTAAATATGATAGATAAAGAGTCACTTTTCGGAAATCCTGGAGATATTAATGAAGACATCGATAAATACCTACATGAAGATGATCAAAATATAAGCCTTGAACAATTGGAACAAATTGAAGACGTGTTTAACCCTCTAGAAAATGTAAACGCTCCAAAAATTAATATCATCTCGGACATTCAACTTAAATCGCCAAATATTCCTAATACTGGTGAGACAATACACTCAGCAGCTGAAGATCCAATATTAAATATACCAATTACCGAAAATATTTTAAATACTTACTCTAATCAAATAATATTTAACCAAAAAACAAACGGTCGTTATCATGTGATTAGGAGTTACCCATTTGAAAATAAATCTAGATTTTCTGTTTATTTAAGTCAAAACTATCAAAATGAAATAATTAAATTCTTTTTAGATTATTTTGATTCAACAAAAATGTACTGCCTTTATGTACAAAACTCCGAAATAGATTTAAATCGAGAACTATCTGTTTTGTTACCAAATACATTTAAAAACCATACTTATAAATTGGTAATATCGAAAACTCTTTTAACTGACATCACTGACAGGGCAAAACAAAAAGACCTAATTGCATATCATCATGAAAAAAAATGTCATCGTGGAATTAATGAAAGCCTAATAGCATTAAAAAGGCTCTATTATTGGCCAAATATGAAAACTGACCTAACTGAATATATTAATAATTTTGACACGTGCCAACAAACAAAATATGATAGACATCCACCAAAATTAAAGTTTATGTTGACACCGACCCCTTCTGAACCATTAGAATCCATCCATATGGATACTTTTCAAATATGTAACGTAAAATTTCTTACAATTATAGACGTATTTTCACGGTACGCCCAAGCTTATCCGTTAGAACCCGCTTGCACAGCAATTGCTATCTTAGACGGTTTAGCGACCTTTATAAGTCATCACGGCCTACCTCAACAAATAACGTGTGATAATGGTACGGAATTTAAAACGTCTTTGCTTTTAGATTTCTGTAAATTGCATAAAATTGCAATTCATTTTACAACTCCTGGCAATTCTAATAGTAATAGTCCAATAGAAAGATTTCACTCTACTCTTGTTGAACTATATAGGGTACTAAAATTAAAAGAACCAAAGGAAGCCCCTAAAAATTTAATAAAATACGCAATTATAGGTTACAATTCATCAATGCATAGCGTAACAAAACAAAAACCTTTTGACGTTATTAATGGAAAAGTAAACGGTTTAGATCCCTTTGATTTAACGGATGAAATCATTGTAAATAATTATATCGCAGATAGACGCGAAAGACTAAAAACTATCTATCAACAAATCTACGAAACATCGTTAGAAACAAAAATACGTTTAAACGAAAAACAAAACGAAAAACGAGAAAATCCACCTGAAATAAAACAAAATACAAAGGTTTACGTTACTGACAAAACAGCAAAACGTAGTAAGGACAAACCCCGAAGAAAACCTGTTATTATAGATCAAGATATTGGAAATAAAATTATCACAAAAAATAAAAAAATAATTCATAAATCTCAGATCCAAAAACCAAAAGCTTTTTCTTCTTCGCAGGTTAATGAAAACGCCACTTCTCCCCTTCCGCTTAGGAAATGCTCGAATAATTCAACATCAACATACATTTTTGCATTTTGTAGAAACATCTCAACTTTTTAATCAATTACGTAATTTAGAATACGCTTACGCTGTAATCTCAAAATCATTAAACTATACAAATAAACATAATTATCAGAATGTCCACTATATTAATGGAAATAATTTACTTAATAATGTTCGATATTTAATTAAACAAGTAAAATTTAAACTTGGTAACATAAAACCTAATAACCGTACAAAAAGAGGTTTAATAAATGTTGTAGGTAAATTATCGAAATGGCTTTTTGGCACTCTCGATTCAGAGGATGGACAAAAATATGATAAAATTATCACAGAACTTGTGCGTAGTAAACATTCATCTGACATCCAACTAAAAAAGAAAACCTCATTGATTCAACAGCTGATTGACAACTATAATGATACTACACTTCTATAGAAAAATCAAGAAGCTATTAAAAAACATATAGACATTTTTGAATATAATTCAAATAAAACTATTACTGACATAACTACTTTCATTAAAGCTCAAAATACACTAATGCAAATAATTCTAAATTGCCAAAGTTTTATAACTTTTTTGGATAATTTAGAAAATGCCATTACATTTGCGAAATTAAACACATTACATCCTGTAGTAATATCGGCGGCCGAATTAGAACAAATAATTTTTAAATTGACTGTTCTCTATAATAGTTATTATCAGTTAGCAAACTTACAAGTTAAATTTACAAAAGATAAAATAATTTTTGCCGTCCATATTCCGATTTTTCTTAAAGATATTTTTGAAATATTCCACTTGTTCCCAGTACCTGTGAATCACTCCTTAATTATACCTAATTTACCCTACCTAATATTGGGCACTGACATGCAACAATATCAAGAATCAATCTGCCCAATCATTGAAGATACCTACGTTTGCGAAAATCAACTTACCCAGCCCATCGGTGATTGTGTGACAACCCTCATTAAATATGCCGAAAACAAAAATTGCCACGTAGTCAATGTAAATGTTTCAACGCATATAATACGACCAATCACTAGTAGATTTGTTTTGATAATACCATCGGAACAGAAACTTAAATTACAAATGAATTGTCAAAACAGAGAAATAGCTTTTATTGAAGAAGCCTGCCTAATCAATGTTCCATATAATTGCGGTATAAGTACCCAAAATACTGAGCTTTGGAATAAAGAAGAAATTTTTAAAGCAAACCCATTCTCACTGCCACCCATTAAAATTGAAAATATGGAACATCACGATGTGAAGTACCAGCCACTCCAACTACAATCGATTGATCTCAATACGATCAAAAAACTACGAGAAGCTGCGAAATCATCGATCCCCGACATTGGTTTTGAAATTCATCCAGTCACTTGGAGTCTCGCCACTTCAACAGGAATGATGTTTATTTTAATCTTGTTAATAGTTATTGCATGGAAAATCTACAAGAGCCATTTGCTGCAAGATTCCAAGAAAACCAAGAACGACTAGTCTTCCGAAAAAAACCCTTCGTCCCTGTTGTTTTCCACTTCGGAGGGAGGAATTATGTGACAGAATATGCTGATGAAATGCTAGCTTCAGTATTCCCAGTATCTGCGACGCGACGCTTGCATAAAAACTTTATATATATGACAACTTTATACTTTGCGTTTAGTTCTCCTTGTAACGGGTTAAATAAAACCTCGTAGTTCTGTTTGTAAAACAAAAAAAGTGTTTTTTAAAAACGAGATCCTTCGTTCGAAAACATTAACTTATTACATGTAAGCCTTTTTTTGAGAGATTCCAAAAAAATATACAAAACTGATGCGATTCTTACGCTGGCTACAACGTTACTAAATCGATTGAGTCGGCGCAGCGGCCTCCTCGGAGGTGCCATTTGAACAGGTGGGGGGAAAACATAGTTGTTCCAATATTGGAACACCGGGAAAAAACGGGTTAAACACCCATCCGTTCGTAATTAAAACTCGTGACTAAAATAGAAGCATATTGCATAATATACCATTATCATTTATCTGTATGCTATTTTATTTACTAAACGTCGAACGGCAAACGTCTGTATAACCCCAGTTAATTTAGATCAAGTGACAGTAAATTGTGATTTGTGAATCGCGTTAATCATTAATTTATCTTTAATTATGATTAAAACTTGATTTCAATAAATATTTGATAGCGTTTAAGTTTTATGTTGCGGAAATCCGATTTAATTGCAATCAAGTAAGTTAATTGAAACTAAAACGTTAATTATTGTGGCGGCTTTGTGCAGCCGTTTCTTTTAATAACCACGTCGCGCTGGAACTTTCCAATATTTAAATAAATATAATCGAGGTGTAATAAGGTCCGTAAGCAAAGTAATTTTTTATCGAAAGGCTGATTTTTTTACTAATAATTCGTGCTATTAAGGACCTTATTTATGCTCGTTACTCAAGTCTAGAAAATACCTTAATATCAATCGAATAGGCATGATGCATTTGTCAAATTATTATTGACCGCACGTTGGAATGACCGAGTAAGTCTCAAACGTAGACAATGAATTTCAGCTTAAATTGTTTATATTCATTTCTGCTTACATCCTTTGCGTTGAAATTTGCTTTTCCCCTCTGGCCTAATCCGAAGCAGTTCGAATTTAAAAATTAAAGTTATCCCTAATTATCCTCCGTTTGAATCATGTGATATTTGCGATCACCTTGCTTTCTAAAAAATCCATTTTGTGTCCCGACTTCAGATAGTGCTCGTAAATCTCCGATGTTGTTTGTTTTTTACTGCCAGTTAATATTTTTCTGTTTGTTGTCCTATATAATGTTCTCGACAGGGTTGTAGATAGACACCTGGATTTTCCAGGTGGGGAGGTCTTTTGGATTTTCTATTAGTTGCCTTAGTGTTTTGTGTGGCTTGTAGGTTGTCCTGACATTGTGTCGTTTTAGTATTGTTTCTTTTTGATCAGTTATTCCTTTTACACATGGCAAAGTAGTTGAAGGTGGAACTTGACCTAACCACACGAGCAGGTACTTTATGGAGCAGTCACACCAACAACTCCAAGTTTGACAAAATCCATTTCTCCAATTTTGAAGTTATTGATATTTATTTCCGAAAATATTGGGATACCCCTCATCACTTTTCCTTAAGAGATAGAGGAAAAACTATTTAACGTAAAAGATTCAAATTTATTCTAATTTTTAAACGGTCTTGATTTCAACGAATTGTATTTACAATGGACGAATAAATATTCCAGTCTTTGTTGAAAATTGCTTTCAAATTTCGTGCTTACCTACGACAGTCTTTAAGGACGTTTTAAAATAACACTTTGCCTACGCTTTATATTTATTCGTCGGAACAGGATCAATCGTTTTGATGCGATTACCATCTAACGATAATCTATCAATTGTGTAATTCTTCTTCGATATCCGGTATTAAAAAAGTAAACAACGCAGAAAAACTTGAGTTATTTTATAAACGTTCTGATTTAAGTATTTGTATCGACCGGTCTGTGCGGCGTAGGCGCCAGCAGCGGACGTATAGAATTAAACCATCCAGTCTAAAGCGCCTGTCACCTTTTATAGTAGACGTCTTCTGGTGGTGTTTTCCCTTAAAATAAGCGTCTAAAGTTTCGGATCGGATTGAACAAACTGACGTGTTTTAAACTGGTAAACGGTCTTAGGGCATTATGGTTTTTGCAGCGACAAATGACACCATAATTTTCCCTATCAACAACTCCGAAATCCGACGGAAGATAACGGAATACAAATTAGTTAAATTACTTTAATTATTCTCGTCGAACCTTCTTAGCCGATACCATCCTCAGAATGCGGACAACGCAACTTTATGAAAGGAGGAATATTTCCTAATTAATTTGTTGGCGTGAACGCCAGCGCATTGTCTTTTGACGTCCTTAATTTGTGTGACCGCACGTAGACTGCGCGTGCACGTGTGTACAAGACTGTCATAAAGATAAATAAGAGCCTGCAGAAACACATATTGCAAAGTTCGGCCTGCTGCTTGTGGAACGTTGCTTCCGAAACAGAGTTATTGTTAGTCCGTCAGCTGGTCGTTGTATTTAGCTGGAACTTTACTCCATGAGCAAATTAGAATATTCAGCGACATGCGTGTATGTTGCAGCAGGATAACGTTTCGAAATGATTCCGACACATACTGTCAAGCGACATTATTAAACCTCATCGGGAGTTTCGAATATTCTTCGAACCGCCACCGATTGTGTGCGTTTACAACATAAACACGACAATAAGGGTCACGTCCGTGGGCGCTTTGTTGTGGTTAGATCAAAGCACTTTCGCCGACCTCTAGTGAGATATAAGTTCTGTTGTCCCAACGAGGCATAAACTTCTCGCTCCAGTGTGATTAGGGGGGAGGCACTAAAATTTTTACAATAATAACACATAATTATACTACAATGAATAAGGAAATATTCAAACTGTAATCTAAAAATTTCAAGTGCAAGAGAAGTAATTTTAAAAAAATAACTAAAAGATTCTATGGGCATTTTGCTGCATGGAAGAAGCTTCGGACAGTTAGCCATAAACCGAGAAGAGTGGCCTACGAAATTTTAATAAGGGAAGCTATATTTGGTAGAATTTAATATCAAAATGAAACAATATTTGAATGCCTGTACTTTTTAGCGCTATAATAAGGTGCTATTATAGTTTTTAAGAGCAAAATATTAGCTTCAAACTCTATCATATTTCTTGGATGTTCTATGTTGATATAACCTCCTGCTCGGCACGTTTTCTAGAATATAGCAAAAAGGCAAAACGAACCGGGCAAATTGGACCACTTGGACCATTTTGCCTTGCCGGTTCGTTTGGCCTAAATAATTTTTAAACAAACCTTTTCATATTTTCAGATGGTTAGTACTGTGTCATACAGGGTTCTTTAGACCATTTGCATTAGTTTACTGACCAAGTAATAGATGGCGCTTCCAAAGAAGTGACGTTGCCCCCCCCCCCCCCAACGACAACGAAGAACACGATTTTCGAGCACGCCAGAAATTTTCAGTTGTAGTACACTATAATTAATAAGTAATACTTTAATAAAGGCTTACTAGAATATAGAAACGCCCCTCTTGCTAATACAAATATATCTCCAACAGAACTTATGTTCAAAAAACTTGTTCGTTCTTTTATACCTATGTCAGATACATTTTTAAAAACTAATAAGAACATAACGAGACAAATTATAGACGAACAAGTTGTGAGCAAACGATATTATGATCGAAACTCTAAATTGGGTGCTGACTTTCAAAAAGAGATAGTGTTCTAATTTTAAAGGAGAAGGAAAAGTGTCCGTTCGGGTAGAGTTGTTACAAAACCTGTGAGATGAGATTAAGAACTATTTAAAGTTGTGATGTGTTAAGAATTTATTTGAATTATTTTTAATTATTGTAAGAACGGGAGATGTGTCATACAGGGTCCTTTAGACAATTTGTATTAGTTTAGTGACTAAGTAATAGATTGCGCTTCCCATAAAGTGACGTTACTCCCCAAGTACGTCACATCCGACAAGAAGAACACGATTTCCGAGCACGCCAGAAATGAGTATCAATGTTTTAGTTGTAGTACACTATAATTAATAAATAATACTTTAATAATATGTGTACTTTACTGCTACGAATATAAAATAAAACAAGTACCTATAAAAGAAAAACCGAGAGGCAAAAATGGTAAAAAGAATCAATGAAACATGCAATAATTAATGTTGCAACTAAGGATAAAAAAATTATAATGTACCTAAAACAACATTAAAACGTCGGCTGCAGTTATACAACTAAAACAATCAAGATATTGATACAGCAGCAGCGAAGCAAATGCTGATACGGCATTTACTAAAAATCAGGATAAAGTTCTTGCTGCATGCGCGCCTGCGGCTTTCATCAAAAGATTTGAGATCTTTGGCATACGACTTTACAGAAGGAAATAACATTCGGCTTAACCTTGACCCAAATACAAGGATGACCGGTAGATATTGGTTTGAAAATTTGTTAAAACGAAATCTCGATATTAATATCTTCACAATATGTCTTCACAAATAAGAGGCCACCTCAGCTGCAAGAGCGGCAGGGTTTAATCTGATTTCTGTTAGCAGTTTCTTTTCACTTTTAGTTGAAGCTATTAATAAGTGCAAACTAACACCAGGTAGAATATAACGGGTGGTTAAATTTCAAGGGCCGATGTTGATTTTGAAAAAAGCACAAACTATTTAGGAAATTATTGTAATTTTATTTTATTATGATATATTGGTATTACTCAATTATGTATGGAATAAAATATCGGCCAAATGGGCGCCGCGACCACGGCGGCACACCTCCATTCGATGGTCCAAATTTTCGATGACCCTGAGGCATAATGGAGGTTCTATGCCGTTAATGTGCCGAATTATCTCATCCTTTAGCTCTTGAATTGTTGCTGGCTTATAGACGTACACCTTTTCTTTCAAATAACCCCAAAGAAAAAAGTCCAACGGTGTCAAATCACATGATCTTGGCGGCCAATTGACATCGCCATTATGTGAGATAACACGACCATCGAATTTGTTGTGCAAAAGAGTCATTGTTTCGTTAGCTGTGTGGCAAGTGGCACCGTCCTGCTGAAACCACATATCGTCCACATCCATATCTTCCAATTCGGGCCATAAAAAGTTCGTTATCATCTCACGATAGCGAACACTATTCACAGTAACTGCCTGACCGGCCTCATTTTGGAAAAAATACGGCCCGATGATGCCGCCAGCCCATAAACCGCACCAAACAGTCACTCTTTGGGGGTGCATTGGTTTTTCGACAATCACTCTTGGATTCTCATTCGCCCAAATGCGGCAATTCTGTTTATTGACGAATCCACTGAGGTGAAAATGTGCCTCATCACTGAAGATGATTTTCTTCGAAAATTGATCATCCACTGTTGCCATTTCTTGCCACCATTCTGCCCATTCACGACGTTTGGAATGGTCAAGAGGCTTTAGTTCTTGAGCCAATTGCACCTTGTAAGCGTGTAAATGCAAGTCTTTATGTAAATGCAATGTTTATCAACGACGAGCGTGAGAGGTGCAATTGTTGGGCACGACGACGAGTTGAGGTGGACGAATCTTCAGCCACACTATCGCGAACAGCAGCAATATTTTCTGCAGTACGAGCTGTACGAGCATGCACTGGTGTTCTCACATCTTCTACAGACCCGGTTTGCTCGAATTTTTTCACGATTTTTGCGATTGTACGCACATTTGGACGATCAAATTGACCAAAAAAATCACGAAGTGCACGATATGCATTTTGATTTGAACGCCCATTTTCATAATAAGTCTGGATAACTTTAACACGTTGTTGGATTGTGTATCTCTCCATGGTTCAAATTGAGTAAGTCTGAAATAGAGAAATGTCAAATAAAATTCGGAAAAAAACTTGGCGTTTAGGTGTGGTTCACATTCAACATCGGCCCTTACAATTTAACCACCCGTTATAACGACGGCATGGGCATGGCTACGGTACCGAAGACATTGGTAAACATAATCAGCACAAAAGGTAAAAGGCAAGTTGGGTGAATTAACATCAGCAGAGCTTATACATGACACCCTTATTTGTATTGTATTGTATTATTTGGCGGGGTGCCATGAAAAAGAAGGCTAAGAAGTTTCCCAAGAAAAAAGAGTCCTCTTCTAGTGCAGAAAAAGACGGCGAGTGTCTGTATTGTCACTATTTGAATTCAACGTCAACGGAAGGCTGGATCCAGTGTTTCACATGTAAACGTTGGTCTCATTGTTACTGCGCTGGCACTGGAGATGAAGACGAAGAAGCGGTTTTTGCTTGCGAAACATGTAAGGATTACATGTTTTCTATGAAGGTCCATTATGCCTTCATGCGGGTGCCGTTCCATTTATGTTTAACATGATGCTGAAAGGAAACATACATTAGTTTGTCAAAAGTGTTGTTCATCTTTTTCTATACTGGCCATAACTTTAATGGTACCACTTTGCCTTCTGTTCTCCTACATAATGAAAATAAATTAAAGTACGTAACAATTTTAACTTTGAAATAAATAAGGCATGAAGCAGATATCAATTCGACTGATTCAAATGACTCTGGAAAACTTCATTAAAATCGGCCAAACCTTTACTTACAAAAAACTGGAAAAGAAATATTCTAACATTCATATTCATTATACTTGTCTCATATTTTGTCGAATTATGTATTATTTAGAAATATTATCGAAGTGACTATACTAATAATAACAACTAAGTTAAGGGGTGGTTGTGCTGGTTTTTATTTATATTAAACTGCAATATCGGATAGGTGGTTAAGCCTTTCCGCTTACGTAGTAATCTAGTCGAAAACCCTAATTAAATTGCTGGCACGTTTGCGACAAACCACGTTGAAAATATTCGATATAGAATTCGCTGATAGAAGCGTCGAATAGGGGCAAAATGTGTGTGAACATAATCCTTCTCGTAGAACGTATTGGAATTTCAGACCGTATTATATTAATCCCGAGCTAAATATTAACCCACGCCTAAACCTCAACAAAACTTTTTAATATTTGAATTAGCAATTAGTTCTGTTTGCATATTTTAGTACGTTTATGTATTCGCTTTCTGATATAAAGACGTTTTGCAAATATTTACATACTGATTTTTTAAGACGTTCCCGAATCTTTCAGAACGGAGCAATATGTTTGTTCTACTAGCCACTCTATAATACTCAATTATGCACTGATAACACTGTCGCTTCTAGCGTTTCTGGTACTTTAATCACAGCTTGGGAACGATCGGAGGTTTTCGGTGGACACTGATGGTATTTTGACGTTTGTCAGTTCTCATGAACAGGTGTCACGTCACTCAGTGAAAGTATTCGTGCTATATTTCAAAATATGGTAGTAGAAAAAGCAAACTTCTTCTCGCGCGTTGACAAATTCGAACTAAAGGACGCATAGTATAGAATATTTCTTTCAATATATTTTTGGTAATAGTTTTGCAAAAAGTGATACCACAAATTTCCAGTAGTCATTTGCAATCTATCTATTAACTCTAATTCCAAATCACTCAACTTTTTTTTAACTCAAACCTGCCAAAATCTTTTTTTTGTTTAAATGGCACTTCCAACGTAACATTAAAAAATATCAACTTTCGGTTAAGATAATAGTATATTATGCAACAAGTGCGGTAAACGGCATTTGACTCACGAGTTTATTTGACACGAGCGGATCGAGTGTTTAATAAACGAGTGAGTTAAAAAGTTTGTCGAACGTGTTACATACTATACTTTTTCTGCGACCGTTAGTTTTTGGGAACATTTTCGCAAAACAACACGTATATATTTACTGACATGATGGTCAGAATTGACAAACGTCAAAATTCAAATCGTGGGAAATATCTCCGAAAACATCCGATTGCTCCCAAACCCGTGCGGTAAAATCCCGGAAATGTCCGAAGTGGCTCGAATCCGTGGGTAACAAAACTGACGCTTCCCCTACGTGATTATCAGTGTGTAATTAGGTATGTTACAGATGGGAGAAGAATAACTTTTTTATTCATTTCTCTAGTCCCCTTTAAAGTCTCGATCCTGCATTCAATAGTCACTTTAGTCACGGATTTGATTTGGCACAAGCTAAGCATACTATACTGAGTGAAATGATCGGCAGAATTGACTAACTTCAAAATACCATGGTTAAAAGTTATCGAAAAAATTGATCGTTCCCAGACCCTTGACTAAAATATCGGGAACGTCCGCGACAGTGTGGTACCGAAGGTGACATCCAGAGTGACACTTTCCACACCCTTAATACTCCCATAACTGGTTGTTTTCGATTTAGGGAGTAGAAAAAACGCATATTATATCTGCAATTTTTTATTAAAAAAACTTTGATTTTCTATTCGTCGCAGGAGTTACTTTACGGGGAATTTTGAAAAGTTCCTTTTCATTAAGTTCAATCTTTCTTGACGTTTTCGACCAATTTTAATAAATCGATTAAAATTGGAGGGTACAAATCGAGTTGTGAAAAATTTCGCTGAAATGAAAACTTTCGATCTCCCCTTGCCTGTAAAGTTAAAAACGATGAAAGGAAATATACCGTAAAGTTTAGAGTGTATATTTCGTCGTCGAAAGAAAAAATATCACCGGAAACTTTTCGAAAAAAAAACTCGGTCAATTCATCTAAGTGCTGCCGCCAGCTAACGATTTTTATCCCGTAAATAAGAAATGATTTTTCCTCCCTAAAACCAGACTGAAGTGATTATGAAAGGACTGGGATTCGTACAGAAACGTCTGCATTTTCATTATGATATTGAGACTGTACACTCCCGAATGAAATTGTGGTTCGGGATAAGATCCTTTGTTTCTCTGTGTCGAATTAAAAATTTAAGTTTCTTTCTGGCACTGATAACAAAACCGAGGTATATCTTGTCTCAAAGTGTATCGTCTCGTCTTTTGACGGCAATTATTAAAATAACTTGTCCATCTGTCCCGTCGGCAATGTAGGACAGAGCATCATCAGATATGGATTTTTAAGTTGTTTAAAAACATAAAGATTTAATATTCTATAATGCCTACTTAGGTATGACAAAACCACACAATCACCTGCAAATTATCAATAATTGGAAGCTAGTCCTTATTATTTTTAGCAGACGACAGCAAGCTGTTTGGAATAAATCCCTTTTCTGATCCAGGGTGAATTATGGTGGTGCGTTTTCTTTCAACTGAATGTGTTTTGGTCTGACAGTCTTTACTAGAATCATCTTTCCTTTGTGTTCTGTATAGTGTGTATCGAACCAAGCCTCATCTAGGTAAATGATACATTGGTTTTCACATCTGAACTTTTTAATTAACCTGGTTCTTCACGGATTCGATTCGCTACCTAACTGGCTTGACATCCAGGTTGTAGCTACCACAGCCCTGAATGGTCACTCACTAATTTGAAGATAAATATGCAGTTAAGTCAATTTACTGCAAATGATTTAAATGATACGAACGAATTGTGGGCTAGACAACAGTAAATGGAGATCAGTATAAGAGTGCCTAAGCCCCCATCTATGGGATATTTAACTACTTGTAACCCATGTAAATAACCGGGTTTACGGATGCTATAGCTTCACGTGTTAGTATTATCGATTGTTTTCGGTGACATCGGGTTCACATATGTCTATGCATCATTCGTAAGGTCTTGAAAGTAGCAAGAAGTTTTTGCAGTCAATGATGAGGACTGAAACTGAGTACACTAGTTTTTGGCATTCATTACACTTATTTTTTTCTAGTGGATCTTGAAGTATGAGAAGAAAGTAACAAAAAACAAACTTCGATTGTCTACTGATGGTTTATTTGCTTTTTCTTATAACGGTCAAATTTTTGAACAAAACGCTAGTGGCTCTCCATTATCACCCGTCATCGCGAATATTCATAGAAGCCTTTGAGAAGAAAGCCATCTGAAACCAAAGTCATGGTAATGCTACCTTGATGATAATTTTGTTATTTGGACTTATGGTTAGGAATCCCTCCGAGATTTTCTTAGCCATTTAAACTGTAACACACTAACATACATTTGATCATTGAATTCAAAACTAATAATAGTATCCCCTTTTTAGATATTCTTATCATTAGAAAATCAGACCTAACATTAGGTCATTTTCTCCACAGAAAACCTACGCACACTGACTTATACCTTAATGCATTGTCACATCACCATCCGGTATAAAAATCGTCGGTTATTAACTCTCTTGTTTGCAGAGTCGTAAGACTATCTCAACCGGTGCCACTTGATTGCAGCAAGCGGATGTGATGGCTTGCGTCATCAATTACAATGACACTGTTATGCGGAATATTTTTGAATAGATAATTTTGAAACCAGTAACCTTAACCTGTAAAAAAAAGTTCTTATGAAATATAACTTCAAAACCAGATTTACCACTTGTCCAAAAATCTCTCAACATCTTCGATGAGTCAAAGGCAAAACTCCGTTTCAGTTTACAGCACTACATGCATATGAGGCAAAGAATGCATTCGGGAGACCGAAGGAAAAATATCAACTAGGCTCAAGACTAAGGCTTAAGACTACTTACTTTTATACAAATGAAAAATCTATAGAATTTATAGAAATATATAAGCAACCAAACAATCTTAACGACGACTCCAATCTCACTTAAAGAATATAAGTTACAGAATAGAATGCGAGACAGTTTCAGTTAATCTCTGAAGAAGTCAACAGAATGATTGGCGAAACGTCAGCAAGTTCGATCATCAACAACCAAAGTAAGTGGAATACAGAAGATTTGTAAATAGTGATGTTGGTTTGGGTTGTGGATCGAAATCCTTATGTTTTAAGATTTTATATAAACAAAGAAAAATTATCTGCAAAGTTTCCTGTTACCAGTCCGGTCTATGCTACTACGTTTGAAATGTATGAGCGCCAAAATAATATTGAAAAAGATCCCTATCTGAAAAATAAAATATTATAGT
Organism: Cylas formicarius; assembly: GCF_029955315.1. NCBI lineage: Eukaryota > Metazoa > Arthropoda > Insecta > Coleoptera > Brentidae > Cylas > Cylas formicarius. Next base: position 28,926,807 of record NW_026844352.1, read on the forward strand.
TCAGTATAACCTACATAATTAACCATAAAAATTAATGAAGTCTCTATCAATGCACTCGAAAAGGGACAAGAATAAATTAGCATTAACCACTCAGCCGACTTCAAGTAAGCATGCCCATTCATTTTACGCCGAATCTAAGTTTGTATTATATTATATTGTTTTTGAGTTTTCAAATTTTGTGAATGCAATTTTTCGAAAATTTGCAAAGTGTTAAACTTATCTCGATATTCTAATGTTTTTTATCTTTGCCTCAGGGGTGAAATATCAACTAAAGAAAATTAATTTCTTAATTTCTTTTGTGTAAGAAATATTAATTTATGATTTCAAAATGTATTATTATCCATATTTTTTAAATATTCATAATGGTTTTGTTTTCTCCCTGCTGAATTTTACGAAATATAAAAAATATGTTACGAGCAAATAGAAAGGCACAAAAAATAATACACTTGCCTCGAATGAAATAAATTAATATTTGAAACGAGATTTTCATTTTCGTTTTGTACGTGATTGTTGGTGGTCGAGCATTGCTTCGGCTTGATTTTGCATTTGCGATTATTTTTAAGCAAATCGCAGGTTTATCGTTTTCAATTTTTACAATATGGAACCGTTTAAGTTTAACAATATTTCAATATTCAACGCGGTTTCCCGAGTTAATAGCCATCGTGCAACGCGAGAGAAATCGAGTTTATGAACTTTTTAAAGAAATTTAATTTCCTATATACATTTACAAACGGATCTTATTTATACGCAATTTGACTTTCGCATCTCATTGGAGTACTTTGCAAATATCGGAAGTGCTTAAAAAATTTGCAAATCTGGGTATGGTATTAATGCAGCGTTAGTCACGCTATATGTCACGGAATGGGTATAAAATACATTGCTGAAAGTTAAACTTTTGGGAGAGTTAGATATAATATGCTTAATTTTTAAGATTATCTTCATATTAGTACAGGTTGTCCCAAAGCGCTAAATATAATAAAATTGTATTTCCTTAGCATTTTGGGATTCTATGATCGATGTAAGTGTGACTTTCATTGAGGAGAGTAAGTAAATATTAAAGAAATATTTATTTGAGCCAAGTTTCTAGTAAAGTGTAACGATAAACTATTCCTGATTGATTTAATTTTAATGTATGTAATGCACTATTTAATTATCCATCGAACGGTATTAGGACGTCGTAAAGCTTTTCACGGTTTCTTCGAACTGGCGAAATTATAATTTTTCTCGCCATTTGGTGCTTTCTAAATCAAAATATCATTGCAAATAGTTTAGAAATGTTAAATAATTCATTGAAACTGTGAATTTGGTCTGGTTCTTGGGTTGTCTGTAAGATTAGACATTTTATTTAATGCTGTAATTCACAATTGCAAGTTGTGACTTGTTTAAAAACCAGCTGACTTACTGCAAACAATAATACGTAAAATAACGGTAATAATGGATATGTTTTTGTGAACGATTCTCAGTAAGGAATCCACTGAATCACTAATATTCAAGATTTTACATATCAATTAAACTTCATAATATACCGCCTAACATTCTATTTTCAAGACAATGAGACTTAACATGTTAAAACTTTCAATAAAATAAATGATTCTGCAGAATTGGCTCAGCCCCCAAGCATGAGGTTTAACCATAATGACAATTTTAAAAATATTTATGTAAAGTAAAACAAAAACTCCAGAATAGCACCATGTAACTCTGACCTTTATTCTACCCAGTAAATCTAGGTTGTATAAACTTCTTTTCTGCTGCCTGGGAATGTCTATAGGTGGGGAGGCCTTATTATTAAGTTTAAAACTTACAGTAAGTTTAGAAATCGCCATTTCACAACTTCAACAATACCGGAGACATAATTCTAATTTTGATTTTACCAAAGCCATATACAACACTTTTTATAAAACTTCCAGATTTCGATCCAGAGACCAAGCCAATCAGTCTGTTAGCATCTTGATAGATTGACTGGAACCGGCTCGCATTTTACTCTGTACTTGCTTTTATATTGTTTGAGGGGGGCGGAGCTAAATGAGGGCCATAAACACGGTCTCAGATGGCTGATTCCCATATTGGTGACAGGTAGAGACCTGAGTCGCGGTTAAGATTGTTAGGTTGCTTATAGATTTTTATAGACTCTCGGATTTTTCGTAGGGAGAAAAATAGTACATGCAAGAATTTTCGTTTTTTCGAATAAAATTTTATGTCCGGTTTTGTGATTGTGTTCGGCAAGTGTTGATGAGTTTATTTGTCTTAGTCTTAATGCTCCTTCATGTTCTTCGAGCCTCGTTGATATTTTTCGTCCTGTCTCTCCAATGTATTCATACATGCCGCATATCCATGGAATGCTGTAAACCCCTGCCATCTCAAATAGAATTTTGTCTTTGACGGATCGAAATGTTGAGAGATTTTTGGACAAGTGGTCAATCTGGTTTTCACGTTATATTTCTCTAAGGAAGGACAACAGTGGCTAGTGTGGAATTGATTTGGGCTTTATTGCTATTGGAAGGTTGTGGTTAAGTGTATTTTGTGATGGAACGCTTAAAATGTTTAATGTGGAAATTATTAGAGAGAAGAACAGAGGTAAGGTGTTTTCATTCTCGGTTCAGTGACTAGGGCTGAGATAGTTTTACCGCTATGTAAACAGGGGAATTGATATCCGATAAGTTTTCTGTAAACACAATGCCCCAATGTTAGGTCTGATTTCAATGGTAAAATGTATGTTAGGGTGTATAGAGTTTAAATTTCTAAAAAATCTACTACCATGAGGTCAAATAACAAAAGTATCATCGACGTTGCGTTTCAATTATTTTGATTTTAGATGGAAGGCGCCGAGAGCTTTTTGCTCCATAAATATATTCGCAATGACTGGTGATAGTGGAACAGAAGCCGAAACGTCAGCCACTTCGACTCAACAAAAACCGACACAGGAGGAATCCAGAGGTTTAATAAAAAGTATTATAGCAGCCTATGGAAGCCATATACAATATATTTAAAGTAGAGACATTTTTAAAATCCTGACTGCGGCGAACAATAGAAGCCCGCAGCTTACAGCCATGTTTGGTTAATATGACAATTAAATGTTGCCAACTCTGTCAAACTTAGTGAAAGTGTCAGGTCTACTTCGGAAGATACGGTCGAGCACTTTTTGTTTTAACACCGAGTTAATTTTTTCGGGGAAAATTTTTCACCCTTCCTCAACAATACATAAGGTATATGACAAAATTTGAAAATAAGTGATGTCTTTTATATCGATTTAAAAAAGAGCGAATTCCGTTTTTACTCGTCCACCAAATTAACCAAACTAACGTTCGTGAGGAGTTGAGTCGAGTCGAGTTGAGTCTAATCCTTTTTAATCACATGGAATATTATAGTGGCACCTTCAAATAACATGTTGAAATACGTTTTAATGTTTACAATATTTTCTTGTGGTTATATCGAATGTAAAAAATAAAACCATATACTTCTACAGTCAAATAATGAGTTTTATGTGTGCGAAATAAGCACGCTCTAATCCTAACACGCCATCGTTTTAAAATCCCAACGAGTTGGGGTTTACGCTAACGGAGGGCCATTAACACATTTTCCTATGTTCTTGCTAGGTTTAATAAAACTCGGAAATCGATGATACTGCGGCTTTGGAGTGTATACTTTATACCTTATTCATGGGATAAGAGCCCTGAAATTTCCACATAAATTACTTAAAATGAGTTTTGAATATCGGTGCGAAAATATTTTCTTGTACGTATATTTTTATTAAAATTTCCAAGTGGATGAGTTAAGGAAGGGTAATAAAAGAACACCTTGAAATTTCCAATTTGCGCTTGAACATGGAAATTTACGAGAAACCAAAGCGGGTAATTGGATAGTTGTGAATTGTTAAGGCATCTAATATATTGGGTATTAAATTTTATGCACCCTCTAGACTTTGATTAGAAAGGCTTAAAATTGATTTCGCTCCTAAAACTGGTAAAGAATTGCCTTAACTATTATTAGATTTTCTGTTTACTTTGATCCCGTTTTTTGAAATGTTAAATACATTCATGAAGAAAAAGTAAAATGGGCTGAACCCGGGCAGAAGAGCAATACAGGTAAAAATTATGTTCGAATATTTTTATTGGTGATTCTACATGAACAAATAAGAACAATTTTTCATATAAACATGGGTCTGGAAATAGACAGTTTTCAAGATACATGGTATCACACTTTTAAAAAATCTTGCTCCGTGTTAAAAAACAATATACTACAAAACTAATCAATTTTTATGTCCTTGGACTTACAAATTTGAATCTAGTTAGGTATAAGTTAGCATATAGCACAAAAAACTGCCTCATTCCAAGGAATGTGGATAACGGTAATTAAAGATATTAATAAAAAATTCGATTAGAATTAAAATTGGTAGAAAAGTCAGTGGAGCATCTTTTTTTTGTCGAAAATATTCAATAGGATGCCTCCCGGGGCACCACTGAGCATCATAATTTTAAACTAATTGATTCTAAATCAGCCTCTTGTTATAACAAACAACAATATCAAATTTCAGCAAAACCATTTTTTAAGTTTGACACCCTGCATCATGAAAATTATGGATTTTCGGACCCATATTCATATGGCAGAGTTTTCTATTTTTTTCCGGGCACCCTGCCATCGTTACAAAGAAAGTAATACAGGCTATATGGCACGAAATATTATATCCTAAATACAGGGTTTTCAAATAGTTTTATTTCTCGGATATGTGAAGCCCTATAATGGTTACTTTTTTTATAGCATTTTTGATTCTACCATCCGAGTAGGTATGTGTTTCAGTAACATTTTTGATACCTAAATATTTTCAAATAATTTGAGTTTTGTCATAATTTAATCTAATTCAAATTTCTCAAATACGTAAGAGGTGTTTAAAATATATCAGTAAAGTGTAATAATAGAATGTGTTTTATATTATAGAAAACTTCCCATATTATGCAGACTGGCGAAAAATACATACTAATCTAATAACATCATATTCTCGGACGTGTCTTAAACTCAGCGGTAATTAAACTGTTTAATCACTGTAACAGTATGAACAGTAAGAGTGATGGTACTGACACTGTGAAAACAAATAGAAGAATAACAAGACCTTTTTCTATTGCGTCCCCGCCTACTAGTAGCGAAATATAGAAAATTATCGGCAAAGAAGCCAACAAAAGGGGCGCCAAACCAGAAACACCTCTCGAGAGACACAAACACGGTATGATACCAGATCATATGAATAAAACAGAACAGAATAAAAAACAGTCTGATGCTATAGGTGATGTTTGTGCACCAAAAAAAATCTTTAGGACCCGGAAAAACGGCATGATAATATTACAGTACAGGGTGTAGCCACAAAGCAACAGAAAAGAGAGATTGACTCTAGCCCGGGTTTGTTAGAACGGCAAAACAAAAAGCTAGCAGCGGAACTTCCAACCAATGAGATATTGGAGACAACCCCACAAACATTAGCAATGATGGAACATTATTCTGAAGATATAGACAAAAGTAAAGACATTGGTAAAAATATTCGAGACTCTGCAAGCATAGTTTATATGATGGTAACTAGACTGGCCTACAGATATGGCAGATATGCAATAATTGAACTGTCAATTCGAAATAGTAATCAAACAGAGAATATTCAGTAGAAGACACCACCTGTCAAAAAAATATCAGACCATTATAATAATAAAAACCAAATTGACCGATAAATAATATTGAAAGAAATTTATATCATTTACCAAAGCAATGGTCCCAGTGTAAAACGAAGCGGAGTTATGTTGGTGGAACCTGAAAACGATGTTCAGTAAAGTAAACTAAAAGGAACGTTGGAACAATATAAAAGCTTTGTCTGGAAGAAGGCCGGTATCGAAAAAGGATGTAAGCCGAATGAATGTATTACTGTAGAATAAAACCCAGAATTGCAAACATTTTTTGGAGAGGGAAGTAAAATGATCAAGTTTTAACAAAAAAGGATTGTATAAATAAACGTAAGGAAAACTGAATACTGCAGACCTAGCATAACATTTTTCGATGGGTTAGGCAGAATAAGAAATTAAGTTTTGACTTGACAACGGTGTATGTATATGCTGCCTGTTTGGACATGGCTAGGCATCGCAAAAGTGTGCGGTGTTGAAGGTAAAAATTGTTCTGAAAATATACCTTTGGATTGCCCAAACAGTAAACGACTTAAACTCAAAGACAGAACTCATAGCGCTAGAGATCCTAAATGTACAGCATATTTTCAAAAAATAGAACAATATCGGTGGTCTAAAAATGCTTTATCGCAGTAATTTTGACTCACGTATGAGATACGGTCTTGTTATGTATGGAAATTGCAGAGACATAGAAGGAATTTTTATTTACCAAAAGAGAGCCCTGCGAACTTTACTGCAGCTAAATTTTGGAGAGTCGTGTAGGGGAAAATTTAAAGAAAACAAAATATTAACCTTGGCTGCAATCTTCATACCGGTCATCTTTAAAAACAGAAACCTTTTTGAAAACAGTGTGTCTCATAAAGTTTGTAGTATACGGACTATGAATTACACTTATCCCAGGCACAGAGCGACTATTAGAGAGAAGGCTGCGTAACAATTTTTAATTTACTGGTAGAAATAGAACCATGTATAGCTTTATTCCAAACACATAGTACAGCCATTTTAAATGGCACTATTTCACAGTAACTATGCTTTGAAATAAAGATGATTTATTATTTTATTATTTATTTTTTATAATTATTCACGTCTTCGCAGAATACGCAAAAGCATCGTTTTTGAATGTGTGTTTGCTCATGGAATTAGGAAATTTCAGACAATTTATTAAGGCCGTCAGTTTTGTCTCAATTCGCTATACTAAACTTTCGATATTGTTAGAAGTTTATTTAAACATTAGACGGATGATGGAGTTCCGCCTTTTTATCGTGGCGAAGTAAGGCAATTTTTAAATACCAATCTTGAAAACAGGTGTGTCGGACGTACCAGTTGGTGTCAGGTGTGGGGTGTGCTGGTCTCTATCGGACATTGACTTGCTAGGTAAAAAGCGAAATTAAAAAAATGATGGAACTTGATTTTCATTTACCGAAATATGTTGCCATACAAAATATCACAGCATTGTCATTTTGAACAGCATATTTTTCTTATGCAAAATCCATTTATTTGCAAACACAAGACTAAAACTTTTTTTTTAAAAAACTCTTTAATTTTTGAGATAATGGGACTACAGCGTTCATATTATATATCAAACTTTTTTTGACAGGGCATTTAGGCCCAGAGCTGTGTAATTCGATTCAATCTCTTGTTATATTTCGCCTCTCTCATAAATCTTCCTCCACTGCTTCTCTTCACCTTCTCCTTGATCTACCACTCTTCCTCTTCCCCGTTGCTTTTTTCCATGCCACCTCCTTTACTTCCCCATTATTTTCCATTCTGCTGAGGTGCCCTAGCCAGTTTCTTTGCTTGAACAAATTTTTCGACTGGCCTATTTATAAATAGTTTGTAGGGTTCACCAATTCTCCCAGTCATGCTGTTTCCTTCACACTAAAGATTCGTCTCAATACTTTCCTTTCCTGTACTCTTAGTACTTGTTGGTTTTATTGATTGAGGGCCCATGTCTCACATCAGTAGGTTAAAGTTGGTCGAACCACTCTCTTGTAGAGTCTGATTTTTGTTGCCCTCAAGACTTCCTTTGACATTAAAATTTTGTGGAGCCCCCACATATAATTGTTACACTTTGCTATCCGCTTTCTTGTCCCCTTGACAATTGTCGGTTATTAGTACTCCCAAATCCATACAGTCATCAAGCTCTTCAAGCAATTCATACATCTTGTTAGTCCCCACTCGTATGTTTCATTTGCTTTTGCTCTCTATACCATTCTTGACTCTATAAATTTGGTTTTATTCAGGTTAAATTGGAGCCCAAAAGTTTCTGCTGTTCTTGTAAGTTGTTTGGTAGTATTTTCGAGCTCTTTCTACTTTTTTCTCACAATACAATGGTGGCTGTTGATCCCACTTTTCCTTATTATTTCCTGCAGCCGCAAATTTAACAAGGTTATTGATATTTGGTCCCTTTTATCTTAATCCTTTGCATAACAAGGGTTATATAATAACAAAAATATGAGAGTTATAACTTTTAAGTGATTTTGCTATTGAAATATCGACGAAAATTATTAAAAAACCATATAATATATTTACAAATAATAAGGACAAATCCACAGCGTGGCAATTATCACACTCGCTACTGAAAAACGTCCGCTCTATTGTTAGAGACAATTTAGACGTTCGGTCCCGTCACCGCGGTAATTCATTTATCATAAACCGCCCGACATTTAAAATTTTCTGTAGCTCGTCCAATTTTACTCCGCTTTTTAATTAATCAAACACGCAAACGTATATATCACTCGCGTCGCAAAACAGCCACCCCACAATTGGGTAAAGCGTTATAAATATTAGTTGGCTGCAACAACTAACTCGGTTGTATAAAAATTAAACGCCATTCCGTATAAACAAGTTTCGCGAGACAAATGCGGACGCCGTATCAAAACATTTCGCTGTTTAAATTTCAGCGGTGACAAATGGATTTCGTTGGTAGCATTTTGACCATTGCAAATATTGGTATTTTTACGTATATTTAAAAGAAACTGTTTGTTTTTTGTTGTCCTGTAGTGGTAGGAATGAGAAACAAGAGAACTATTTGAAAAAGTATCTTTGTGGGTGGTATTCATATGACCATTTCCGTATAGTTGCAAAAAAATGTTCACGTCGCCGGCTTTTTGGAGAGGTTTTTTTTAAATCGTAACATTTTCTCATATAAGTGGGATAGACAATACAACATTTTTATATTTTAACCAGATGACGCTGTAATTTTCATGTACTCTACATGTCGGGCAAATTCTTATATAAAATTTGTGGCTGATGATTATACTATTTAAACCTTTGGAAATGTTAATCCTTTTGAAATTAGAGCTCACTAAGAAGACAGTCTTCAGTCAGCATCGTATAGTCGTTTTGAAAATCGTATATGGAGTCGGTAAGTAGAAGTACCACCAAATTTACCCAACAGTGTCTTCGCCCAACTAAGATTGTGTAAATATTTCATTTTTTTATTTACAAAAATTCCTTTTATGAATGTAATCGGCTCTTGGATTTTGATAAATGTGTCATTTGCTTTTCTAATTTCTATATAGAAAACACTTAAATGAAGTCCCAAGAGATACAGTGGCGTTACTTGTTAGTTAGTTCTAGTTATTAATAGAAACTTCCTGGTGATTAATCTTGAATTACTGTTAGCTATCGGATTTCCCGTTGTATGGACTGTATCACTATTTTCGAAAATTACCGAAAGCTGTTGCCTTGTGTTTTTAAGCCGAGCAAAAGATGAGTCGTACTTTTTTCGTCAGCGGTCTTCAGCCAGTCGCCAGTACTGCACGCAAGTGCGTGAAGGTGCTGCAGTTTGGATTGGCTGCAATGTACAAGGTTGGACAACACATTCAGCTTACTCTAAATATCCAGAATAAACGAAGACATAAGAAAAATTAGTATGCATCAATCGACGTGTACTTCGATGCGTAACAGATATATTACCGAAAAAGATTATTTAAAAACTCGCTGTACTATTACGTATTACTAATTACATATTACTAATTATTAATTATTTATATTCAATGAAAATCAGTAACTTAATTATTTATATTTAACCATTTAACTATAATACAGACAGACGTTCTATTGTGTTCCAGGCCACTTCGTCTTTTAAGGGACCACTTTGTATAAGTCAAAATTATTCATTAAATATAAATAATTAAAAATTAGTACAGAGAAAAATACCTTCTGAAAAGTGAATAACAATAAAAAATAGCGGATTTTTCAGGTTAAAAGTTCATTGCCCACTTACTGAAGTAAACTGAAATCCAAACGCACAGAGATTCTGACACAATTTTTAGAATTCAAAAACAAAAGTATTGAACCCAGCCTATCGTATATTATATTATTATCTTATATTAAATACAAATTTGGGTAAATTTGTAACAACATCACATTTTAAAATCTCACTTATAACAAACGAGGAAAAGCACTAATACTAACCAACAACTGACGAAAATGGAGTTTTTACTTTAGATATATTGATTAGTTTCTGCTCCTTTCATTCTGACAAATACCAATAAGATTTGTGAATTTAAATGTCACTTCCAAGCAATATGACCTTGCACCGTTCAACAATCAAACGCTGACAGTTTGTCAATTCAACAATTTTAAGTTCGGATGTAGAATTTTTTTGGAAAAATGTCAGAAAAAAACAAGTCAAAGTGTGTGAGTTTAGAAAAAAAATGACGCAAAGTGTAGGTAAGTGTGTAAAATCTAGAGGCATGCATGAAAGGTTATTTATTTCCTTTAGTATCAATTCTATAGTATTTTTGATCCCTATATTTTCTAATATGCTTTTCAATATTTAGTTAACTATGTTTCGGTATAGAAGAGCGTAAAAAATATTTTTATCATAATTAAAATAAGCACTTTCTGAGACCATATTGATTATGTATCAATTAATAACCATTAATTTATAATTTTTTTAATTATTATTATGTCATCAAGTCATTTTGCTTTCGTAAAATATTCAGGTTTGTTGGAAGGGAGCAGTAAAAACAGTGAAATGTTTTGGTTGGTTCAATCCCAGTGCCATGCGAGTACTGCGATCATGTCTCTTTTCAAATGGTCATTAAAAATAAAATAAAGGCAATGGAAGTTCGACAATATTACGTATCTTGACTTTGCTTAATTTTGAATTGTTTAGTTCTCACACAAAGAAGCATTAAACACTGCCTTCTACATCAAACCCATTTTTTCGCAAAAGCAGTTGAAGACGATACAACAAGTGACGCCATGAAAACCACCGAGATGTGGCCTTTTGAAGTGATTGAAATTTAGGATTATTATAAAATCTCTTGATCATTGGATTTTTATCAGTGACTTTGAGGACAAGACGAAAATTTTATAACACGTCATAAGTTGGAATTCCAGTACCACGATAAATTTATTTTTCGCTGTTTACAATGAGCTTGAGAAGCAAACGATAACAAAATTAATATTTATAGTAACTGTCGACGGGAAGAAAAGCTTCTTACGGTTTTGTATACACTCAAAATTCGTTGCGTCTAAGCCAAATAGAGCGGCGCTGTGTATAAGTTTGTTTACTGAAAATTTTAAAGAACGAACACGGAAATTATTGAAATGCAACCGAACAGTCTATACATTAATTTTCTAGCAAAATACGAATCCGTTAGTCCTGCAATTGAAATTAAATATGCCAGCGTTCCCCTTAAACATACTTTGGAAAATTTTAATTTTCTTGGCGACCCAAACTCGCAGTTTAACTTTCCTGTAGTTGTAACGTACACGTTTTAATTTTAGTTTATCGAACCGTCGAGAAGTTTCCGTTAAAGCGTTTTCTAATTTAAATTTTAATCAGTTTTTCTAGGGGCACACGACGAAGACCTTGATAAATAACAAAACTTCTAAGGACATTTTTAATTTAGTTCGAAAGACATATTTAAATTCAAAAACTGTTGTCTACAACGAATATTAATTAAGCGCATGCCAGAGCTGTCAATCAAACTTCGCCTCTTGAAATAGATGAGCGAACCTTTTACCACGAGATTTTTTTTTAGAACAAACAATTTTTGTTTGGTTTCGATGATATGCGTGATGATTTATTGTTCTTACAGACTATAATAGGTTTTCCAGATAATAATATTTTGGAAAATATTTATTAAAAAGAGACTAAAATTAGACGTAATAGAAAAAAGTCCTTGTGATATTTAATATAGTTTATATTATATCAGTATATTTCTAAAAAATATAGGGTGTTTTTTTTCGATGTACAGAACTTTAAGTTGCAATAAAACAACGATGGATTATTCGAATTGACATGAATTTTATTTATCCGGAGGATAATCTTGTGGCATTGCATTTTAAATATGATTTCTGGTATATGACCGCCACGGCTGGCGCGGATGTAGTCCAATCTGGACGTCCAATTTTCGTTGACTTTTTAAAACATTTGTGGCCGTATATCGGCAATAACACGGCGAATGTTGTTGTCCAAATAGTCAAGCGTTTGTGACTTATCCGCATAGACCAATGACTTTACATAGCCCCACAGAAAGTAGTCTAGCGGTGTTAAATCACAAGATCTTGGAGGCCAATTCACAGGTCCAAAACGTGAAATTAGGCGGTCATCAAAGGTGTCTTTCAATAAATCGATTGTGGCACGAGCTGTGTGACATGTTGCGCCATCTTGTTGAAACCACATCTCCTGGACATCATGGTTAATCAATTCAGCAATGAGTTAGTTATCATAGCTCTATACCGATCACCATTGACTGTAACGTTCTGGCCATCATCGTTTTTGAGGAAGTACGGACCAATGATCCCACCAGCCCATAAAGCGCACCAAACAGTCAGTTTTTCTGGATGTAACGGTGTTTCGACATACACTTAAGGATTAGCTTCGCTCCAAATGCGGCAGTTTTGTTTGTTGACGTAGCCATTCAACCAGACGTGAGCTTCATCGCTAAACAAAATTCGCTTATGAAAATCGGCAGCAACGGCAATCTTGTTTTGGCCCCATTCGACGAATCTACGCAAGCGTTGTTCAGGCGTGAGTCTATTCATGATGAATTGCCAAACCAAACTGAAAGTAAAAAAAAAAAAGTTTACTTAATCTGAAACCTACTCGTTAGTTAGTACAATTTTCAACAAGCACGCGCAAGCAGCAAACCAAAGGCTTGTGACCTTAAAAGAAGGTCGTATAAGAATAACTTTAAAATATTCCTTACGGTATGTCATAAATATGGTTATGCAAAGGAAACAATTAGCAACCAACGTTTGCCTGACTGTTTCCGCTTTAGTTAATAACGCAAATAATTCAACCAAACTTGATAAGCCAAGTAACGTCAAGAAGACTACACCCCCAGCAGCGAGAAATAAATGCGACGAAATCAATTAGGCTTCCGTGGACACCTTAGGCCATGTGTCGGGTTCAACTAGTAACTGCTATCCGCCGCAAAAGAAGCAGGGAGACCAACTCGTCCCGGTCACACCGCCAGGCTTCAACCAATAGTTGGAAACCTTAACTACGCAATTTCCTGCAAACTACATAACAGTGGCGACCAAGAGAGCACAGTTTCAGAGTACAAAACCTAGTGACATTGAAGAATACCTGAAGCTATCGTTGCGGAGATCAAAGTGGAACAGATTCGGTCTATGTGCCCCGAAGGTTATGCCTCCAAAAGTCTCCAAAATTTTATGCGAAATCTCAGATTTAGACAAACACTCTCTAAATATCCACGCAGAATTTTGCGGTATTGGGTTAGTCCGCAGGAATATCGTACTTATCAATGAATACAGATCGGCAAGTGACCCTTATCAGTTCATGTCTAGATTATAGCTTATTTTGATCGAGCTTTACTGTCAAAAAAGGAACATTCTTATTACTGGTGATTTTAATATTAAATTTAACTTGACTTCTGAAGTTCTAACTACTGAAGTTTTCCATCTACATTTACCGACAATACGCGTGTGACTAATACTACGCCAAATAACATTAATAATTTTCTTGTAAACATAGCCCCCACTCTGTTTACTCTCTGATCTGATATTTAGATATTTATACCATAGTTGAGAATTATTTTCAAATCAGACGCCCTTGAAGGTGGCGATTCATCTCTTGCTAGAAAACAACTACTCCCGATTTATATCACAAATATTTAAAAATATTTCCAAGTTAAGCGTGGTAATTCAGTCCGTCCTCTGCTAGCTTGGTTCAACCGTGACCTCAAAAATAAAAGATATTATGTGATTTTTCTAAAGCTAGGTGTCGAGTATCCTCTACTCCCGATCCGTCTTCTGAGTAAAAGCCAACATGAGTAAAGGCTTTCATGATAATAGTCGACCTTCAAGGGTTACACCCAAATCCATTACGTAAGATAAATTCAATAAATTCTTCGCGAGTATAGTTAAAGATTTAATAGCGTCCACTCATACACCAAGGATAAAATTTTATGTGCATTTAAGAAAAAATTCATCCCCTCGCCAATCTGTCTTTTTGAATACAGTCTATTATTGTGAGCCTAAGTCATTCATATTCCACTGACTGCTTCAGTTTAAATTCAAAAATACTAAAGCACACCATAAAGTGTATTGTAGGTCCTTTGATAGTTATAACAAATGCAATATTTTCGAGTGGCGAATTTCCTTCAGATTTAGTGAAATAATTTCAGTCCCATTGTTATTATAAAGTTACCGAAAAAATGAATCGCAGTTCGTATTTTGTAGGCAGGGTGGTTCAATGGCACTCTTGTATGACCTTAATAAAGCCTTCGACTGTGTGGCCCACTCGTAAATAAATTAGAATTAAAATTAAAAAAAAATTAAAATTAATCGGATCATGTCTCGATAACAGGTTTCAGTATATTGACTATGGAGGTGAGTCGAGTGATATCGTCCTACCTGTGAAAAGTGGCGTTCCTCTGGGCTCGGTCGTTGGACCGTTGCTATTTATCATTTATATTAACGATTTGTTGCTGTTCGTCCCTAGTGATAGCATGACTGTTCGCAGACGATACTGCCGTTTTCTTAATTGCTAAACATCATCCAATGCTCACTGAAAATGTAGCTGTACAAATATTCTGTAGTATTTTGTAAATATCCAAAAACTACCGCTTTAAAACTGTTCCAACTTGCTTTTTGAATGCGAGTTAGCAGCGTTGGACATCATTTCATCTGAGAAAATATGTCTAACTTGCGGACCAACAAAAACTCCAGCATAACCTTTGCATCTGACAACTTCGGAAAAAACGTTTTAAAGTACTCAGAAGCTTCTGAAGTTTCATCCAATTTCTTAACAAATTGTTTCATCAACCCTAACTTGCTATGTACTTTTTCCATGGTATTGCAACTGCCATAGACCTTTTCTCACTTCGATACTAATCTAAAATATATAAATAAAAATTAATATGTCCCTTTTATTTGATTCACCGTTTAATTAAAAATTGCTTACCTTCTAAACATATTTTACACTAACTACAAGCTACATGCGGAATTCATAGCTTATCTTGATTCCAAATAGGAAAGTTAAAATATGCTTCATAGACTTCACAGAAAACGTGAGGTGTCTTTAGCATCAGCATCATATTTATACTATCACGACAATGTTTTAAGTTTTCCTAGCATACTGCAGCATTCAATCTTTGTGCCTATACCGAAAAATCAGAATGCTAATAGTTGCGATCAGTTCCGAATGATCAGCTTAATGACCCAAGTTTTAAAGCTTTTTATTAAAATAATTGATGGAAGGATCTACAGTCGATGCAACACAGAAATTGGGTCCACTCAATATGGACTCAGGTACACTTCAGTCTAAGCATGTTATTACAAAAATGCCGAATCTGAATAATAAGGCCATTTATTTGATCAAAATAAATAAGAACTAAAAGTTCAGATTTTCACGAAATTATATATTATGACATGACAATTGTTTCGACAACACCGTGTCATTATCAAATGTACATTTGATAAAGACATTATCATGTCATAATATATAATTTCGTGAAATTCTGAACTTTTAGTTGTTATTTATTTTGATAAATGGATTTTCATCAAGTAAAAGCCAACATATATTTGATAAATAAGCTCTACATTAACCAAACAGGATCCATGAGAGTTATTTCTGACCGCGCTGTCCATAATACAGATGACGGTATAAAAATCAATGGTCATTCAATCAACAACCTTCGTTACGCTGATGATCATCATTATCATCGTTGCTGAAAGTCAAGAAGCCTTATCGACACAGGGAGAATTTATCGGCTTAAGAATTAATGTGAAAAAAACGAAGGTAATAAGCAGAACACCAAGTATGTGTTTAACAATTTCGGCTAATGGCGAACAGATCTAACATATCTCTAAATTTAAGTATCTCGGCAGCTGAAGATTTAGATCCAGACACGGAGATTCGAATCAGAATAGAACTAGCCAGAGCGACATTTATAAAATTACGTTATCGTTTCGTAAAGTGCTATTCGGTATTACTATATGGCGTAGGGGTTTGGACCCTGAAGGCTAATTATTGCAAATAATCTGAGTCATATATTTGCAAACACGTAGTACGAATTTCTGTCGCGAATCGTAGAGGAAAGATTGAGGGAAAATGTGGCATCGGAAGGCTTCAAAATATTAGAGACTGGTCTTCAGAGCTGCACAGTACCGTGAAGAATTTGCCACAATCGTCGCCAACATCCCTTAAATGAATATGGCACGTTAAGAATAAAATTAACGTGCATTCGTAATCTGATGTATGATCTATCCGACAGCCCTCCCCAAATATTAAGGGCTTATCGAGCTTCCTATGGATATAATAGGGACTTTTTGCACCTCATATTTTGGCGCCGATTTACTTTATCCCTTTACTGAAGTTTAAAGCATAGTCGATGTTATCAGCAATCATACGATATTTTATTTGACTAGTTTGTTTGTCCAAAAAGCATCAATGGTCATTACATATTTGAGTCAGTGATTTGGAGGTAAATTTTTGTAGCTATTCAATTTTTATAAATTTATTATAGATTAGAAAGGTTGTGACTGTGATTAAATTTTTTCTTTTAAATAAAGAGTGAAACCCAGAATAAATCTATTTTTTTAACTTTAATAAACAGAAAAATAGACTTAACAAAGTGACATGAGGGTGAAATTTCAGGGGCGCAAAAAGTCTCTAATGATAAAATAAATAGGGGAAATCGATTGATCGAATTCCCCACCACACGCGTTTCCGCTGCTGTAAATACCGTTTAACGACGCCATCTTTGTAATAGAAAACGACAAGCACCGATGAAATAGTTCACATTTCTACGCGACAAGGATCGATATAAAATTAATCCCAACCGGAAATGAAAATAAATTTCGAAACAGCGGCTGTAAAAATTTATAACGGAAACTAATTTGCAGTGAAGTGGTTTTCGGAGACGTGAAGGATAATAAAAACTTGAAACTTTTATAAGGGGAAAAGCGTTAAATTTTCTTTATAAGGTCGAGAAAACAATAAACCGAAATGAAAACAGCGCCATTACCAATAAATACCTAAACGTATTGGAAATAAAACCCATTGGACTGAAAATTGAAATTCGGGCCGGGTATTCGATCGTGGATTTGGATTTTATTAAAAAGATTTTATTTATTGACGGAAGTTTATCTTACTATTTACTCACTTATCTGATTGGTACGGGTAAGTAACTACTTAGGATTATTATTATTATTAACGACAAACTTTAACGAAGGACCAGAGACTTAAAACCCTGTTACTATAGCAAGTTCATTCAATGTTTTAAGTCAAATCTTACTTGGGCCAAAACTGTATGGTACTGACAGTTTTGATGGTGTTTCAAAAACTTTTTTTTGGGGGCTTTTTTGTTCTCAAGTACGTTTCTTACAACCTAGCCGCCAAGTTTGGAAAATTTAAATATAAATTTAATATAAAAGTAAAAATGCTTGTATTGTATGTCAATATTTTTGAACAACAGTTTTGAACAATTTACCAGATGTCCAGTTTTCGAGCGTTTTTTGTATTATCTTAATTATTCTCACATTCTCTCACTTATTTAAAAAAAAATTACCTTTTTATCACATTATCGACCATAATAAGGGTTGCTTTAAAAAAAATCGTTTTTGAGACCTGGAGTCCTGTATCTCTCAGTGACATTTCAACATACCACTTGTTTTTAATGCAAAAATTAAAATACTGTTTTTTTATAAATATCTTAAATAACCCTTATATTTATATTTTTGTTTAAATTTGTAGTAAGCTGTAATATAACCTTAATATAACCTGGAAGACAATGTAATTAATCTTTTTGAAAATAAAAATAGGTATTGCGCATTTTAATTTTTTCGTATTCAGCAAGTAAAAATGTATTTTTATTTATAATTAGAGCCCAGAATCAAATAAAATTCATCATCAAAGAAAATCATTTCCGAAACATTTCAGAAATATTCTGGGACATTTCGCACATGCGCTTTGCGAATTTATAGCCCGCATGTGTAAATCGTCTTCACTTTTAGACTTTGTAATGCAATTTCAAATATGTTTAGCCCTAATCCCTTTATTGGACCATACTCAGAATTTTTTTTTTGGATATTGCGCCTTTTTAAAAATCAGGATCCTTTAAGATTTGTTTGACTGAGAAAATTTCAGTGATTTCATTCACCCCTTCTAACAAATCTTCTAAAAAACGAATAGGGCTAAATGATATTAGTGTTATTATTTGTTATTTAAAATTTTTAATAGTCTATTTTGGAACAAGTTTTATAAACGAGTTTAATTTGACACGCTAGTATGACAGGAAAGCGCCAAATTATTATCAGACAATCTGCTCCAATCACTCCCAATCCGTGACTAAAGTACCGAATAGGCTGAAAGTGTCGCGCAATGTCTAATGACGTTCTGAAGTGAGAATTTGAGTATTGGGTGTTTTAGAGTGTCGTGTAGAAAACATTGGACGAGTAAGAGCAATGGATTCGATATTTGTGCTAATTGTTTGGCAATTCAAACAATCTATGGATTAATATAACGAAACGAAAAATGACAATCTCCTGTCTTCTATATAAGGCCTACCTTGATGGTGCTCTAGCTTGCGATTGGCACAAGTAAGTAATACTATGGCAACTTTACATTGTTGACATGCAAAAAAAACTCTCATCTGTACCACACAGAAGCTACGTCCGATTCTTTTCGAGCCATATACTCATAATTCCGAATAAGCGAAGAAAACAAAATTCAATTCCGGTTGGAAGGAACACACCCAGTCAACAATATTTTGTGTTCGGTAGAAAATGAAAAAAAATCATAGCAGGACGCCAGTGACCGTGTGATTCGAGTTAGCGTTAAAGTGTACGCATACAATAAAAAAATATCACATTTTGACGAGAAAAAATATTTTTCGAAAACAGTCCAGGTACAACGAAGTTTTATGAAATGTTTCAAATGTTCCTCGAACCGTTATTTCAGCATTGACTTGAATGTCGGTCGACCAAAATTGACACAGCGTACTTAACGTTAAAATGTCGAATGTGCGCAAAAAATTCCCGACGAGAATAACGTAATCAAATTTTATCCCGCCACCCTGACTGCTTTAAATGGAACAGACAACGCGGACCTTTTAACAATAATGAAAACAGTATTAACTAGAATTTCGTTGGTGTGTAGCCAGCAGTGGGAGCAGTCGTTTTAAGAATTCGCATTTATGTAAACCGGGAGCAGTTTTCGTCGTTTTATTGTCAACTTTGATGTCAAAAGGAAGATCCGGTTCGGCAACATCAGAAATATAAACATAAATGAAGAATGGAATTATATGATTATATAGCAGCGTTTGTTGACGATGCAGAATCCTTATTGTGATTTATTCGACAAAATATAAAGTGGACGCATAAAATTTATATTTTTCAAAAGCGATTTTACGGACATCGTTTTATTTCAAATCCCGCTGGTCTGTGATTGCATTCGTTATGAAAACCCATCCGGATATTTTCTTATATAGACGAAAGATCGGCAGACACAGATTTTTTTGAATTGTTTTAAAAACTCTTTTTTTTGCTTGTTTTACCTACATTAGAAGTATGTTGATGTCGCACTTTCGTATCAGTATTGTCCTAAAATATGCCAAGACTTTATTAAATTTATACGGATAAAAACGTGTTAAGTGTGTGGAGGTCACCATTAAAAAAAAAGAGTGCAGGTTAATGTGTTAACTTTAGGTGCATGCGCTGAGGGCCTCCCTCTATATATGAAAATATACAGCCTTATTTTTCAGCTGGCGAACATTTTAACTTAATTGGAATTATTTGAAATTATTTGGAATGAAAACAAGTGGATTTTATTATCATTATTATTACTATTTTGAACAGAAATTTTTATCAACCATACATTTTTAAAATGAGTATTTATATGTATTTGAAGAGAGCTGCTGTCGACACAGTTTTGATATGCGCCACTGGTTGAATTTTGGTTTAGTAAGCCACATAATATAACTGGAAAAAGCTTATAAATATTTAGTAGACATATTATTTACGATAAAGGGACTATTAAATTACATGTAAAAAGTATGAGCACCAGGAAGTCCTGTGCAAGAAATATATATGCCTTGTAAATTCAAATGTCTGTAAGTATGTTAGTTTAACAGTTTTAAATTATACAAGTAATTTTTTTGCTGAAAACAATAAATTTAGAGCTTTTTAATTAATTGTAATTTTTTTAATATAGTATAATAATAATAATCTGACGCAATATTCCATTTTTCATAAAAATATACTCTTGTTAAGGTCGTAAATAAATACTTAAAAAATGAAATAGTATAAATTTCACATCAAGATATATTCAGGTTGAAGTTGAGAGTTTGATGTAGAGTAATTTCTGTTTTTTGATTGGACTTCATTCAGCACCGCCTAAACATATTCTTACAAGACCTGGGCTGGCCGTGGAAGTGAATTCGTGTGGCCACCGAGGAAGCCTTAAACCGTCTAGGCTTCTTGATTGCGATTATAGTTGAAGAATTTGGTATATGCTCAAGAATTTAATTCCTGGCAGGACTTGCGGCAGAAACTACAAGGAGACGTGAATATCCTTAGAAATAATAGAGACGTTTTGTTTAACACTCAAAAACTTTAAGAGCGTATTGTAAAATGTTATTGAGGTGGATAGAGAATTTCAATATTTGATATCAAGATCATGATTTTGTTATTAATAATGTCAAAATTGTTAAATATTTTTTTCGTTACTAGTAACTTTTCCTTTTTTAATTTTCTATACACACCCAATGTAATTCTGACTCGGAAATTGCGGTACATTGTGTTTATGTTCTATTGGTTCGCCCTCGATGATTATTCAAATTTTAATCAGATTATGAAAGAAAAGCTCAGAAAAATTGTTGGCACCCTCAAAAGATTTTAATTTGTTATGGCGAGGAAATAATTCTTCCAACTTTAGGCACTTCATTAACTTTACCTTGCCGCTCCCCTTTCGTTTGCAGCGAAAAAAAGTTCCACGTTACTCGGCGTTCGTTACGAAAACAAATTTGGCGAATCTGCATCAACATTTTATTCCAAAATTAATTTTCATTTGTTCGGAAATTTGCGGAAAAGAGGAAAGCAAACCGGCGTCCTCGCTGTGGGAAAATCGTTGTCAACAAAAAAAAAAGAAAAGAAAGGAAAATTTTTGTAGCGAAGGGAAATCTGTGGATAACCTACTGATTTTTAGGCCATTTATTTGTTTCAACCTACAATAATTAGACTAAAAACTAACCATAACTATTCAAAAATAGATATTCACTTGTAAAATCCTCTCTAACTTGATTATCAACGGTTCCATATTAAATATCTATTAAATAATATATACTTAATTATATAACATGCATATTAATCAACAAATAATTAACTGCGTTAAATATTAAAAGTATTAAATTTAGTGAACGTAACATCATAATACGGCACTAAAATTAAAAATATTAGGCCAAGTAAAACAGATTTAAATTTCGACCCCTTGCGATAATATTGATAAATAAACAATCTGCTTAGCCTAAGTGCAAAACAATTCAAACTTCTTATTTCTATTGGCCTCACTCTTTATACAAGTTTTTATTTACTTCACTCTAATTTAGGAACGATTCGAGATGTGTAGGTTCTAAAAAATATAACGTGGAACACTATCGTTGCAATTTATCTGAACTTTACATGGCCAACCTGCCGGAAGCATCCCAAATGGCTCGCCACGGTAAATAAAGAAACAGAAATAAAATAAACTATAAAAAAAAGTTCTCCTATGAACATTCCCGAAAAATGCTTTCGAAATGTGGTAGAGGTCTGAAACACCCAACCTTGATTATTCAAGATTATTTTAAGTAATAATTTTGCAAAAGGTGCACCCTACTATTTTGAAATTTGGCGTTCCCACCTTGAAAAATTATTGCGAAAAATATTGCTGTAATGCTTTCCCTGCAATGCAATTTTTGACAACAAATTAACAAATATTTTTATCAAAAAGATACACTTGCCGCAAAATAACATTTTTTAAATCGAAATTGATCTCAAAAACTGGCGCCGCTGTACAGAGTGGTCAGATAAGAATGAGAAATGGTTTCCTGTTTTAAAAAATTCAAAAGAAGACCGTGGAAAATATTTTCAGATTTCTTAAACTGTATCAAAAAATGTATGCTTTTTAAAGCTAACCTATCTAAAGAACTAAAGTGAAATGTTGAACGGATTTTAAAAAACTTGATCTCCTTATTGCTTCATCAAAGTATAATGGCTTATGTGAAATGTCTATTTTTTACTCATATTATAATAGAAAATTTTCTACAAAATTAAGTGGAATATTTTTTTTAACCAAAATAAATAGCTTAGTGAGATATATCGATGTCCTATTTTAGAAAAAACCGTCCACGCAGGTTTTATATTCTTATTATTTAGTTATTATATTATTATTGTTCGGGATTCTCAATCATGGTACATAAGAAATGTTTGTTGTTAGTACGAGCAGTACCTTACAACTTGTAGGTACAAAGTGAACGAGCGCGCTATAGAAAAAGGGCCTAATTTGACGCCCTATGAAATTTTGGATCACCACTACATTACCATCAATATCGTGCTCAAAATTCGCCCTTCAAATACCGAACCAAAAAAACATCAGGGGTAAAATCCCCCACAACTATATTTTTAATTATTACACATAATGTACGGGATGGGCCGTTTATTTTATTTCAGAAACTATAGGGGATAGAGCCAAAAGTTACATATAACAGTTAATTGGTGTATTGCAAACCTTTAATTTATTTTAATTTTATATATACAGTGCATTTCATTTTTCATAGGCGAATATTATATATTTCTTATTTTAAATGCAACAACTTGGATATTACTTTAAAATATCTGCCAATTTCTTCATTCGAAAGCATTTATTGTTTCAGTTGAGCAAGTTTTGTTGTAGACACTGTATGACTCAAACAAAGGATTTCATAAGAAGTTTCGTTACATATTAATACAAGGTACGCGAAAAATTAATTAAAAAACTGCCAAAAAACTCCTTTTTTAAATGGAAACTACCTATTTTTATAATCTTGTCATATTTAGAATTAAAAATTAAGGCATTTTTTATAGGGTTGCCTAATGTTTTTACTTTTTGAAATATTTCCTTTTAAACATTTATCAATCACAAATAATATACTGTTGCCATATAAGTGCAGTTAGAGTAAGGTGGCTATGACGGCGTTGTACTTTTTGTTGTATGTGTTAATATGTATCGAAATTTCTTACGAAATCGTTATTCGAATCCTTTGTCTACAACTAACTAACTAACCAAAACTTATTGGCAAATTGGCGTATATTTTATGTGTTGCACACGTCATTTTACGCAAAAAAAATTAAAAATGTAAAAACGGTTAGACTTAGGTATAGGACATTATTAAAAAAAGAAAGTATTATACCAGGTGTTCCAATTAAAATAAAAAAGTTGATACTTGCCCACGAAAAAGGGAACACCCTGCATATATATCACTGAAATAAATTAAAGATTTGTGTATGTAACTTTGGGCGCCATCCCCTATTGTTTCTGAGATACGGTTGTGTCCCAAGATGAACGGCCACCCTATGCATGATAATATTTGGAACATGTTCACAGTGCTGTATAGTTGTAGTTTTCCATAGCAATTAGTAACAGTTTCTTGATTTTTAGAAAATATGATTGATTATATAGGTTACTAAGTAATAACAGTTGTTAATTTTTTATTTTTAATAAAACCCAGATGCCCATATTTTTATCCGCAAAAGCCGCTAATTAATCTCCTCTGTTTCAGGCTGAACTCCCGAACTGTGGCTCCTGTCCGGGTAAGTATCTTCACGAGATTTTCTTTTATTCTCCTTTTCCTCACTTTTGGAAGCGGGGGGGCAATACATCACGCCGCGGAGGCGGCGGTGGCTGCGTAACATGAAAGCCGAAAAACCACAATGTTCTCATGCATAATTCAAACCGTTTAAATCAACAACAATACCGTGTCAAAGGTTGAACGGGAAAAAACCGGGAATATCGAACAATCGATTGACCTCCTGTGCGGAGGTTCCATCTCCGTATTCCGCCGCCAAGTTAAGAGAATTATTTATTTAAAACTTAATTCGGCAATCTGTATCATGAACGGTAAGTATAAAAATGGTGTCAAAATTGGTCGGAGTGTACTGTGCGGCAGTGACGTGCGGAGCGCCGTCTCAGTTCCTTTTTGGGAAACGAACAGTGTTCACGTTCGTTCTGTTTTATTGATTTGTTTGATTTTGATCTGATGGACGTGGGTCGTTACGACTGGTTCATGCAATTTGTATTTGTTGCTTTTTTTTCACGTATAGTAATACACTCCTTTAGTATAGTGTGTGTATTTGATTTCGACGCTTCTGAACCCGGTGTGCTTCGATGGAAACATATCCATCACAAGGGCCAATTAACTTGGCCTTTTATTGTAAAAGGGATTACTGAAATGAATTAGTAATTATTAATTATTGGTTATTCTCAAGAAAATACTTATATAATTAGAAATAATATGTAAAAATGAATCTAGAAAATTAGAGTAGGTAAGTACTTAGGAATTATTTTCAGGAAATGCCACTTTATTTATCTAATATTACAATCATAGTAGTACAGCTCAGTAATTATCGCAATATAGTTTAATAGAGTCTGAGATAAAAAAATGCCTAAAACTTCCACATATCAACGAACACAACTTTTGATTTGATAACTAAATAAAAACGTTATTTGTTCTGGAAGCACTGGTTCTCCGAAACAGCAGACTGTGTAATTTTCATCATGATCAGTGATAGCGAACGTATACCTACTTTAACTTAACATATTTACTGCATCAGGTTTTAATCCGATCATAGAGCGGACGGAATGTATAAGGGGTTTGTACATTTTTTCTTTTATTTTTCCAAGTAATAAGTCTAAGCCTAACACACTTCTTCAAATCTTATTGGCCCTAGTTCCTTTCTTTTCTTCTTTGTATAACTGACAACTTATTAAACACAATGCCTATTCTCGTTCGCAACTCTCTTTTTAGGTATATTACGACTTGAAATTGTTCCCGATGAGGAGTTAGTTGTTGTTATCGTAACCATTTGATTCTTATTTATGGCACACAACAATTTGATGCTGATTATGGTTTATTTATGATCATAGGAAATGTTTCATTTTTCTATTAATGGAGTAGACCTCTCTTGGATAGAATCATAATTGAAGGAATTTTAGCAAATCTAAGTTCTGGAGGGAAATATCGTATTCGCTCAGTCGAGGAAGAGAATTTTAAAGTTGATTTGATGGTAACCTTTCGCAAGAATAAAAGCACAAATAAGAAATCAGGAAGATGCACACATAAGTTGTTTTTAATTTGGTCGCGATATTTTTGAAGAAGTATATTTAAAGTGAACATGTCTCATCCAGATCACCTTCGTATTTTCTCTTTATTCTCCGATGAATGATGCTCCTAAGACTTCTCAACTTGTTTCATTGTATACATTGTATACATTATTAAAGAGTTTAACTAAAATGAAGTCATCTTCGAAAGATGTTCGAAAGACTCTCATTAGAAGTTTATCCCACAATAATTCGGTTTTCGACCAGGCAAGAACTGCGGCGGACAGATATTTAATTTGGCTCACTTTATCGAGGATGGCTTTGAGGCAGATCATTGGTATTGTATTTATTGACCTTACAGCAGCATATGACACAATTAACTACAGCCAGTCGCTTAAAAAAATCTATAAAGGTTCACATAACTTCTACCTCACCCGCAGGATTGATACTCTACTCCAGAGCAAACAGAAGATGGAAAAACCAATAGAAAGAACTTTAGGGAAGTGTGCTGGCGTCAACTCTATATAGCATATATACCAATGACCAACCTCTACCGATTAATATCAGACAGTTTATCTACTCGAATGACAGTCGTAGTCAGTCGGTCAGGGTAAAAGCTTTGAAGAGGTGGAGGTCAAACTTTCATATGGTTTTGAGAAGCTGTCTGTTTAGTAAAAACTTTTTTAGCTTGAGCTGCTGGCAGTAGACCTCAACTTCGTTCCCATATTTTTTCTCTGCTGAAAGTGCATATATTTCAAGATATTGATATCAAATGGGCTGCCATGTCACTGCAGAATTAAAATTATGTTTATAAAAATATCGACTCCATTTCTATTGTGTTGTTGTTACCAGGGTGGTGAAATATAACAACGTCGTGACTCCATGATCCTGGGTTCTGTTTCCTGAACACTTTCAAGTTTTCCGGTTTCATAGAGACTTCCAATATTCCATGTGCTGAATCCTAGGTCGGACTTTACTACGTGAGAATTGGGTGTGCTGGTTAAAAACGAATAAAAACATGTTGCGGGTCTATAAGTTTTTTGAACCCTGTGTGTAATATATCCGTTGAAGCAAATATCGAATATCAAATTGATTATAAGAATATCGAAACAAATCCGTTGAATGTAAATATTGATTACAAAACGAAATCTTTTTCCTCCATAGAATGCCGCCATATTATATTACATTAGTATTGCGTTGCATTTTTGTAACTTAGTAACCGTCTATTCAGTTAGTTAGCGCCATTATCCTTTTTTCGTTAAACCCTGAAGTTGTTTCAGTAAAATTTTGAGCACTACTGCTATATGTATCGCCGTAAGACTAAAAAGGGTTTTTTAATAACGTTTGCTTTTTTGGGTAATACTGATTGATAGGCAAATGCCCCTTGATAATCCTCCCTTTAAAATGAACAGTCAGACCCTTGTCAACTTTTACCGTACTTATGAGGGTTCATATGTCAAGGCCGATCTAACTGCTATCCTTCAATATTACGGCAAAAAAGGCTATGTATCTGCGAGATCTTCTGCATAAATTTCGTGAAAGATTAACTGCGAGCGAAAACAAAAAGTGACGTTTTGGATTCAATAATGGTGGGAATAGGATTTTCTATTGCGATTTCCTGCTTCTAGAATGAGAATTTTTTAAGAGCTTTAGCCACTGACAGGCATTTTTTCTCGGTGCTCCGAATAGATTACGTTTATTCAGCAATTCGTAATTTAAGCATCATCTAGATTGATCACCCATTTTTACGGATCTCCATCTTTTTTTGGGCGTCTGCCTGATCAATTGCTTCTGCCCATTTTTATTAACAAAATTACCTCTTTTAGACTTAGCTATGGTTAGTTTGGGAAGTTTGGTATTTAAATGAAATTCAGGGTTTAAAAAAATTATTCGCATTTTGAATGGAATTGAACAATATTAGCTGCAAAAATACTTTATATTCTTCGTAGCTTATATTCTGGAAGCAAACTGTATTTCATATTTCATCATTATTATTATGAACTGTACTGAAATATAGTTTTAAAAAAAATGTTTGAAAACAGAATTTTTATTTTGAAACCGAATAATGGAAAATGTATTGTGTTACTCAATAGATAACAGTGGATTTTGTTATATGTTTTGACGTAGAATTCGCTGACGTGTACATTTTTTTATAGTCTAATGTTCATTTTTCGCGCCTTATAAAAGTTTTTTTAAATAGCGATATATCACTGTTTTCTTGCATGACAAACATATGGCTTTATAACACAAAAACGGTGGGCCAAAAATATTGTTCATCCACAATTCTCCGTTCTCTAGTTTATCAAAATCCGTTTTTGCCTTTTCGCAATCAGAAAAATGTGCATTTGTTGAAAATCGCTCTAACTTTTTTTGCTATTAAATATTTTGTGCTTCCATAAAAACATTATTAAAATATCAAATCTAAGTATAATGTTTGTAAAATTAACAGTTTAATGGACATAAAAAAAAATTTGATGTAGCCTGTATATTTTTGAATCGTTAAAAAGAATTTAAAATTACATTTAAGAAACTATAGCGCGTCCTCTTCGATATTAAGGGTGTCTAAAACTATTACTATTTTGAACAAGTCGAATATGGACAGGGAATTAGGAGACTGGTTTTTAGGACCCGTCCAAAATAAGGGCTCCAGTATCGTTGTAATGGTTAGCGCAAATGATCACAATCTCCTGGTACAAAATCCAAAATTCAAAAATATTTGTTACAAAACGATGTTTATTTCGAATTCAGCTACCAGAGAGTGGAAGTGTTAAACTTATATACCATTAAAAATAATATATAGGTAATAGTTTAGCATACCGTTTTGCGTCTTCCTCTATGTTGTTGTATTTTCAAATTCATAGAACATTTGTGGCGTCGAGTAAAGTCAAGCAGTGCAGAGTAAAGGCAGAAGTCTCAGAGTAATAAATTAAATAAAAATGTAATTAATAATATTCCATTATAAAAATTGATGATTCTTAAATTTTCATACAAAATAACATGTATTTAATTGTAATTCATCTTAAGAATGACTCCGAGAGTGAAATAGAATTAATCGGGTAGTTATCATTTAAAATGTATACATTTGTACTTGTATATATACAGTATAAGATGATGTACATGGGGATATTGGAAACTGTAAGAGATATAGCGTCGCTTAAACGAAAGAAAAGTAGCGTATGTATAAGTATATGTTTTTCAAAAACCACATTAATACAGGAGCTAAAATGTCGATGCTAAAAATGGCGTCAAAAAAAATTTAGGCCTACTATCAACTTTTCTTCCATTTAAGTATCTCTTGCAGTTTCCAATATCCCCGTGTACACCTTGTGCCAAATAAAACGACGAACTAAATTATCTGGAAACCCATAGAAAAAAAGTTTCGTGCAAAAGTTTCTTGGACTCTCCTGAAGACTTAAAATATTATGATTTTGTTGATCTCTTAAAGTGTGTAGTATAGAGTCGATTTTTTTCAAAATGTCCACTTATTAATGGACATCAGCAATAGGTTTTATTCGTATATCCGGAGTATTATATCTCCAAAAGAAGTAGTATCGTGTCTTTGCTATATATATAATGTGGGCAGCTTTAAACTCAACAAGAATTTTTATCGTTGATATCTTCAACCCCGAATACCTCAAAAAGTCAGTAAAATTTAAATATAAGATAAAAAACGAACTTACTTTGTCTTTTGTCCTAGAATTGATATCTGAATAAAAATATAGGATGTTCCATTTGAAAATCCTGAGAAATTGTTAATTAAATTCGCCTAAACCACACCACCTATTTGGTGCACTCTGTATAAGCTGAGGCGCATCACTCAAACTGATTAAGTAGTGCATCATTTCCTTAGTTTGTGGTTAAAGTTTCGTTGTAATACCTGGATCAGTAGTGTCACAATACAATTTTATATGGGGCAATCAAAACATGAAAAAAACACATAACCTCATTTTCTGCCTAAACTATACAAAATTCGAATAGCAATTTTTTAAGAAAGTGATCTTTATTTTAACCGAGGATTCCAAAAATGACGATATATACAGGGTGTTCCATTTAAAATAACAAAGTTGATGTCGGAGAGGACACTTCTGGGACACCCTGTATCAACAAAATTATAAGATTTTAAATCTTCAGCAGAGTCTAAGAAACTTTTGTACGAAACTTTTTTTCGTATCTCCTATAGGTTTCCAGATAGGGAGTCGTTTTATTTATCACACGGTGTACATGATCTTATGCTGGACACTTTGTATAATGACATCGTATATTCTATTAGTTCTATTGGGCTATTATTATACCCAAAATAGACATAATAAAATATTTAATTTTTATATTTTTAAAAAATCCGTCTCTGATGCTCTGCCCTACAATACCGACTGGTCAGGTTTGATAATAATTGAGCTAACCAGGGTCCCAACCGTTAGCCGGCGAGGGTTACAGGCCTTAACTCTTTTTATATTTGGAAATAACTCAAAGCCTTCTAGACACGAATTAGAAATCAAGAGAGTTTGCATCTTTCACAACACTTGACTTAATGAATTCTCCGATAAATGTTAATAAACGCTACGGTTTGTGCCTTTCGATTCCTTCGTGTTTTTTTCCGGGGTATCATAAGTGTCGAACCAGGATTCATCCTAATAAATAATTGGCCTTTTTTTAATTCTAAAACCCATGTGTTGAATACACTTGCATAAGGTAGTTCTGCCACATTTAACACCGGTTTCATCTTTTTCAAACCTCCGAATTAGGATATCTAATGTAGGCACGCTTTGTTCCTCGTATAATTGGTAAATTTTACGCCGTATTATATCTTGATCACTTTCATCTGCACTCGAGAAAATGTCAGCATCGCTTCTTCTTTCCCTCTCTGAAATTTTTCATACAGTTGATGTTGGAATTTTCGTCAATGTGGTCGTTTCTTCTAAAGATGCTTGATTGCTGGCATTTTATTGTTTATAACTTCCTTAGTCTCAATAGAATAGTGTTTTCTACATTTGGGCGGGAGCATCTCCTGAGATACACTAGACTCGCACATATTTGCATAATTCGCACACGATTCAACATACGCTGTATTATACACGAAATAAGAATGATTACTAATAAACTGAAACTGAGTAGTATACCAAACCAAAGAATATTAAACGGACCACAATCTTACCTGAATTTAAATTCCGAAACTTTAGGTAATAATCTTGTTGCATTGTATACAAAAGCAAATGGTCACTTTCTTATATCTATCTATCTGGTCGGGTGTCGATTCTGTCTCGCTGATGTTTCGCCAAACGTGCTGCTGGTTTTTTCAGAGCGCTGTCTGAAACTGAAACTCAGACTGAAAGAAATTTGTGTTATTAACATTTTTAGAACTTTAATATACGTATGCACAGAGATTTTTGATAGAGATGAAACTGAGATAGAAACAGTTTCAAACAGCGCTGTGAAGAAGTCAACAGGAGAAATCCAGAACAAGTTTATATAATTTTGTTTGTTGTTTTTCTCGAATCGAGTAGCACGCTTTTACCATATTCCAAATTTAATTTCGACTCTCTGGATGCCAGCACAATTTCCTAGGTTAAGCCCACCTTATAAAAAAAGTTTTCTTTTCAAGTTTGATTAATAGAAACGTTGCACGGTGCACTATAATTTTCTTTGCAAATCCGACAGAGAACACTTTTCCAGAATTAAATTTTCTTCCGACTCCGCTTTAAAACTTATCTCTTTTCCCGTGTCCTATTAAACTTAGAAATTTGATTAAAATCCCCGAATTAGCACGCGGCTTTTTTCGTCTCCAAGTTTCGAACAACGACCCTCCCGCGCAATTCCTGACGTCCCTCAGGAAATTAAAGATATAAATTTTCGGGGATGGAAATCAAAACTTCAGCCTCTAACTACCTATAATGTTCATTAAACATCATGAGTAGAGTGTTCTGTCTAATTAAACATTCTGCGTCAAGTCCCGAGACACGATGGCGGCAAAACTTTTCGGTATTAATTTTAAATCGCGATTTCGAACCGGGGAATGGCTGGGAATAAGTTTAAAACTCGTTAATTACTCGATCTATAAGGGTTTTTCGTTTACTCCAGAAACTTTTACATGTCCTGTCGAAAAATCGATCAACCGTTCAGGATTTCACCGAAATCCAGCGAATTTACTAGTGGTTTAAATTTGGAGTTCTATTCAGTTCTACGTCAATTGGTTCTGCGTTGATATCAACTAACCCGGCGTAATAATTAAGAACGTGGAAATTACTATGATATTTGCGTTTAATGCCAGACTAAAATTTTTGAGAATGAATTAATTTTCAGTTTTTAATGAAATTTTCGCAGGATGGAACTTGTAGATATGCTTCTTCTGTCAAGAAGATACAGCAGGCAAGACATAGTCAATGCTGTAGGAAAAGTACAGAAAAAGTGTACTTACAACTATTGAATTACTTTGGCCTTTCAGGATTTTGGTGAGTCTGTGCCAGGGATACAGATCGGATGCAAGAACAGTAAACTAGGAGAGGATACAGAGCGAACGAGCAGTGACCTCACCATATCAAATGATACTTAGTTGTTAATTTTAAGAATTTCCACAGGCTACTGTAATAATTTGTTTTTTTTCGATGTATAGAACTTTAAGTTGGCATTACTGTTCAAGATGGCGACCGATTTAACAGCTGTCAAGTGATTTATTCTCAGTTTGGTTTGGCAATTCATCATGAATAGACTCACGCCTGAACAACGCTTGCAAATAGTGCAATTTTATTTCGAAAACAATGGTTCTGTGCGGAATACGTGTAGCGCACTACGACCATTTTATCGTCGACAAAATCGTCCATCAGAGCAGTTAATTCGATTAACCATGGAACGTTTTCGCACCACGTTTACTCTTATTGATAACTCGCATCTTCAGAGACGCCGTACGGTGCGTACAGAAGAAGCTATTGCTGCTGTAGAACGTAGCATTGAGTAAGACCCGAATAAATCCATCCGCCATCGAGCACAGGAATTGGATCTGTGTCCATCCACTTTATGGAAGAATTTGCGGAAGGATCTTGGCATACGTGCTTACAAAATCCAACTCGTGCAAGAATTGAAGCCAAACGATCATTAAGTAAGGCGTAGATTCGTCGAATGGGCACAAAACAAGATTGCCGATGTTCCCGATTTTCATAAGCGAATTTTGCTTAGCGATGAGGCGCACTTCTGGTTGAATGGCTACGTCAACAAACAAAACTGCTGCATTTGGAGCGAAGCTAATCCTCAAGTGTATGTCGAAACACCGTTATATTCAGAAAAACTGACTGTTTGGTGCGCTTTAGGGGCTGGTGTAATCATCGGTCCGTACTTCTTCAAAAACGATGATGGCCAGAACGTTACAGTCGATGGTGATCGGTATAGAGCTATGATTACTAACTCTTTTATTCCTGAATTGAATAACCATGATGTCCAGGAGATGTGGTTTCAACAAGACGGAGCAACATGTCACACAGCTCGTGCCACAATCGATTTATTGAAAGACACGTTTGGTGACCGCCTAATTTCACGTTTTGGACCTGTGAATTGGCCTCCAAGACCTTGTGATTTAATACCGCTAGACTACTTTCTGTGGGGCTGTGTAAAGTCATTCGTCTATGCGGATAAGCCACAAACGCTAGACCGTTTGGAAGACAACATTCGCCGTGTTATTGCCGATATACGGCCACAAATGTTGGAAAAAGTAATCGAAAATTGGACGTCCATATTGGACTACATATGCCATATGCCAGAAATCATATTTAAAATGTAATGCCACAAGATTATCTTTCGGATAAATAAAATTCATGTCAATCGAATAATCTATCGTGGTTTTATTGCAACTTAAAGTTCCATACATTGAAAAAAAACACCCCTTACTTTTTATAAAATTTCTGGATTCCTAACGTTTTGGTTTTTGTTGAGTCGAACTAGCTAACGTTTCGCAAATCATCCTGTTGGCTTCTTCGGTTTCAGTCAAGCTCTGAAGAAGCCGACAGGATGATTAGCGAAACGTTAGCTAGTTCGACTCAACAAAAACCGACACAAGAGGAATTCAGAAGTTTTATAAAGAGTAATACTTACTTGGGCCGTAAATTTGATATCAGGCACTAAAAAGTTGGTACAATAATATTTGTTACATAACAGTAAAAGAATGATTTGACACCATTATTCTCACTGTAGATAAAGTGAACGTATTAATTTTCAAAAAAGGTTCGAAATTAGAAATTCCCACCAAGTTATGAATCAAAGGGATAAATTTTTTGCTTTAAAAAAAAGTATTTGGAATTTTTCTAATTTGGTCCGGTCATGTTTTCATGGCAATACATACTTGAATCTTTGACGTTTTTGGCAGACAAAAAAAAGGGTCCTACCACCCTACCATTTTCTTCAAAAAGTACGCAACGACTCTTTGGCACAAATAATGTTTAACTCTAAGTACTTGTTTATGCAGTTCTTCTAGGGTTAAAACACTATTCACCTTATAAGCGTCGTAGATTACACGCCTAATTAGATCTGCGTGTTTTCTCTTAAAAATTCGCGAACTACCAGCATCTTCTCCCATTTTCGTCTTGAGTATCCCATTTGCAACAATTTTTCCTACAGTTGACTTCGAAACTTGTTTTTATTGCTGCTCCTACTTCCCCTTCTGGATTTTTTATAAAATTGTAAACATTCAAAACAATTTGTTTACCATCCGAAGACAAATAGGTCGGTTTTTTATTTGCTGGGGTAGTTCGCCTTCTAAACTGTCATTAGGTTAGACTAGCATTTCCACTTCGTCTTCAAATTCTGCGTTGTTTTCTATGTCTTCTTCTAACACGGGAACATCTGCTTCATTCCACGGTCTCCATTTTAAAGTGTTAAAAAACAGGAACCTTCAAAAAATGCATTCAATGAAACAAATTTGGATTGGACGTTTTATATAAACCAAATAAAATTACTTGATTTGATAATGAATATGTACTTAATTACGGAATCATATTTTTCACAGAAAACAACCCTTGGCAATTATAAAAAGATGGATAGAATTCAATTTTGTCGAGATTTGTTCAGACAATTGGCAATTGTGACTGTTCAAGAAATAGTGGTACAATGACTATAACAGTCGAAATTACTCAATCAGCGCCTACAAATCATTGAACCGGAGCAGTGCCTTAGATTTTGCAATAAATTATCACAATATTAAACAAAAATTCACCGTCCTAACTTTTGGGTGCTCTTCAAGAATACTTATTAGCAGTCAATCGCGTATATTGATCGTTTGTTTAATCGTGGTAGATTCGTTGTTTAACCATCTAAAGTTTTATAAACAATAGGTAACATCTTGCTTTGAAACATTTAATAAAGCATATTTACGAATTTAGGTGACCATTCCATGATTGCGCTAACCAAATGTTCTTTTTTAGAAACTCCCACAAAATGCAGGTAGTCGATAGAACTTGAAAAACTTCTTTCTCCTAGCTTGGTCAAAAGGAAATGTTTTCTAGAGAAAGCGGAATTTGACCATGTATTCACCGTCATTAAAAAATGATTAGAAATTCTTTCCATATAATAAATTTGATATTTTCTTTTATATATTATTATATATTTGATATTATTTGACCATAACGTTACAAGTTGTTCAAATGTATTTATGCAATTGATGTTTTGTAATTCCTTTCCAGTGGATATTGTTATTGGTGTTTACGAAACAGGTAACGCGGATACGGATGTTATGACTGACTTCTATCCTCATGCCCATATTTCCGAATAGTGGTTGACCCATTATCGCTACGTTCGTTAGAGAATATTGCGTTTCGTGCTTCGATATCCGTAAGTTATTTACCTGGCTAATATTTCAAGCAATTAGACTGATATCCGATTAATCTCGTTAGGATTTGACGGTGGTTTTTCGATCCGATTAACGACAGCATTGCCTAAACACGTTAAATCGTCTAATAACATCCAGAACATTTAACTATACTATAAGAAAATAATTCTAGTACTTTGGCAGCGATTCAATTTTTTTTTGCTTTTATATTGGCGTACCCACCTACAGCGGTTAACGAAAGTTGTATAATTTTTTCAGTATTATCTTTTACACTTGTAAAAGAACAGAAAAGTTAAAGTTAAAAGTTGAGAAAGTTTTTTGTTTTTCGAATGGACCCTATATATTTTCTGGTATGACGAAAGATCTTTTTCACCGGATTTCAAAAATGTATAGATTGTTGATATTTGGATAAGCAGTTCTTAAATTATTTAAATTTGAATTATGGTTAACTAAACAGATGTTAATCAAGTTGGCCAGGCGTTCCCCAAATTTAAACCTTCGGCCGGGAAAATGAGTTACTCAGAGTAAGAAAAGTTTCAAGTAGTTCGTCTTTGTCGGTGACTTCCGTGGGTGGGTACGCAAATATAAACAATAATCGTGTACGTATATGTCTTCAGAAGGTAAAACGGGGCAAGTAGTCTTCTTCTAACACGGGAATATCTGCTTCATTCCACGGTCTCCACATTTTAAAGTGTTAAAAAACAGGAACCTTCAAAAAATGCATAATTCTAAGATTCTAATAAATATGAATTTGTATTCTTATGACGTACCTTTATCTACCGCGAAAAGACTGCTGTTGTTTACAAATGGACGTACTATGTACTATGTACAAGACACAAAAATACAAGAAAAAGAATGTTGTTGATCGACAGGCACACAAGACAAAAATGATTATTTTTAAACTCACCTGTAAGATAAATACAGTACAGGTGCTTACCCCTGCCCTTTGATCTATCCAGTGAAAACAGCCGCGCATGGTCAAAGCTCGAGAATCAGGTACATAAATACGTACTTACTGAAAGGAGCAGAGTCAAATACCTCCGTAATATATACGAACATATTGCAATTTAGATTAAACCTTTAAGAACGATACATATCATCTGGTGTTTAAATAAAATACCCCGCTGCATCAAGTCTCAATTAATTTTAAAACGGTTCATTTACGTTTCAAATAAAAATTTCAAGGATATACAAATATTCGTTACGGTCCATCTCAGGCAAGACCTACTTAATGCAGAATAACCATCTGTTGTGTTTTACTACGGTCCTGCGAAGGTTTGCGGTTAAGGCATTGTAAAATACTTAAAAAAGCAATAAATACACTATATTTTTGGTCGTATTATACCTAGTTGTATTAGAATTTAAATGTAAAGCTAAGAAGATTATTTATCTTAGATGTATCTGTAGTGCAGTTTAGAGAAGAGAGTCGATTACCTTTTTTTATAACAATCAATTTGAGTATATAAAATTCAATTCGCCGATGTGCGAACTAATCCCAGAAAACTGGAACAAGTTCTGACTTTCATTTTAAGACGACGACGTAAAAGAATATACGAGGTTAGTGCCAAAATTTCCCGACCTGACATAGATGCCGCTCCAGTATCACGATAAAACTTTGTCTTCTTTTAAATATATATCTTAGTAGGCTGCGAAAAAAAAATTGAAGTCTTTCGTCAAATAGTTTTTTATTGACAGCATTTTAAACAAGACGTGTCCGAAAAAATGTTGCAAATAACGCAAATTGAGTATAGAGCAGTCATAAAGTTGACAAAAGGAGGGTTAGCGTCTAAAATTAGTAAAGAAAGGCTGGATGGGGTGTACGGCTAAAGTTCTCCTTCATATTCTGTAGTGAAACAATGGGCAAAACGTTTTCGAATGGGGCAGGAGTCCCTTGAAGATGATTCAAGAACTGGTCGACCAGTGGAGGTCATAACGGAAGATATTGTTGCGACTGTGGAAGAGGTGGTATTGCGTGATCGACGTTTAAAGGTGAAGAAAATCTCAGAAATTACTAAGATTTCTGATACAAGTGTTCGTCGAATCCTGCATGATCATGTAGGTATGCATAAGATTAGTGCAAGATGGGTTCCTAAAAACCTTTCGACTATTCAAAAACAACGCCGTGTCGAGTGTGCGCGGTCTTTTTTGGAACTATTGTGACGGGAGATAAAACTATGGTTCTCAATTATGACCCTCTATCGAAAAAAGAATCAACCACTATCAGCGGCTATTATTTGTTTGGATATTTCAAAAAGGACTTACGTAGACGGCGGTTTAACGACGAAGTTGAGTTAAAAGAGGCTGTTTTAACTCATTTTGCAGACAAACCAAAAGAATATTTTTGTAAAGAGATTGAGTTGTTAATGAAGACATGTAAGTATATTGATGTTAAGGGGGGTGATATTGAAAAATAATAAAAAATTGTTACTGTACTTTGTTTCTTTCATATTCAGGCGGAGAAATTTTGGCGCTGCCCTCGTATTTCGGAGTCCCGTTACATAGCTGAGTTGGAGATTTTTCTTTATGTGATTAAATTAAATAGTGGAAAGATGATTTTAATTTTTGTTAAAGAATAGTGACGCCACTAAATATTTTGGTTTTAAAATAAATTAAATATAGTAAAAAACTAAAATGACAACATGTTTCAATAAATGGAGTTGTACGTGCTGCTGTTCACATTCAATTGCACAGTTGTCCCTTATATCCAGATCTTGTTTTAACTTAAAACATATTTTACAATTATGACGTACTTCACTACAAACCGCGTTTTTTTTTGTTCCAACAATATGGTTTTCATCGGCGTACCTGTCTCGACAAATCAAATTGCCGGGAGGCCGTGAGAGTTGTTGCTGCACAGAGATGGTTAACAATACCGTAATTACTTTAGATGTAACACACAATTGAAGTTAATTATGTCGCACGGGTATTGTTGATAACAGGTTCGGCAAAAAGCGATTGCACCACTCGGACAATAACCAATTTGTGTCCCGTGGTGCTTGAGCCTTCAACAAGAGCATAATTCCGAATAT
Source organism: Cylas formicarius (assembly GCF_029955315.1). Taxonomy (NCBI): domain Eukaryota; kingdom Metazoa; phylum Arthropoda; class Insecta; order Coleoptera; family Brentidae; genus Cylas; species Cylas formicarius. The sequence continues at coordinate 28,965,060 of NW_026844352.1, forward strand.
TCTCCTTTAAAATTGGTGAAATTATGTTTTGCCGAAGTGTTTATGCAATAAATTTGCGGTTTGTGTTAATATTCGACGTTCGAATATTACCGGAGTTTGCGGCTTTCTTTTAAAGGCAAATAGTGGTTCTTTATTATACATGTCGGAGGAAATATTTGAAAAATCCTAATTCTGGCGGAAATGAAATGTTGCAATCATTCAAAAATTGTCAATCATTCAAAAGACCTCCATTTCTGGTGTAAGAATGATCATTTTGATTTATCTGATTTTTATGTAGTTTTTTTTTAAATACATGTTTTATTGAATTTGGGCGAAAGAACCAGGTTTAGCATGGTCACTAAATTTCGACATAACTCCTCTGGGTTGTAAAGTCACCACTGGAATGGTAAGAGTGTTCTTAGCTTTACTTCACTAATAAATTTAGTAGCAAACTGAAAAAGATGTTTACTAAGTCCTCTTATTAAAGACATACTTTTCAATTTTCCAGTCTACAGTCTCACCTAACGCACAGATTCAGTTTTCATTGTGAAAAAGAAACCCTTTGCATTTTATCACAATTAAGAAGTAGAAACAAACCTATCATCAGTGTTAAACTTACCATTTTCTAATTTTTGCCATATGATTTTCTAGTTAAAAATGTATTAAGGTTTTACTTCCATATAGCTTCTCTGCCAAAAATTCGAAAGCGTTATGTTGAGAAGGTTTTATTTCATCTTTCACGGCTTGAGTGATATAGCTTCTAGATAGGCCGGAAACGCAGTAAGATTTTTACATTTCAGGCGAATATAAGATTTATAAGATTATTGCAGCAGTCAAATGGTCTGGTTTTATTTTGCACCGCTTACTTGACTTTAAAATCAGCTAATATGTGAATATTAAATTAATTAGGGAGATGGGGAAGAGAACGTCTTTGGATTAAACTTGCTGTTAACAAGGGCTATTTCGAACCCTGATCGGCCTCACTAACGGAATTGGGAAGCTCATTTTATGCATCGTTTCCGGTCAGTATCACGTCGACTTAACGATCCACTGAGCCGTCGTTTGCACACCTAGAGCTCATGAGCCGAACGTCAACACCCTTTTACGTGAAGACCAGTTATTAAAATCGAAATTAGGAATGAATGAGATCCGCCATCTACTGAATAATACTGGTTTTGACGCGCAGAACTTTTGTAAAGACGTCCTTAATTGGATTAGTTTCTCTAAAATATATCTGATTTTTTTTATTGATGTTTTATAGATCAATGATGATCAAAGGTTAGAGAAATACAAAAGAACTTGCTTAAGGACTACAAAGAAATTTAAGAATTGAACTGATGTGTCTTTTACTTAAAGTTCATTTAACAAAATTAAATTAGAACAAAAAAAAATCAGATTTTCACAGTTATTTATTAGTTTATTTATTTGTGACCGTTGTAGGGTTATAAATTTAAATTCACCTGATACCCATTTAAATTCAAATGGTTATTAAGTTATAGATTCGAATATCTCATTTTCTTAATCTCCATAGCTTCCAACAAATTTAGTTTTTTGATTTTTGATACATTTTGTCAAATATCAAAATTATCGTCAAACTTGTGCATTTCTGAATTTAAATGAATGGCGTAGTTAGAATCCAAACTTTTATTTTTTACTTTTTACCTTTCTGGACTTAACTATAACTAAATTACAGAACAAATTAGATTAGATTACACTAGAATCACAGCAATACATAAGAACTCAAATCACCCTCACACACACAAAATGACTGCCTTTAATTATTTTATCCAAAGACTACTTAATGTTCCACTTTCCACAGAAAATTTTGAAAAAGAATTAAATATTATAAAACAAAAAAACAGCGTCAAATAACTCTGGACTCTATCCAACTCATAGTAAACACCGAACGCAAAACATGAAAAAATACATAAAAAACATACATAGGAGAACCTAGCAAGAAAGTTTCGAAACATATATCTGAATTCGGTCTCAACTGTGCTTTTAAAACTGAAAACGCAATAGGAAAATTTTTAAAAAATAATAAACCTAAATCACCAAAAATTCAACAGCCAAAATTTATATCGAACGGGTAGAACTTTTAAGAAACGCATTAACGAACATAAAAGGGCGTTCAAAAATAAAAGTTCGGATTCTAATTATGGCACTGATTTAAATTCAGAAATAGGCAGGGTGAACCACAATTTTGATATTTTACATAGTGAATCAAACAGTAAAAACATAAATTTGTTGGAAGCTATTGAGATTAACAAAATGAGATATTCGAATCTATTACTTAATGATGAATTGAATTTAAATGGAGCTCCGTTGTTAAATTTAAATTTATAACTCTACAACGATAACGATTATTGAGAATACATTATTTCCTGTTTATACATATAAATAGAAAGAGCTATTATAAACTACTAAATAACTGTAAACACATGCACATTTTTGTTTCTAATTTAATTGTAAATTGTAAATGTAAGACCAAATGAAGAAAAGCATTTCGAGTAAATTCAAGAAAGTATTGAACTGTGCAAAAGGCAGAGAATGTTTAAAAGGCCATATTAGACATAATTCTCCACATTGTATATTTGTCTTAAAAATATATTCTTAACCAACTGCAGAGAATCTTTATGTACACCATAAACGACTGACAATTGAACAATACAATTTTTTGGAGCATTCACGCTGGTGAAGCTTTAGGCCATTCTTGTAATAAAACCGTGCATCGGGAAAGCTTTACTAACTGCATTATTTATATGATCAGAAGACTGAATACCTAGATCTTTGATCCTCGAAACCTAGAATATGTTAACCATAGGACATGTTGAAATAACATTCCACATCGAACGGTTAAGATACATTCCATTTCTGTAATACAATCAAAAACGTTATTAAAGTTGTATGGTAATTTTTTTCGCAATAGCTAAGTGATTTAATAATATGGCTTATTTTGATTTCGTCAGCAAAAAAATGAGCGAAATATTCGCGAAAATGTGTCAGGTCCATCGTTTACCGTTTATCGTTTATTATCTAATCTATCCAGTCAGTGTAGGTCCAAGATAATTGATAGCCTGACCTGTCCAACAACCCAACTGGAAGTACCAAAGGTAATTGAACCAATATATTTTCGGGCTCTATTAACCAAGTTCCTTCATTTAAGTTACCTATAAATAATTTAATTTTTCAATAGACTTGTAAATCGAAAGTTGTTATGATATCCCCCCGTCTTTTGAAGCAGACGCGAAGTGTAAACGCTACACCACCGCAAGTCGCATAATATAAACAAATCAATTACAAAATCCGGGTCTCGTCCCACTTCTGAGGCGAACATCGAGTCGCAAGACCCCCCTAAAACAAGGTCGTCGTCGGAAGTGAAAAATGCAGATAACGAAGACGTGATTTATGGTGGGAGAGGTCATTAGTCATGCGAATTTTGCCTTCGGTTTAACCGGGACAAAACCGATAGTCCTGGGAAATTATTAATAACGTTTTTATTTTGGCAATTTGTCTCGTGTCGTTGCAGAATGGACTCCCTATAATCTGATTTGACGTGGAGTGCCTCTCGAGACCGAGAATAATAGAAGAATATATTTCTCTTTCTAGTTTATAATGAAGCGGTACAAAAGGAATTGTCGGATGTTGGAAATGGAGAGAATCATTCAAAGCGTCTTAGACGTGACGGAGATTTGGCTGATAGGACGCGGGATGGATCAATTTTCAAAAGGAATCGGTTTTACGGACGAATTCCCTGATTCTAGGGGACAAATAAAACACTTTGAACAAATGTAGAACCAAAATAGTCCTCCGCCCTACAGTACACAAAAAACGAACTCCAACATATCTGATTGTATTGTGCATAGCTAAATCAAATAATTAATAAAGGATTTAAGAAAATAATGTGACTTTCTAATAGCCTGAACACAATTGCAATTCTAGTTTTAATGAAGTCTGTGGGTAAAAAAAACGTGACAAGGAATCACAGTTACTTGATGTTCTTGGAATCTCAGTTTATTAAAATGGAATGTTGCAAATTCTTGCTCAGCTTAGGCACCGAGGATATGAAATGGAACAAGACTTTAATTGGATCTCAAATCGGCTCAACAGGGTAAAAACTAATAATATAAAAAGTTTACAAATGAACAACAAAAGAATATTGAAAAGAATTTGCAGAAAAAAGTTAAGCTAAAATTTTGTTATTTTGGATATCTCAAAAACTAATCTAAACTTGAAATAGGCATGTAATGTCCCGCACGGCATAATATGTCCCGTTATCTTCTAGGTCTATTTGCATTTTCGTCCATGAGTAATTGAAACCTTTCATGAATGGAGCTTTGGTTTCTTATGTACACCGAAAACCAGAAATTTTCGTAATTTTGTATACTTATTTTGATACAACCTAGTTGGCCTGCAAGTAAATCTATATTTATTATACACGGAATACTTTGTATACGTGATCCAGAGAAATTTTTATATCCGCTTCGTCATGATTTCTCTAAGGGAAACGGGAAACAAGCTGAATTTTTATTAGTGACTCGTATCTAGACCAAAGAATACATTACGGCTCCCTATAGGTTAAGGGAATACATACGTTTTGACACATTCGTCTTTCACAATTCGACGACAAACGAGATAGAGGATTTCTCAGGTTTTCCTTCGTTATTTTAGCGTGGGATCAGCATTTCGTTACTAAAGTCTGTTTCTATATGGGCGTGGTCATCCATAGGATTAGGTAGAAAATGACCTCATAAAATAATAAATGAACATAGATAAATCTCTAAATGGCATTTTAGTTACGAGTTTTTTTAGTACCGGAGCGTACAGTGTGATTGGGTATATATTCTTGTAAACAGCAATTGCCATGTTATTCAAAAGGCGAAGACATTGCCTTAGTTTTTTCTCATTCACACACACGCCTGTCGTATTCTTTTCCTGGTAGAACAATAAATATTTAATACAACTTCCTTAATTATTATTGCCTTTTATTCAAAGAAAACGAATACATTTTTAAATAAAAAATTAACGAAACGAATCATTTTCGGGCAGCTTTGTATGAGGTTTTAGAAATTTCGGAAATTAATGAATCTGAAAACTAATCGACCGAACACAAACCTCGTTATTTGATAATAGAAAAACATATAAATAAAATTCTTGAGAGACGTCTAGTATGTTATTCATTTTGTTACGCATTGTTGAAGCATAAAGACAGAATGAGACTTACTCATATAATAAAATAAAGGATTTTTTGGAGCATTTTAAAATAGGACTTTCTACAGTTGAGAGGAGAACAAAAGACCTTATAATTAAGCTTTGAAAAGAAAACTTAAATGAAGTTCGGATGACGGACGATTTCGCGACTCGACGCGAGTAATTTTAATAAAAGTTGTTCTCGAGAATTGGTTAAAGCTTTATTTGGCGCCTTCCAGGAAATTGTTGATCGCCTTGGAGTGCTTCTTATTAATTTTGTGCAAAAACGACGCTGGCCTTGAAAATAAGTTAAATCACAAAAATGCAAGGAAGTCGCATACTTGATTTTTCACTCTTCATTATTATTAATGGTTATGCAAACTTCATATTGAGGTTGTACAGGGTGCTTGATGGTCGATGGTACATTAGGAGTTGGCACTTGCATATTTTATTAAAATTTTAATCTATTTTATTCTCAAAATTGAATACATTATTTGTAAATTTCAGGTATTATCTTTCGCCAGGTTGCCTTTGTGAAAGAGTCACTTTTTGCAAATATTTTATATCCAAGAAATTACTCAAAATTGATTGGAACACCTAGCCTTAACAAAAAGGGTGTTTTTTTATAAATGGGATTCACCAATTTTCTTTGAGTTCATAATATGCGAAGTTAGTATCGAGATACTAGATTCGGCAAATTAAAAGAATTTTTCTAGTCTTCTTAACTTTTTTCTAATAACTATCTGTTATTTTGTGTATGAGTTATATATTCTCCATGTCTTCCCTTTTGGATATGCATTCATAGTAGTCAAACTTCAATAATAGTGCACCCGTACCTGAATGAAACTAGATAGCAGATACTAACCGAGACAATAAACCCTCCAATTACAGCTACGAAACAATCAGTTTTCGTTGTCGAGTTCACAAAGCTTTCTAACCTACATTTTCGGTTTGGCAACGTGGCCAACATTTCCGTTTTATACCACTAAATATGATCACGATTTTTGTTCGTGAACTTCTTTTATACGATAACGACTACAAAATAAAAAAGGCACATAAGCGGGCCGAACAGGAGCAACAAAAGGAGAATAGAGCCGCAGTAAGTAATTAAAACGCGAGCGGTATAAAATAAAAGACACCCGGCCTCCGAAATAAATACCAAATGAACTGCCACGCGACGTATGTATGTAAAACCCGGTTCGATTGTTACTTCGAAAGCCCTCGATTTCCTACAAGGTCTGTTATTGACAGGCATGTTATTATAAATTTTGATTTAGATCCTTCCGGTTCATGAAGTTCAACTCTCCGGAGTTTAAAACAATAAATTGCAACAGTAAATCCGGGATTTCGAAATATATCGATGCTTCGGTCGACTGTATTGCCAGTAAATCTCGAGATTAAAATGTTTCACTGAATTCGTCGAAGTTGGACTGCGCCACCAGCACGAAATTACTCCTGAATAGCAGTTGGAAGTATTAATATACGTTGAGCTTTTATATTTTAATAGATATTTTCCCGGAGCCGATCCCGAACCCATGTGGAATATATGGCGAATAATTGGATAAGGATTTCACAAATTTGAATGTTTAGGTACGATTGTTCCAAATAAAAACCGTTTGGAAACATAGTTATTATGCCCACATTAATAATTATGGATTAACTCATCGAGAAAGGAAGTTTAGTAATTTTACCTTTTCAATGTTTCAGTGTATTAATACAACCCTAGTATTCTTGGATTTAAATCATATCAAATTAAAATAAAAATTGAATCAAATTAAAAATAAAAATTAGATGAAGCATGTTCGAATCTGAAACTTCTGAGCAGGAAGGTACCATCCAAAAATACCAAAAATTAAATCTAAAAAAACTAATTTTACATCATACATTAACATAACATTCCATCAAAATCTCTGCATCGATTACAAGAATTAACGAACACGATCCGAACAAGTTCGAAATATAATAATACACTTCCTCCTTAGAACACAGAATCTTAATCCAAAACAGTAATTTTGTAAAAATGCGTTATCCGCTCTGCGAAAATGGATAATTTATTGATACCGAATTTAATATACAGTTTAACCAAAATTGCAAAAATAGTCCATCTTTCAAAATGGAGTATTAAACCATATAGCTACTAGACATATGAAGCTAGACTCGTGAAGCAACTATGTAGCAAAATCTTGGGAAGGTCTGTTCAATATGCACATGCGCGAGTTTTGAAATTTCGTTTTTATGACCAATGACAGTTCTAATTGCATTTTTCCGACGTTCGACCTATAAGGCCTTGCGGCTTCCAACAACCAACATTGCCGCTGGCAGGTCGTCAATGTTTGGATGCTGCACCTTTGCGGCAGTATTTTCTCCAAATATGTCGAAATCCCATTAAATTTTCAGACAAAAAAGGAATTAAGGTGTTTTTGAGTAATGTGGAATTAAAATGGAAAATAAAATAACCACAAAACTAGTAACCCGGTTTACAACTGATCACAATATCTACCTAAAAGACACTGCACTGCCTAATTTATCAAGAGTTTACCACCTCTTCTATAGCTTAATGAAGTGATGTGACCCCCACATATGGATGCTCTTCCAAAGCTATCAGCCTCCCTGGCAGCTCCGTTTTTGATAAGAAATGTTATAAATTATTTTCTTTCAATTTAATCTTTTGGTAAACTAAGAAATAAAATGTAGATTGAATGACATTACCTGGATAAGTGATTATTATATCAAACAGAGATATATGCAAATCTACAAAAAAAAATGGGATAGAGAACATGGATCAGTCCCATAACCTGTCCAAAAATTTGTTGTACTTAATAGTTCACACAAGGGAGGTAAGTGATACTTACTAGTCAAGGACATAGCTTACTCTCGAGCCAAGCAAGCGTTCTTCCCAAGTTGTGCATATAATATTTTTCCTACTCAAGTTCTCGCCAATCCAACAAGCAGATTTACAAAATCAGTATTTATAGATAGAACTGTTTCTATTTAGTCAGTATTCACTTACCTCTCTAAGGAGGTAAATTTTGAATAGTTGGCTAGAATTCCTGGTAATTCTCGAAAATTTCCTGTAATGCTTTCAGACTTTCCAAAAATATCCTGCAGATTTATGGTTTAAATTCTTCCTGCTGCAGCTGAACTGATTCTGGTAATTCCACACTTTCTGTTGTAATAATTTCTGTAATTTTAAACCAATCGAAAGGCACATTAAGTTTTACAAGGATTTTTAATTGTCAAGGGATATTTCTTGTGATTGTTCTAGTTAAACTTGCAGCTTAATTGCTTTCTTATATTTCCTGTAATTCTTGTACACTAAAACATATTGCCTAAACATTTTTCCTATGTAGCTATTTAGGTCTACCTTGCAGTTTGTTAAATGACTCGGGTTTGTCGAAGATTTCGTAAAGGAGCAAGTATTGAAAGCACAAATTATATACGTGTGAGTAGAAGTCCTATAGAAACCACTTTTCAATCTTTTAAATTACATTTGTACATAAAGCAACACTTACCCGTATTCTTTTCCGTACAGTTTTGACCACGAAAACAAGTTTTTCACAAAAACACGAAAAAGATACGGAAAGAATCATAACCACAAAAAATGTAAACAATGGCACAGGCTGTATTCTCTGGCAATAGCAATTCCTAGCTGGGCGTTGCCAATTATATTCGGATTTCACAGACTGATTTTGCATTCTTATGAAAATTAGTCAATTTTTTCACAAAAATGACGGCAATGTGGCAACTCAGTTAGTTGGGGTGACGCATGCGCAAAAGATCTACGACAATATCATGGCCACCTGCGGCGCATCACTTTTTACCGTAGTAGGCCCGCTGTATTATCTTATAGTTATATGTATTAAACTCAAGACAAAAGTATAACATGGTCCTGTCTTTTTTTTATACATGTTTCGAGATTTCGAGCACTCAAGTGCTAATTACCAAAGACCTTTGTTCTGGTACCACGTCAAAATCTCTGATTAAATGAGTTTCTTGTTTTGGTTGCATTTTTGCCCAACAAACAGTAGATGTGCAAAGGTCTAATACGTTTTTACATCAAATAAACAGGTGACTCGAATGCCGTTTACCACACTTCAGAATTTGACTGGATTTCTTTAACTTGCGCCATTGCGAAGAAAATCACTTTTATCAGATCCACAAGAATTAAGACAGAGACGGAGATTATTTTTTCAAAAATATTAACCACTGATACATTTTAGTTTCGGTGTATTTACCATTGGAATATCTCTGTAAAATTTTTAATCAAATTTTTAAAAAAAAATCTTAAAATTGACTTAAAGCATAGTTTTGAGATCCGTTTAATTAAATTTTCTCTAGGTCGAAACAAACTCTTGATGCAATAATTAAAATCTTGAAACGTTGGTGCTACATTTTTCGATTTGCTTTAGGTACAGAGCAGACTTTTAATCATTTTCACTGCGACATTTTCGTTGTTACATTCTGACGCTAACTTTCACCATTTTTAAAACGACAAATCATTAATTTAAGCCCCAGATGCCTGAAATTAGTAGAGCGACAAATGTTTCTTTTTTAAAGTAAGACATTATTTATATTTTATTATCGTGTTTTTCTTTTGTCTCCATACTTTCGAAATGCCATTTACTTTCCCTTAATTCTTCTTAATTATGTAATTATTATATATTATCAGTTTTTTTTTCTACGATCAGTAAATATATTTTAGCGGAGGATATGATTTTATATTGTGACGGCGGATTTTGATGTTGAGATTTCGTTAAATTTATGGGATTTTGTAGATAGTTTTTGGAACACAGAGATTCTAGGTGGGTTAGTTTTTGCGGAATACATCACGTGAAAGCACTCATAATTACAATCTCGACGAAGTCATTGAATTTCCATTCATAATTTTTGATTATATTTTTTTGTTTTTCTGCTAATGCAATCTTTACGGCAAAAGTAAAATGAAGTTTTGCGCGGTCTTGTTTGCTTTTCCTGTTCATATCAGCTTCCTAAGAGTTAGAATTGGTGAAAAGCGAATAACGCACAGCCCGCGTATTAAAATGTAATTTCATTAAATTCTATAAAATGAAAACCTCTCATGATGTATCCTGAAGCTTCTAGGATAATGCTATTGCTTAATTAATTAATTTAATTAATTAATATATTTAATCTTATGTGAACTGGCAATAACTAAAATGAAAAAAAAAACACTATAGACAAGATCTATGCTAAAGCAAACATAAAGGAAAAACGAAAAACTAACCAAACCAATTAACCAAAAACTTGCTACATTATAATATACTAATAATCTATTGTTAATTTGAATTGAACATTTACAAACATTCAGAAGGGAATGAAATACTTTAACAGCTTGCCTATGTCAATGTACATGATCAAAGTATCTTTTTATATGTATAAACTATTATATAAAATAATTATTGGTTTACCATTTGCATCGCTTTTTACAAATATATGAAAATATAATTAAAATTTCGCCGGTTAATGCTAGTTTCTTTAAAATCACTCAATATCCAATCACTTCCAAGCGCATGATTAAAGTACAGGAAACTGCCGAAGCGACTCATGATGACAATGTTTCTAAAAATGATACTTTGCACACCCTGACTACTGAATACAGAAAATATTTATTTATTTCAGTAAGTTGATAATTTTCTTGCAAATTTTTAAAAGTCGGTTTTTAGAAAAATACCAGAAACTTCAGCAAAGCAACAATAAAAAACGGTCACTAAGCTTCGCCATTGCGATTTTTAACTGCTGATGGTTTGTATTTATAATTTTTGGGGTTCCTTCATGTGTTTTGGAATATGCGTTTTAAGATGTTCCTATTAAAAGTGCCTTTATTTTGTTCGAATTGGGACACGTATCCAAAACTTTATATATTTATATATAAGCGAGTTTATTACAGCTCTGCGTGTCGTCTGTCATCCTATTTCCACGGCTCCGTAGCCATCCATCCATCCAATCTTGGTCTTCCATTCCTTTTCTCTATATCCTTCCGATCTTCTTTTATACATTCCTCTGAAGCTTCCCTTTTTCTCCTATATCCCCAATTTAAAACCTTTTCTGGCCAATGCACCATGCGTTTTATATGTTCGTCCGCACCACTTGAATCTGTGTCTGTCCAGTTTTTCTGTTCGCATTAAACCTTCATTTGCGCGCGTACTAAAAAGGAACTGCACGACTCTCTAATTACGCAGGTTCATCCGGTGTATTTAGAATAGAGTCGGCGCTGCGACCGGAAAATATTAAATGAAATAATTAAAACTGCACCGGGGTGCGGTATTAAACAATCTTTTTAAGTGCGAGACAAAAGAGACTTTACTCGACGAAACTTGCAATTTCGCTCTTTGCATTTCTCCAGGGACAAAGAATTTCGCTTGGCAATTTTTTAACAGTGAAACTAAGCTTGAAAATTATTGTTACCCTTTACCGCAAAACTTTTCTTGATGGCGATTATATTGTTGATTAAACGCTTAAGTACGGATTTCAGAAGAGAACATGGTACGGTGTGTCCGAAATTCGTTGTCATTGCATGATAATATTTGGGGAACCATTAACGATATTCTAACTTTGGAATCCTCAGATTATTTCTTTACGAAAAATTGAAAGACCCATCACCTATTGGAATATTTTCGAAACCTTCGAGATTAAAGGAAAATTTTAATTAAAATGTATGCTAATAAAACGGCTTTTATTAGCTATGTTTGCTTTTTATGTATGCAAATACGTTTTTGGGTCTCTCAGAAATTGTGACATTAGTGAATTTAGTAAGTTGTCTAATTGTAGACAAACTGATATTTAATGCAGTTCATACCCTCTGAAATTACCCAGCATACCAATTGCACTACTAAAAAATTGATTTAAAAACACAATAAATTACTGCGCATAAAGTCCTAAACGAAGCCTTAAAAGTTTTAGTCATTTTGAAGCCAAATTTGTGAAATTTGAATGTCACGCTATATTACAGCACCAATTGTTCTAATTGTAAGGTATCCTAGAAAGAACAACAAAATTGGTTCTTATGATGTCTGATGACATACTTAGGTAACACGATAGATGCATCTTTGTCTCATACGGTCCAGTAATGCAGATACGTTAAATCTTTCACTTTTAATTTACCACTATCACAGTCAGAAAAATTATTTTTATAAATTTTTACTTCATTCCTCCTCCGCATTACACCATACGTGATGGAAATATTTTAATTCAGTTCATTTAGTATGCCAAGTTGAACAAACTCTATCAAACAGAAAACTTTAAACGATCTTATTATTGGAGTAGGACACTAATTGCTGGTTTTCCACTTTGCATATTCGAGTCAGCTTTTCTTTAGAACAGTCTGTGGTTGTGTTGTAACAGTTTTATTATTTTGATCGCGATTATCGAGCTACTGAAGATGGTTTTAAAGAAGGGTGACCTGGTACACATTTCCCACAGCGCAAGATAACTTATGGCCGCCCCCTTATATATAACATGGTATTACTTTATTATACTTATTTTATATTATAATTTATTTTATGTGGACAATTTCAAGTTATTATGCTGTGTTCTTTTTCTCCATGGAAGATGGCGTGCCTCATCCATTGTTGTTAAGTAATTGCTTTATAATAATAATAATAATAATAACTATTTAAAAAAAAAGGGAATATTGAAGTACTTATTACAAATCATTTAAGCAAAACGAATTTAGAAAAAATATCAATTAACGCCTAACACAAAATTTTATTAACACTAGGAGGGGGTAGCATTCATGGAAGCAAAGAAAAAGAGATAATGTCAACTAGTTACATTTAATATAATCCGGTATAACAAATGAGGATTATTAAGATATTATTACATATATGCTAATAATAGACCATCGCAACGCTAATAAAAATGACAATAAGAATATTTATTTATTGTTAATGAGGCAGAAAGTATCACAAACATTAGCCTTATCGTTGCAAAAAGGGAGTTACAAAAAGTTAAAATTCAACTTCTAGACACTGAAAATAATGTTGGCGTTGGTCAATTGACCACTTTTTTATTAACTAGTCAATTTCGATCAAAATATTTTAAATATCATCTTGCATCCATTATGAAAGCGCAAAACAAATTAGATTTTTCAATATATCATAAACCTTCACACATGGACGCAGTCATATATAACAGCTCAAATCACCCTTATACACACAAAATGGCATTTAACTCTTTTATAGGAAACAATAGGAAAATATTTAAAAAACAATAAAACGAAATGTCCAAAATCCCAAAAATCAGGTGTCTGCAGGTTGAAATGTGGATCTTGTCCTAAAATTTATATTGGGCAAACAGGTAGATCCTTCAAGAAAGACATTAACGAACATAAAAGGGCGTTTAAAAACAATAGTCTAGATTCCAATTATGCTACACACTAAACACAGAAAAACACATTTTTGAAGACAATTTTGATATTTTACATACAGCCACACATAGTAGAAAATTAAATTTATTGGAAGCAATGGAGATTAACAAAATGAGACATTCAAATGTATTGCTTAACGATCAATTAGATTTAAATACCTCTCCTTTGTTGAACGTAAATTCTCACAACATCATCGATTAAGGTTTTATGGTCATTTTTAGGTATATATAGTAGCAGGTAGTTTGTAAATATTACATTTGATAAAGACACGGTGTTGTCGAAACGATTGTCATATCATAATCTTATTTATTTTGATAAATAGATTTTCATCAAGTAAAAGCCACCTCAGTTCAATTTCCTAATATTTGTCAAGAATTTCCCTTGATTTTCCCTTTTTTCCTTTTTCCTTGATAAGTGGTGATTGCTGATTTCGGGAGTAATTCTATGGAATTCGATATGAAACGAATCGTAAAATATTGGACCATAAACATTCAGCTATACGAGCTACAACACCGGTAGTAGACCCGAACATTTTTTATGTTTTAATGTTTACCACTACGGACATAATAGCCCGACGAGCTGTCAAATTCTTTGACCTGAAAGGCCGTGTAGTAATTTTAAATTCGCGTTTGCTCTGGCTGCTCGCTGCCGCTCTCTAATTAGTAAAATTTTTAAGCTTTATATTTAAATTTTTACATCCCTTGCTTAAGCTCGAGGCATCCAACGAGTTACTGCCTCACCGACGGGGTCACGTAATCCATTACAGTATCTGCATTTTAATTTTTAACTTCGGCGCTACTTGCCAAGTGAAAACGATAAAGGGGGGCGAGAATTTAAAAATACCTGTAACAACTTATGTGTATTTTTTTCATTTTACGGCATTGACCTCTAGTCCAGACGCCTGCTTCCTTCCAAGTTCTCTTACGTTTTAAATATTAATTTGGTTTTTTTATCGAAATGCAAACCGAATTAACAATTTTCTCAAATGACATTCAGGGAGCTATATTAAACGGTTTACTGAAGGGCCCAGTGCTGTCCCACACAGTGCCTGCGTAAATGATGGGAACCTCCTTTTATTTTTATTCCTTTGTATATATATTTTTTAAATGGTAAGGGGGGTAATGTGATACCTCCTTTAAATTTTTTTTTACATTAATTAATACCTTTAATTACAATTTAAAACTGCTAAACATTTTTTTAACTGTTTCACTGTTAATAACAAAAAAAATTCCGACAGGAAACCAGTTTCCGAAGAGAAACGAGTTGAGATTATGGCTACCGTTGTTATCAATCAGCTAAATTCGACAGGAAATATCCATAAGGAATATGAAGTCTCGACAACAACTGTACGAACCTTAGAATTCAAAAGTTTCACCTCTACTGCCAAAACCAACTAACCAAAACTAAGTACATCTCAAGATCTGTTTGGGAATGGTTAAATGCTACTTTTCCTAACAGGTGCGATTGGAAGACGAGGCCCTATTGAATGACCAGCTCGGTCGCCAGACCTAACACCCCTGGACTTTTTTCTTTGGGAAAATGTATAAAGTAATATTTTTGTTACAAAACCAACCAAATTCGCTTGAAAGACAGAGTTCGGAATTTTTGCCGCAGTTTATTGACAGGATTTATTACTGTCAAAATGCACATGGTGCTAATTTCGAACATTTAATAAAATAGTTTAGGCTAGGGTTAAGTAATAGAAAAGTAATAAAACATTCGCAAGAATTCATTTAACTGTCTTGCAAAAACTATCTAATCAAATGTTTTGACACTTGGTATGCGAATAGATTCGGAAAAGACCTTTAGAGGGAGGAATCACATGACCCCTCTTGACATTTAAAAAAAATCTTAAAATGGCGTCCCGCTGTCATTTTGTCATTTTGAGATGTCGTTCTTAAATCAAAAATTAGACATTTTAATTGTATACGTGCATGCCAAATTTCACAGTGCTGTATACAAAGTGGATAGTTCTTTCACACTGCCTAACGCTCATTTAAACTCACTAAACTATAGACATAAAAAATGTTGAATTAACTGAAGAATGAATAGTCGAAACATTATATCTTGGTAGTTTCAAATCGATCAAACATTAACTGGGCAAAATTGCGTAGATCACAAGATAAGATCAGTAAAAAACCCCTGGCGAAGCATCGAAACCTAATTAAGCACCAGCATTCGATTTTTACTTCAAACATTTTGCCTTCTGCTTTGGGGTCACTCTTGGCATTGCTCCAGCAAATTTTCCTTGCGGGAGAAGAACCGCTATACCTATCTTAGAAAAACTCTACACAGTCTTTTTACTATCTATGCTCATTATTATGTAAAATGAAATTTAGTATTTTTGTAAACACAAAAAAATGAGATTTAATAAATAATTATTTATTATTAGTGATTAATCTTAGAGTAAGAAGCTTAATCATTCTAGACTTTAAAAAAATTATTATTCCACGTTTTTGCAAGTAAATTGCGACTTAGATAGAATCAACTAACTTTAAATGAATGTTCAAACCTCCCCCCCCCAACTTTGCATTTTGCTGCTTCAACTTGAACATCATATTAGAATATTAACAATGTGCAGATTCCTATACAGTAGAGACAGAAATTTCATTTCTCGTATTTGTGAATATAATTTTAATGTTATAATTGCTACTGTATTTCTGTTGCATGACAACACGCATTTTGAATAAGTCAAACCGAAATCCTTCTAGCGTTTCATGATTAATACCAAATCAACGTTATGACAATAACCGCCACTACAATGCCAATATTTGATGAACGCAGAAAACGCGAATTTAATTAGCGCTAATTAGAACTGCCCTATGTCGATCCGATCCTACAGTTCTCGCTCTAAGCCGTCACCTAATTGATTTCGTCGCAACGGTCATAACGTTGGTTCCATAATCAAATCCATCGGATAAAGTACGTAGGCGGTAATGAAATCAAACATCAGAACACATTTCGGAATCCATGGCATAACGTTAACAATGGCCGGCCGTTTACGGTGTAATCGTTTTAGTTAGTAGTGTGGTTACGGGCCAACTCGCACCAAGTCCCATCCATTTAATGTCGGTAATATTTGCCGGAAAGTTTGCTGGAGCATAGAGTGCCCCTGGCATCGCCAGTTTAATTTTCAACGCCGTCGCTTCTTCTTCTCCTAACGACTTTTATATTCACGATGCAAAAATGGTTACATGGTGGTTGGCAGGTCTTGTTATTGGCTTAGTCCTCTATGGAATTAATGAAATGTATTCAAACATGGCAAATACGAAGTTGTATAAATTTTGGCCGCCTCCATCATATATCCCATATGTTATTGCACTAGACCAGAAGGTAGGGGATCGTTTTCTCTGTAAATGCGACTTATACCCTAACTTCCTAACTAAAAACATGTTGGAAGGTCATACATATTACAAAGGACTTATAATGGAAGTTTGCTCTTTTTTTGAATGAGCTAGAGTTTTAAATCATTACTCAGCTGGTGGTCTTAGTCGTATTCCATAGATCTGAACTATTGTCCCTATGCTGATTGTCAGGGGTTCCAATAGTGGAAGTTAGACGGACCGGTAGTTGACCTATCTGTGCCTTAGCATAAAAACTTCGATTATAGTTACTTTCCGGCAGCCGTTGGTAAAGTTGCCATCGGAAAAATACCCCACTCGTTTTTAAAAAAGGAAATAACTCTCTTAGATAAAATTATGTTCGAAATGAAGAAATATGATTTCATTCCACCCATAAGTAAGAAAAAATTGTGGAGAACTTGAATATAGAGATCTTTGGAAGCAGTTTCGAAGCGAAAACAGAAATATCTGGACGAAACTTGGGTAAATGAAGTATATATCGTTGGTAAAACATGCCAAGGTAAAAAATTAAAAAGCGCGAGGCAAGCTGTCCTGGAAAACTGCTAGTAAAAGATTAATAATTGCTCACATTGTAAGCAAAACTAGTTTTGTTGGTAGTGGCTAACTACAATTCCAATCAAAACGGACTGGATACTATCATGAAGATATGAATGCTGATGTCCACGGGTCCACGTCCACATATCCACGTCTTCTTACTTTAAATACTTAAATAATAAATAAATAATTAAACCCCATGCAATTGGAAATAAAGCAAGTAAAAGGGTTTGTAGCAAGGCATAACACCAATATTAAAATGCAATTGCGCCTAACAAGTGATTGAAATAGAAATAAAACTGGGAAGCTGATATCATTCTAGAAAAAACTGTAGGACTTTTTATGTATATGTAATATAATTAGTAGAATTTTTTATGAATGTTATTTATTACAAATTTTCTATTTTCATATTATTCTTACTTCTATCTCAGTGTTTACTTACTTGATCTTTGAATAATAAATATCTCAATTATAGATGTCTAATTATTATTTTATATATTAAACAACCTGCTGAAACGAAATATAAAAATTTAGTTTTTCACGAGAATTTTAGCAACAACAAAGACAATAACTAAATGAGCATAAACAGTTATCATCTTGTTCTGATTTGTGGAAAGCTACCTCAGGTATGTTGCAAACCCGATTGCCAATTTGGTTGTGCTTTTCGATAGATAATCCGAGAGAATGACATTTTCCGAACATGTAATCTTAGATTTTTGAATAGAGTATGAATTTGGTTTGAGGTGATTTTGAAAATTCTGAAAAGTGAATATATATATATATATATATATATATATATATATATATATATATATATATATATATATATATATATATATATATATATATATATATATATATATATATATATATATATATATATATATATATATATATAATGTAGTGTAAGTCTCTCCATTCTCTGCTTCCAAGAAATGCTAGTGATGGAAAACTTGTTAATGGGAGAGACATATTTTCCTTGTACGCGCAGGTAGCTTCCACGTCAATTCTTCTAATGTGTGCTAATTTTCTGATTGACTATTTTAATAATTCTTGTAAATATTTGTATAAATGTGATTCCTTTTTTTTCAATTATCAATAAAATAAATAAGGAGACTTAATAGTTGGCTATTAACAGTAGGTTGTATTAGTATTATTGATTTGTAATTATATCCTAATCTATATATCAAAATAATATATATGCCTACCTATTTATTTACTATATAATACGATAACTGTTCAATTAGCTTCCACAAAAGTTGCTTTTGACCCTCGGCGCAAAGAAGTAACTAACGACGCTTTCAACGGTGCAGCGGTTTACTATTAAACACTTCTCTTTTAAAAAGCTCAAACCTACAACAAAGAACTTTTCGTGCTTTATAATTATCGTCTCTTTAAGTGTAGAGTGATGTAAGGAGAGCCATGGAACCGAAGCCGCATACAAAGTGGAGAGCTCGATAATGTTGCCTGCGGCCCTTTTGTTTTTCATCCATACCGCAAGCATAAAATTTTGTGGCGCAGACACACTATATAGAAGTCGTAAAAATGTCAGGCCGTATAACGAAAATATATAGCGGGCAAGCGGAATTCAGTAGTGTCCAATACAGTGAGTAAAAAGTGAAGAAAACCCACGATCCACGACTTATTACTTTAAATTTATATACATGCCAGCATATTAACCCTATTTAAAACCCAACAAAAACTTCTTCATGTTAAATTCTTTAAAGTAGCGTCAGAAAAAAAATCTGTCCGTTCTCCGTTCTCTGATCCTCGACACTTTCGACGATAACTTCCGAATGGTTTAAGCTAGACAATCCAAATTTTGGTCCTTTTCAACAATCCACGGGGTACACAAGATATGTGACAATGGCCTCGATCAAACCTCGGCCATCATCTTTATTTTTGAATTTTCCATTTGAAACATTAACATAAAGGTTCCAAGGAAAAAGTCAATTATCGAAGACCGTTCATGAAATCGAAAAATTTTTGTTGTTGTTGAAACTGTACGCCATCGCATGTCGCGAAGTGTTTTTTTAAAAAAATTGAAAAATGTCTCCCTGATAAAAAAAAAATTCTCAAAAACTATTAACCCGATCGACAAAATTCTTTTTCTTCAAAAGAGGGCATTCCATTATAAGTAGTTTTTTTTTAATTATAGAGGAATAACTAAAAGAACCTTGAAAATTGTTCTTGTCAAAAGTAAATTATTTGCCGTAAATCCAAATTCATAAAATATATGGTTTAAACAGTATTATCGGCAACATTAAGAGCTACTATTTTTGTATCCACAGTTTTCGTCTATCACATCCGCTGCTATAGATATTTGAAGAAATCAATAAAAAATCCCTGTTTTTCGCACTCAACTCAACTCAACGCGATGACGTCATACTAGTATGGCGTACTGCATGGTTTCAGAAAAAATTTTTCTCGAAAACCATTGTAAAAATTCATGGACCAGGAAACGAAGAAGATTCAGGACTATAACCCCTACTTTGAATATTGTTTAAATTATATACAAGGTGTTTCGTTATGGGCAAAAAACTTAAAAAGCTTTAAAATTTGCATTTTTGAGGGTACATTATTGGCTGTAAATGAAAAACGTAAAAAGATAAGATAATTTGCTTTAAGCTTTATCGTAAACTGTGTAGAGAGCTACAATTCTTTGATTTACAGTTCTTGTCTATTATACAGGGTACGCGAGATATGTCAATAAAAATATTATTTAAATTTTTATATTTACCAAAGTTTCCCATGATTTTGAATTTTGGCGGCTGTGAAAGGTACTTCATATAGGGCGTGTGCATAATAACATAATAATAAGGAAAGTTCCATAGTGGTCCACAGGAGCACGATAGCAAAATAATGGCTCGCTTTTGAAATACAATGCCGCGTAGCGGCTTTGTGTACTGCGTAGAGCGTACCACGGAGCAGTCCCCTCGCACAGCGACGAGTTTACGAAAGACATCTTGTTATTTTCTACCTTTTTCTTGTAGTGCTTTAAATTATACATATCATCTATCAATTGAGCTAATATATATTTTTGATTTTTGATCTAACCAGTGACTCGGTATCAGCCAATTCATTATTGAGAAATACGTATACAGGACGTCGCATTAATAGTTTTCTGGTTGTAAATGCAGTTTTCTACCGATCTTATTAAAATCGTAAGTTCTAAAATGTCTGTAGTCACCTAACTTCGTTCACGGCTTGGTAGTTACAAACAAATAACAAGCCTGAGTGACACGTCTTTGTGTAATTTACCTATATTTCAGCAGATGCGGGTACACATAGATTTGATTTAATGACCACTGATCTAGACAATTGATTTGAATAGCGGATATAGTTTACTTCCTATTTAAAAGCTTTACCAGAATGGAAGACACCTCTGCACTCTGTAATATCTATGAAATTTAAAGTATACAATTCAATATGAATATTTTATTTTTTTCCAAGCCAGATTTATTGTAATATATTTTAAATGAACGGTTCCCTAGTAACTACTGTAGTCAAAGTCCCTCAAACGATCATTAAATTCCATCAAAGCAGAACTGATACTTCAACTTTTTGGCATGCAACCAGGTCGTCAGAAATTCAAAACAAAAATTCGTTAAACATCCATTTTTGAAAGCATTCGAACTGACTGCAAACCAAAATGTCCCTTCTTCATTAAGGGAGATAGATACGCGACGACTTGATTCAACAGAATGAGCCTAGGAAGATAATTGCAACCCAGACTAGACAGTACATTCCGCTCAGAGGTTTTATGCACATAAACATACAGACTCCGACTTCCCTATAATTTCCTGACTCAAGACACTAAGTCCACACTACTTAAACATTATACGTTATTCATAGGGTTGCGACACTAACGAGAAATTAACTACTAAATATGCGGTAGGTTTGAGACGAATAGTTCGAATGCGTTCGTGTATGACTTGCAAACGATGTAATAAAATGTAACAGGTATCATAGAGGACGATGTCCGCGAATATCAATATGATTCAGGCGTCAGTAGCATAGTCCAAATTATAACTCAAACAGCATCCGTCGCCGTCAGGTGCTGCCTGTCTGGGGAGTAGCTTTCATAATAAAGCTATTAATAAATAATACCCACTTTGGAAAAACATTAGAGTTTTTTGATTCTCCGATCTTAACTGGAATGAGTCCGCTAGGTAATGAAGCCAATACAATTTTGCGAGGAAAATGTTATTTAGAGGGAGACGTAGAGCAATCAATATTCTATAATTTTTCAGACACGTTGATTATACCAATGACAGATTATAAGAGATTGTTTTCTATTATTTCCAAATTCTACCTGTTTGGGGGTTTGAAGATAAACGGTTATAATACCACCAAAAATATAGTGCATTTATTGCTTTGACGTATTCTATAGTACCTTAACCGCAGACCTTCACAGGATCGTGGTGAAATCCATTGCAACATTACCCTGCATTAACTAGGTCTTGCCTGAGATGGACCGTAACGAATATTTGTAGAAACTTGAAATATTTATTTGAAACGTAAATGGGCCGTTTTAAATTTTATTAAGCATTGATGCTGCGGGGTATTTTCGAATAAGTAGAAGCGTTTATTTTATCATCAGGCGATAGGTATCGTTCGTAAGAGTTTAATCTAAATTACAATTGGTTCGTATATATTACGGAGGTATTTGACTGTGATCCTTCCAGTAAGTACGTACGTTTTCATTGGATAAATAAAAGGGTAAGTAAAGGGTATTTATCTTACAGGTTAGTTTGGAAATAAAATAATTTTTGTCTTGTGTGCCTGTCGATTAACAACATTCTTCTTATTGTTTTTGTGTCTTCTACATAGTTTTTCGATTTGTAAACAACAACTAGGACTGTGGATTATATTCGCAGTAGGTCATAAGAATACAAATAAATATTTATTAGAATCCTATAATTAAACTTTTTTGGAGGTTTCTGTTCTTAACACTTTAAAATATGGAGACCGTGGAACGAAGCCTATGTTCCGCTGTTGGAAGAAGACATGGAAAACAACGCAGAATTTGAAGACGAAGTGGAGATGCTAGTCTAACCCAATGACAATTTAGAAGACGAACTACGAAATAAAAAAAAAACATTCATTTGCCTCCGGATGTTAAACAAATTGTTTTGAATGTTTACAATTTTATAAGAAATCCAAAAGTGGAAGTAGGAGCAGCAATAAAAACACGTGATATGACCAAAGTTCTGAAGTCAACTGTAAGAAAAATTGTTGCAAATGGGATAGTCAACACTAAAGTGAGAGAAGATGCTGGTACTTCGCGAGTTTTTAAAGAGCAACACCAGATCTAATTAGGCGTATAATCTACGACGCTCATAAACTGTTTTAACCTTAGAAGAACTGCATAAAAAAGTACTGACAGACTCAAACATTAGTTATGCCAAAGAGTCGTTGCGTACCTTTTGAAGAAAATGATTTTTTGGTGCGACAAAAAAAAATCTAAAAAGAAAACACAAAAGATCTGTTCTTAGAGTTTTTCATTAAATTTTGTTCTATTACTGCAGATAATAAAATATGTATTTCTATGAAAAATTCCACACCACTTGTATCTTGGAAATTAGAAACATTTTTCTAAGACAAGTTAATCGTCATAGAATTATGTTTAGTATCCGCAAACTTTGGATTTTCGTTTCCGTCTGCAGCGTCCTGTACAAAATAAAAGTTGCCGGAGTGCTCTCAACCATTCCTTATTTAATAGATGATCGTGCCATTAGAGGAAACGGGACAAGTTCAATTAAAATAACTTAAACAAGCCGTCTGAACCAAGTATATGTAAATTTCCCCCAACAAGTAATCTCGATCAGAAACACGAGCGATTCCGCGTGAAATTCTAAAACCCACTAGCAACAACAATTAACAACTTGATTAAACCAAGGTCGACGTATCTAAGGAAATTCGGGTAATTATCCCTCAACCCTTGTAACGGTCGATACCTGATACGAATCTGAAAATAGTCGATTTAACTCAGTAAATTGGTTAACTTAACCGAAAGGAAGAGCCTTCCATTTACCTCGTGTTTGTGGGCGTTCAGCGAGGCGTCGAAAAATGCTTATTTTTGATATTTGTCGGCAAATTTATAAGACATTATTTGTATGTTAACCAAGTAATTTGCTAATTGAACTGGGCTTTTACTTGATGAAAATTCTTGTATCAAAACAAATAACATCTAAAAGTTCACATTATATATTTTGACACGACAATTGCTTCGACAACACCGTGTCTTTATCAAATGTAATATTCACAAACTACCTGCTGCTATATATACCAAAAAATGACCATAAAACCTTAATTAATGTTGTTGTAGGAACTTAAGTTTAATAATGGAGAGGTATTTAAATCTAATTGAACGTTAAGCAATACATTTGAATGTCTCATTTTGTTAATCTCCATGGCTTCCAATAAATTTAATTTTCTACTTTTCGTGCCTGTATGTAAAATATCAAAATTGTCGTCAAAAATATGTTTTTCTGTGTTTAAGTGCGTAACATAATTAGAATCTAGACTATTGTTTTTAAACGCTCTTTTATGTTCGTTAATGCGTTTCTTGAAGGATCCACCTGTTTGTCCAATAAAATTTTAGGACAAGATCCGCATTTCAACCTGAAGACACCTGATTTTTGAGATTTTGGACATTTCGTTTTATTGTTTTTTAAATATTTTCCTATTGTGTTGTTAGTTCTGATAGCTATTTTGAAACCACATTTTGATAAATATTTTGGAACTTTTTCACTAGGTTCTCCTATGTATGTCATTATTTTAAATTGTTCGTGTTCTGTATTAGGGGTACTGTTTGTCTGTCTGCATTTGTTTTTTATTTATAATTTTATCTATAATATACGGATTGTAGCCGTTGTTCAGTGCAATTCGTTTAATGATATTAAGTTCTTTGTTGTAATTTTCTGTTGAGAGTGGCGTATTAAGAGGTCTGTGTGTAAAAGAGTGAAATGCAGCCATTTTGTGTGCATAAGGGTGATTTGAGCTGTTATGTATGACTGTGTCCGTGTGTGAAGGTTTATGATAAATGAAAAAATATAATTATTTATCCTGTTTAATCTCGATAGTGAATTTTATACGATTATGTGATGAGTTAATGTAATTTAAAAAAGAATCATACCTTCCTCACAGATGTAAATCTGTCCATTAAATTCAAAATAATATTGATGTAAAGATACTATTAAGCAATCTAATAAATCTTGTTTCACCAATGGGTTAACCTGTTTCCGAGATTGCTTAAATGCCAAATTTAATTAATTTAAATAAAAATAAGTACGTGATTGAATTTATTTTTTAATAGCCTCTTGAACTAGTCTTATAATAGACGCTTTTTCAATAGTACTTCTGTTACACCCTCAATTTGTTGGGTATGCCATTTACGGCTTCTTTTATTAAACATTTTCGTTAACGACATTTCTACTGCTTTTTTTAAAGCAAACGTCTCTATCTTGGGATTATTTGAATTTTATAACACACGTGCCAATTGTTTCAGATAACTAATATGAATGAGATTGGTAGAATACTGTTAAATAGTATGGAGCTCAATATCTCTAAGTGCAAGTTCGTAAATTTTTCATGCAATAGACATCCGTTTTTCGTAAGTCGTTAAAAGTTGTTGTTTCCTGTAAATAAATAAATTCTGATTATCAGATCTGTAATATATCTCATGGACTGACTTTGTGTCGGTCCCCGACGGCCATCTTTACGAGACTCAGTCATTCCCATAACATAACAAGCCATCCAAGCAACAACAATAACAAACAATACACCCTATCAAAATAGTAAACTATCATGGCGTAAAATTCCGGATTTGTGCCAAGAAAGTGTGTCATTTTAGATAAGGAAAAAGATGTAAATTTAACAAATTCTTTTTTTCAGGAATCACTAAGTGAAGTAACGGTAAACGTGACTTAAGTGGACATTCTATATTGATTCAGAAGCAGAGAAGAAGTTGCAGGATTAAAAATATTTTTTAGAAGCAAAAATAT
Organism: Cylas formicarius; assembly: GCF_029955315.1. NCBI lineage: Eukaryota > Metazoa > Arthropoda > Insecta > Coleoptera > Brentidae > Cylas > Cylas formicarius. The sequence goes on from NW_026844352.1 coordinate 28,990,517, forward strand.
ACTAGGTTATTCTTTAGATTTTAAACCGGGATTCCATTTTGGCGCTCAGTCTATTTGGTAACTTATAGAGTTAAGATGCATCTTATAGTCTCTCGCATTACTCTCTATCTCTATCTCATTACAACTCTATTTATCCGAAACCTAATACAGAACACGAACAATTTAAAACAATTACACAAATAGGAAAACCTAGTTAAGAAGTTTCAAAACGTTTGTCAAAATGTGGTTTAAAAATAGCTTTCAGAACTAACAACACAATAGGAAAATATTTAAAAAACAATAAAACGAAATGTCCAAAATCTCAAAAATCAGGTGTCTACAGGTTGAAATGCGGATCTTGTCCTAAAAGTTATATTGGACAAACAGGTAGATAATTCAAGAAACGCATTAAAGAACATAAAAAGCGTTTAAAAACAATAGTCTAGATTCTAATTATGCTACACACTTAAACACAGGAAACACATTTTTGACGACAATTTTGATATTTTACATACATCCACAAAAAGTAAAAAATTAAATTTATTGGAAGCCATGGAGATTAACAAAATGAGACATGCAAATGTTTTGCTTAACGATCCATTAGATTTAAATGCCTCTCCTTTATTGCACTTAAATTCTCAAAACAACATTAATTAAGGTTTTATGGCCCTTTTTCGGTATATATAGTAGCAGGTAGTGTGTAAATATTACATTTGATGAAGACACGGTGAAAATCTGAACTTTTAGTTGTTATTTGTTTTAAAGTAATTTGCTGTCAAACAGACTTTGAACTAAGCTTAAAAGGAATGTTAAATATTATATCAGATATGAAACACCGATAACTTTCGTAAAACCTAGCCGACAGTTATTGTTCTGTCGTGACCATAGTTCGCCAAATTGTTGTAGCATCTTTTTAATTCTAATAAAATGCATATCATCAATTTCCTAAATCTGTTTTTAATGAAACCTCGATACATTTCATCTCCTGTAAGGAGTGAATTTAAACAAGGTAGCTGCCATGCCCTTTTTGGCAAATTGGCTATATGATTGATAGGATTGCTGATGTAATATTGGACATCGTCGCCATGCACATGTTAGGGGCACTGGGGATTTAGAAGAACTTAGACCTAGTGCCCTTAGATAGATAGCATTTCAGCAAACTAGCAAGATCTGAAATGAGTAGAGGCGCTAGTTAGGGGATAGTATAGGTTTCAGTCATTGGACAGTTTTCCTCGCGGTAGTTGTAGAAGAGTCCGCCGAACGTGTGAAGAAAGGCCCTAACTTAAATTTTGTGTGTCACCTCTCCGCGTTTTTTGCAGGAGCTAATTAGTAGTTTAGCGGGACAATGCGAGACTACATGAGATACTACTACTATGAGATATGATGAATTTGAAAGAATTTCTTTCAATAAATTAATGTCATCGATTATTTTATTCATAGTTATTCCGATTATTTTCTATATATTAATTAGAGATGTTGCAATTTGCAATGTCACGTAGTATGTGACACTATAACAGCAAATTAAACATTGGGCATTTTTAAATTAAGTAATAACATTAAACCTTTCTTATAAGCTATCTCAAATCATGTCCAATAAAAATTTGACTGAAATTTGTTTTCCTTTTAGTTCAGTTTAGTTTTTGACGACAAGGGAAGCTTAAAATATCAAAATAGAGTGGTTTAAACTCAATAAATATTTTCCCAGACAATTGGATCAGAGCCAGCCTACAAAATAATAAATAGTTTGCCCCAAAAAAATCCGCAAGTCAATCAATAGACCCCGACCACAATACGGCTGAAAATGACAACGAAGCGAAAAACCTCCTAGCGTTAACAACGAAAAATCCATATCTCGTCGGGACTTGTTTTTCCAGGGAAATTTCTACGCGGATCATTCATTTCCCCCAGCCGCAATAACTGGCACGCTCAGGTCAAACAAAACACTAGTTTCGAATATATTCCAATAAACAGTCGGGAAAACCATCTATCAATCAAAGATATCCGAAGCAGCCAACGTTGTACGTCAGTCACCCGTCCTGGCTTTTCACTCCGATAATCCGCTTCGATTTAGGCGGTCTGCGTTTTCCGACGACCTCTTCTTGTTCATTTTGTTGGGGTTTCAGCTCTTCCGCTGGTTTTAAATTAAGCGGTTCCGTAATTTTGAGGATTAAAATCCGTAATTGGGTGTCATTATTTTCGGTTCGTTTTGGTTATTTTATCTGAGAAGTACAGTACACAGTACTCTAAGGTTGTAACTAAAGTTTATTCCAAAATAAATGACTGGAAGCGTCTCAAATACGCTAGTAGCGGTATCTCTAAATCTCTAAATTATGAAACACAAACATTTTGAGATTGAATTCTCCAGCATCACAATGTGATGATTGATGGTACTTTTGTGTTGAGGTTATTTCTGACGGGTCATTTCAACGAAAAATATCCACGATAGCTAAATTAATTTTGTACTATAGTCATGAGCTGGGAGCCACAGGATGTTTTCGGTAGATTAAACACTGATGATATATTTACGTTTCTCAGTTGTTAAGTCACGTTACGCGTCACTCAGTGAAAGTTTTGCTTCGGTTTTGCAAAAAATAAACCAATGGTCGTAAAAAAACTATAGTGGGAAACACGTTTATAAACTTCTTTAGATATTCGTTTATTAAGAAAAACAGTTTCTAATGGTGTTATGAATTTAATTTTAAAGCTAAAGGACTGGGAGTCTGTTTCCTGGTTAAAAAATAGAACTAATTAAGATAGCTTATATTTTTTGTTCATCCAGAAACTTAAGGAACATTTTCATGGCAACCTGTCACCGAAATGCACCACCACAAAAAAGCACAATTATAGATAGTATCCCGGTGAATCTAATTAGTCACGAGGATGTTGGTTAGCGAATAAAAACTCCCGCGGTCCAGAGCGTATACCCATTAGGTTACTAAAATTAATCAATTACAAAATGGTCGACACGGTAGTGGCTTTGTTGAACTTCGCTGAAATATTCCTAGATAACGCGATAACATTGGGAATTTTTGCCAGTCTCAGTCTTAATTGTCCAAAATTTTCGATAAACTTCTTCCTTTTTTAAACAAAAACGAATTGCTTTTTCAGCCACAATATCGATTCTGCCCAAGAATTTCATCTTAATTTCTTAATTGGGATACACGGGCCTCTTATAACAAATAACCACATACTTTTCAAGAGGTTGAAACTAATGAAGAAACATTGTTGTATGGCGACAGGTCAGCAATGTCGTGAGAGTTCTCATTGCACACCATTTTTATCCTACCTTAATGGAGCTTAAAATAAATATGCTACAAGAAATAAAAACAATTTCCGCATTCAGCAACATAATCAAGAATATTTTAAACAATCACCACAATCCCCTTCGATAATAGATAAAACATTTATTTATTAAAAAGTTCAAAAAGCACCCCTAGATATCTGCTCGAAGTTCTGCTGTAGTAATGCCGCTGCTGTATTACTTTCATCCAAAAAACTCGTTTTTCTATTGTATGCAAATTAGTATGATCTTAATTTGGGATCGTAGATCTTAAAAAATGAAATACGAAATTTTTAAATATTATCATTGCAATTTATATGAACTTTCTGAGCCTTTAAGTTGTATACCCTGCTTAATGTTACCTGTCTTTGCACATTTACATTTTATAACTCTCTCTAACCAATAATTGGTTTCGTCGTAGTCGTGGTGAGAGCTAATCTTACATTTCATCAATTGAATGTGTAATTTGCTTTTTCGTTGTATCACCCGATTAATGTGGCTCGAAACATGGTCACCTGTCAATTTTTTTTCTCATGTGCAGGGTATAACAAAACGCCGGATATTTTTATATTGATTCGATGATGAATGTGATATTTGAAGAATTATAGGAACATCGAAAAAATCACAATAAAATCAAGCTGTTATGAAAAGTGATTGTAAAGTACGTAACGACCATTGTGTACTTCAATCACAACAGGCAAATAATTCGTCGAAAAGAGAACGCACTTAAACCTAAATTCATTTGGTATTGCAAAAATGAGTGCAGCGGTAAAGCCGAGATGTTATTCCGTTATCGCTGTGGCAACGCCTCATTAAATAGTCATAAAGCAATTGTATCACTGAGACGACAAAATATCGAATGATTTCGGCGAATTGTTAAAGTATATTTCAAAATATGAAGAAATATTTAGTGTGCGTAAATAGAGAACAAACCTCTTTCTGAAATAAATAGGGGAAAATCGATGGGTTTGATTTTTGAGAAATAATTGTAAAAACCTGACCGAGATTTTAAATTTTCGGCTATTTTTTAATTCGCCGATAACATTTTTGTTTATTGAAATTTATGATTCGGATATAACCATCATTAGCGCACTTAATCTGTCTAGTTTATGAATATTCGATTTTAGAAAAAAAAACATTCTCTATGAGACGCCTTACACGACAGTATTCAGCTTATTTAGTCGTTTTTCAAAAAACCCTTAACCCTTTAACCACTTTCAAGAAGATCTGAGAATACCCGGGTATATTAAAGGGCATGAAATAAATAACTTTCTGTCCGGTTGCGCGACTATGACCTAAGTTAACTTCAGGAGAATAAAAGTTTGTTGCAAATAATTTTGATTAGGAAACGGAGATCTTTCTCCATTATAAATCGAACCAGGTTCTTCTCATTAATTTCCGGTGGGTATGTGCAGCATCTGGGCTTTGCATTTAAGATCTTGAATTATTTCATTAAGAGTGCTCATTGCCTATTATTGTTTCGCGTTCACCTGTTTGTTAATCAAACTCGTTACAAAGCCGCATTTCCTAGATGTAATCGGGTTAACGGAATATCATTTACCATGTATTGCAAATTTATTTCACGAGAGACTATAAGATGCATCTTAACTCTATAAGTTACCAAATAGATTGAGCGCCAAAATGGAATCCCGGTTTAAAATTTAAAGAATAACCTAGTATATTTTTGCTTCTAAAAAATATTTTTAATCCTGCAACTTCTTCTCTGCTTCTGGATCAAGATAGAATGTCCACTTAAGTCACGTTTACCGTTACTTCATTTAGTGATTCCTGAACAAAAGAATTTGTTAAATTTACATTTTTTTCCTTATTTTAAATGACACACTTTCTTGGCACAAATCCGGAATTTTACGCCATGATAGTTTACTATTTTGATAGGGTGTATTGTTTGTTATTGTTGTTGTTTGGATGGCTTGTTATGTTATGGGAATGACTGAGTCTCGTAAAAATGGTCGTCGGGGACCGACACAAAGTCAGTCCATGAGATCTATTACAGACCTGATAATCAGAATTTATTTATTTACAGGAAACAACAACTTTCAACGACTTACGAAAAACGGATGCCTATTGCATGAAAAATTTACGAACTTGCACTTAGAGACATTGAGCTCCATTCTATTTAACAGTATTCTACCAATCTAATTCATATTAGTTATCTGAAACAATTGGCACGTGTGTTATAAAATTCAAATAATCCCAAGATGGAGACGATTGCTTTAAAAAAAGCAGTAGAAATGTCGTTAACGAAAATGTTAAATAAAAGAAGCCGTAAACGGCATACCCAACAAATTGAGGGTGTAACAGAAGTACTATTGTAAAAGCGTCTATTATAAGACTAGTTCAAGAGGCTATTAAAAAATAAATTCAATCACGTACTTATTTTTATTTAAATTAATTAAATTTGGCATTTAAGCAAACTCGGAAACAGGTTAACCCATTGGTGAAACAAGATTTATTAGATTGCTTAATATTATCTTTAGACCAATATTATTTTCAATTTAATGGAAAGATTTACATCTGTGAGGAAGGTATGATTCTTTTTTAAATTACATTAACTCATCACATAATCGTATAAAATTCACTATCGAGATTGAACAGGATAACTCTATTAATTTTTTAGACTTATCTATTACGAAAGCGCAGAACAAATTAGATTTTTCCATTTATCATAAACCTTCACACACGGACACAGTCATACATAACAGCTCCAATCACCCTTATGCACAAAAAATGGCTGCATTTCACTCTTTTATACACAGACCTCTTAATACGCCACTCTCAACAGAAAATTACAACAAAGAACTTAATATCATTAAACAAATTGCACTGAACAACGGCTACAATCCGTATATTATAGATAAAATTATAAATAAAAAACAAATGCAGACAGACAAAGAGTACACCTAATACAGAACACGAACAATTTAAAATAATGACATACATAGGAGAACCGAGTGAAAAAGTTTCAAAACATTTGTCAAAATGTGGTTTCAAAATAGCTATCAGAACTAACAAACACAATAGGAAAATTTTTAAAAAACAATAAAACGAAATGTAAAAAAATCTCAAAAATTAGGTGTCTACAGGTTGACATGCGGATCTTGTCCTAAAATTTTATTGGAGAAACAGGTAGATCCTTAAGAAACGCATTAACGAACATATAAGAGCGTTTAAAAACAATAGTCTAGATTCTAATTATGTTACGCACTTAAACTCAGAAAAACACATTTTTGAAGAAAATTTTGATATTTTACATAGAGCCACGAAAATTAGAAAATTAAATTTATACCTCTCCATTATTAAACTTAAATTCCCACAACATTAATTAAGGTTTTATGGTCATTTTTTGGTATATATAGCAGCAGGTAGTTTGTGAATATTACACTTGATAAAGACATGGTGTTGTCGAAACAATTGTCATGTCAAAATATATAATTTTGTGAAAATCTGAACTTTTAGATCTTATTTATTTTGTTATATGAAGACGGAAGGCTTCTGGTTGCAGAGTTTGCGCATATTAATGAATCCTGTTCTGGTGATTTCAATGGGTCATATCTTTCGAGTCGATGGGTACCTCCTTTCATCGAAATGCGGGTATTGTTCTGGGCTTCGATTGACAATAAATGTTTCCCTCTCTGACACTTTCATTTATTGGAATGCCCATTACTATTTTTAGTTGATCCTTGGATGCCACCAAAACCACTGTGTCATATGTTTTTCGCTGTTAATTACCATACCGTTTATATTGATGTCTCCGGAGCATTCCTGCAGCGCTGCTCCGATTATATGTTCATCATAGTTCCTCCTTGTTGAACTTCTATGTAGGACATTGGAAAACAAATCTTTCATTTATAAAGAGTAAACCATAACGATTACACTACTAATAAGCAAGCTAGTGCATGGAATTGTGGAAGACTTTATACCTTGCACTCGAACAGCCAACGCATTTGTCAATTTGTCATTGTGAGTTCATTAAAATGGCAGCAAATTTGAATTGACAATATCCGATTAATAAAACATAATTTCGGGCTATATTTTCGGCAAATTTTGTTGGCACATGTACCATCGAAATTATTTACGTCGACAACGAGGGTCAATTAATAAATTAAATAACGCAAAGGGTCGGAACTGATTCAGCGTGCATGTTATCCGCTAATAATTATTAATCGACTGTACATTCGGTATCTAGTTTTACTTAACGCCGGATTAAACGCTAAATGTTAACGGTTAACACGGGCAAAAGGCTAAATTCATAGCAAGGTTGCATTTTAATTTTCTTTATAAGTTTTCTCTATTATTAATAGGCGTATAAAACGAAATGGCGCCCACGATGTTTTGTGCTAGGTAAGATACAAACATGTGTTTGTTACACTTGTGGACCGACTCGTTAAAGGGAAAATTAGAAGCGGAAAGTAAACTTCTAAATCTGTAATTTTCGATCTAGATGGAGGGCCAGTCGGTTTTGCTCATATCAAATTTGACAATCTATATACAAGCCTAACAAGTTGCACTAAATGTAAATATATTTATCAGATGTTAGATGCTAATATATGAAAATAAATGGCGACAAAATAGTGTATTTAGATGGATTTTGCTTTGTTCCGGGGGTTCTTATCTCCACAAAAAACACCAAAAAGCGGGCAGGTGGAAGCACCTGAAAAATGTTTTAAATTAAATTAAATTTAATTTTAAAATTTTATAAAAAATTTGAAATTATATAGAAAACGATACAATTTTATCGCTAGAACATTCGGGTTATGCAAACACATGATCGTAGCAGGCACGTAAATATAGTTGTAACATTCCGGGGGTATTATCTCAACAAAAAAAAAACACCAAAAAGGGGGCAGGTGAAAGCACCTAATTTTTTTTTAATTTAATTAAATTTAATTTTAAAATTTTATAAAAATTTTGAAAGTATAAAGATAACGTTACAATTTTATCGCTGGAAAATTTGGTTTATGCAAACACATGATCTTAGGAAAAGCAGGCACATAAATAAAGTTGTTACATTTATAATATATCACTTCCGAAACAAACAACAGCTTTTACTGCTTTTGCTAATTTTTGTATGAAAACCAGTGTTTACCAAAGAATCACCAAGTATAGCTGTCAACAGCAGTGCAGAACTCACGTCTGGTTATTCGACCGTCATCAGTGGTATGGTCTGTTCATAGATATAAGAAAGTGACCAACTGCTTTTGAATGGGATTATCCAAGGGTGGTCATTAACATACAATGCAACAAGATTATTACCTAAAGTTTCGGAATTTAAATTCAGGTAAAATTGTATTCCGTAATAGAAGATAATTTTATACCTACCTGTGTTTAATATTCTTTGGTTTGGTATACTACTTAGTTTAAGTTTATTAGTAATCATTCTTATTTTGTGTGTAATACAGCCTGTGTTGAGAGTCTAGTGTATCTCAGGAGATGCTCCCGCCCAAATGTAGAAAACACTATTCTATTGAGACTAAGGAAGTTATAAACAATGTTCATTTGACTCACATTGAATGTGGTGCCAGCAAGCAAGCATCTTTAGAAGAAACAAAAATGCAAAATGAGGAAAATTCCGACATCAATCGTATGGAAAATTGTGACATTTTCTCGAGTGTGGATGAAAGCGATCAAGATATAATACGGCGTAAAATTTACCAGTTATACGAGGAACAAAGCGTGCCTACATTAGATATCTTAATTAGGAGGCTTCAAAAAGATGAAACCGGTGTTAAATGTGGCAGAACTACCTTATGGAAGTGTATTCAACACATGGGTTTTAGATTTAATAAAATTGACAACAGGCAAGTTTTAATGGAATCTTTTAGAATTCGGAAATGGCGACTTTACAGAAAACCTGGTTCGAGACTTATGATAGCCCGGAAAAGGGCTGGGTTCACTCAACTGATAAGTGTAAATAAATGCGCCATCAGAAAGAGGTAAAAGAATAACTATTTTGCATGTTGGCTCTAAAGATGGATGGATTCCAAATAGACTTTCTCTGTCTGCCAAAAATATTAAAGATTCCTCTCTGAATTACCACGAAGACACCACCGCTGATTTATTTGAAAGTTGGTTTAAAAACAAACTAGTTCCAAATATTCCACCTAACAGCGTCATTGTAATGGACAATGCAATTTATCACAGTAGTCAGTTGACTAAAATCTCTTCCTGATATGACACAAAAGCAACCATCCAAAACTACATGTATAATAACGACATTAATTTTAACGAAGATTATACCAAAAAGCAATTAATTTATGTTCTACAAAGCTTGAACCTACAAAAGGAATACGTCTGTCGTAATTATCCAAAAAATCTAGGGCATGTAGTTTTACCACTATATATTTAATCCCATTGAACGTGTTTGGCACCAACTGAAATCTGCCATTCGTCGTTACAATGTTTTTCCCCGTGTTAACTCCAATGTCCTCAAACTTATAGAAACCGAAGTTTTTAACATCCCTCCACAAAGTTGGGCAAATTTTGTTAAACATATTGAAAAAGCAGAACAATCGTATATCCATATTGCAAATAATATAGAACAAATAATAATTAGAACAGGCGATGATAGCGATAGTGATACTGATATATTATGTGAATAATTTTAAGTAATTTAAGCAGATAATAAAAATAATTTGTAATTTTAATATAGGTTTAAACATAAATACATACATAAATAAATAAATATTGTTTAGTATCTTTCCTAACAAATCCCCAAATAATTAAATTCTAAGCGAAGTACGGTCCTGTTCGGCCATATTTTATTCTTACAGCTTGCCCGAGTCTTTTCTTAATTCGTATCAGTTAGTCACTTTCTTATAGCTATGAACAGACTTTACATAACTAAGTAAACGATGGTGAATTTGGGCTGATGAAACCAATACGAGTACAGAGCCAACTGCACAATTTGTGGTTGATGTTAGATTACGCAATGAAATTCAAGACACAAACTGAGACTCCCATGGAGGCAAGCTAGAAATATCTGCCTGCTCCACGTAAACCGGCAACAAAAAAAAACATTTCTGGTTGGCTGACCTTCATAAGATAGCTATATAACTAAGTAAATAATCAGGAGGTGGGGCTGATGAAACAAAAACGAATGCGAAACTAACTTTCGTTTCATTTTCCCAAAACAAACAATGATTCTGATAACGACCATGTTCGGTACTAGTCGTTCTAAAATTGCTTGCTATCTTTGCTCTTTTTAGAACAGATTAACGTCTGGGGATTTTTGTAATCAAAAATCTGAAAACAAAACTAATGCCCAGAAACATTTGGCATTATGAAAGAGTAATATATGAATATACAACGTGTCCCAGATTCGCCCCCCGATACAGGAATCTTTCTTAGTTCATTTGATAACCGGATTTAGATTTGCGACCGGTCACTTTGGTTTGATAAGTATCGTCGAAAAACCGAAATTTTGTTAGTAAGTCCAAAAAGATTATATTGACAGTTGTCAAAATGTGACATTATTCAGACACTTTCTTTAAGACAAATTAGATGGCGTCTATGATATGCTTCAATCGTGTTTTGTTATCTCGCAATCCGCCTTAACTCTCATGGTCGCCATATTGGATTTTTCGATTTTTAGAAAAAGCATAAAAATTCCATTTCAGTGATGTGTCATAAGTGGACATAACATTTTGTCACACTTCGTAACGTTAGACATTACCTCAGTGTCTATACGACCTACTCTAACCGACGATGACTTTACAAAAACCTGGTTTAAACAGGATGAATGTCCGACTCACAACACTATTCACGCAAGAAGTTTGAAGAAAGAATTATTTCATTAAATGGACCATTATCTTAGCGTTCTAGATCGTCTGACCTTTCGCACTTGAATTTCTTGCTTTGATCCTCCAGAGATTATAGACAAAAAAAATGTAAAAAGTAAAAATGTAAAAGTACTAACATAATTAAATTTTAACATTACACTTCTTGTAATTTGTATCGAACTTTAAGTGTAGTCCAGTTATAATTAAATTATAAACGACTTTTCCTTTTAAAAAACACAGCAGTTTGTAATTTTCCCAAAATGTTTAACTTGTTGAAAAGTCGTTCTTTACGTTCATGTTCTATTGAAAATTCAATTCGTTTGTACAGTGTTTTGGTTTGCTTACTAATATTCATGTAAAATAAATCATGCTCTACTTACAAAATAACTAAGATCTCACTGCAAGAATTGTGGTAAACGGCATTTCAGTCACGAGTTTATTTAACCCACGATTGAGTTTAAAAGTTTACCAGACGTGTTGTATAACATACTTTTTCTTTCTACGACCGTTAGTTTTTGGGTACGTTTTTGCAAAACAATGTGAACACATTCGCTGATATAAAGTGACAAACGTCAAAATTCAAGTCGTGCTGTAAAATCTCCGAAAACATCCGATTGCTCCCAAACCCGTGCGGAAATATCCGAAGTGGTTCGAACCCATGATAAATGAAACTGACGTGGTCATGCTAGAACGGTGGAATACCGAAATACATGTGGAACTGGTGACCTTAACATTTTGCGTTATAACTATTTAATAAATTAGGAAAACAAATGCCCCACAAGGTGACAATATGTTATAGATAGACAATTTGGGAGATAACAAAAGGCGATGTCATACACGCTATCTTATTCGCGTTGAAGTGTCTTACTAATGTCAATTTAACCATTTTGGATTTACTGGCGAAAAACTAAATCCGCCATTTTCTATTTTTCGCCGATATTTCCCAAACCAGGTGACCGGTCGTAAATCTGAAGCCGGTTTATCAAGTGCACTGTTACCCTTGCCATAGGTTTAATAGCATCCCTCTATAGAAAAGCAAATCTGGCACACTTTGTTTTGAGATATGATAAAATGTATTTTGTGAGGTTAATAAATGGATATTTTATTATTTAATAAATTACTAAAAGGTATAGGTATCATTTTACAAACCGTAGGCAGTTTGTAATAATAACAGACCAGCAAGAAATTTTTCATTTACCACAACGCTGCACGGTTATGGGAACTGCAACAATAACATTAACAAACCGTAATTAAATAGGCATATATTACCTCAATTCTGGGCTAAATCGTAGTCATAATTTTAGATCAAAATAACAAATAATAGAATAACTCGATGTGCGCGCGGTATTGGATTAAATCGACAAAGCAAATGAAATTAAAAATGCCTTTTAATCATCCAGACAAAATGAGTTAGTTGGGACTCATTTGTTAGGAAATTTGGTACAATATTGGAGGCAAAAATTTATCAGTGAGGAAAAAGGGATGGAATGTTAAGCCTCGTGTCCGCTTCATCCGGTTTGTTTGTTTTAATTACGTGGTGTAATTAAATAACGCCCGTTCCAAACATTTTTGCTTTGGAAAGGATTCCCTTAATCACGTCAAGTTTTTATGTTGTGTTTCAACGTGGGAGGTTAGATTGAACTTTACAAACTGGAATATTATGATACCTTAATATTGTAAATTTGTTGGATACGCACGCTTACGTGCCCAAAAATTATTTTACAGCTAGTGTCTGCATACTTGTGTTAACCAGAGCGATTGGCGGAACAAATAGGGCTCGTTTTGGTTACTGACATAAATCAAAAGTGATATCGGTAAGCTAGACGTAGGTCATTAGAAGACAACACTTTTTCCTAGCTTTTTATAGCCTAGAAGTGCGTCAATTGTTCCTAACGATATGTAAAGGCCCTAACTTCATCCCTATATTTCGTTTCTTCATGGGAGAATGTAATAAAATCAAAATTTGTAATGACAGAGACCATTAAACAGGATGGTGGTTAATAATTACATCGTAAAATTAAGATACATTGCAATTATAGTTTCCGAATCGTTCCTAAATTAGTAACACACGAATTTACATACAATGCAAAGATGAGTTTCGTACATGGAAGTAATGTGACAGGAGCGTTACTACAAATAGTGATAATAAAAAAGATTATTATATCTTTATAAGATAATATAATATTATTATAATATATAAATTGTACTAAATATTATTATCTAAAACAATCGATTAATTATAATACAACTTTCATAAACAAATTTTAGTGATGATGAACTATTATATTTGATTCACGTATTCGACGTACTTACCCTATTTTTCACAATCAATTGCCTTTATTTCGTTTTAATTTACAGTTATATGACTATTTCATTTGAGGACAAATTTTGTACGAAGAGGTTTGGTTCCCTCGATAATTATCATTAGTACAATACTTCGCCAAGACCACGGTGTTACAGTTCAATAATAATTTCTAAACCTCTCGCATCAAGAAACCAGGCGTAGTTAAGATGAACAAAATTCTTAATTACTGTGTCTGAGAGAATAAGTATGTTTATTTTACTCGTGATTACAATAGGAAAACAATTTGCTGTAAGAAACTTATTGTTTGACCTGTTAAATGGGGCTTAACGTTAGGAAAACCTTATTTGGATACTCACAGTAAATATGTTTTATAAATAATTACGTTTTTAAAAAATTACATGAGCATTTGTACAATACGGAAAGTTGTTTTTCTTTTACACATATTTGATAAAACTTCAATTATATGAAATTAATTTACTCTGTCTTTTGTAGATTTATTGATTACAACGTCTCGCTTTTTAGGTGAACCATTTGTTCTTAGCTCTTGGTTCTAAATTAACGTTTTAGTCCAACAAAAATGAAAATAATTCTTGTTTTCCTCTTTGAAAACCAAAATCCCAAAACTCGCTCTTTTTATTCTTCTTCATATTTCCAGTCACGATGAGTTCGCGGTTTTTTACTAGGGTTAGACTAGTATTGTCGTTATTGATATTTTCTTAAGTAATCATCTCTTATTATGCCGGTCGGTTACATTCCTCCATTATTACTCTGGGTTTATATAAGTTCAACCATACTTTTTGGAATTTTAATTATTGAAGACTCAGTAATTCTTCCACAAGTGTCCTAGTTGAAGCCAGTTTTATTACGAAATCAAAGTCCGTAATATTTTAGAAGTTTCTAAATATCAATTTCTGCCTTCTATATAAGCCAACTCGAATTCAGTGTTATTAGAAAATGTTGTTTACTTTTTCTTAATAAGTTACTATATACAAAAAACGTAGAAAAATAATACATGATAGATACGCCTCAAATTTTACCACAAGTAAATACTTCAAATCTGCCACTATTTGACTGCCACAACGCGTATATCCTAGTCATAGTGGCAAAATCGAAGTTAACAAAACAAAACAACTGGGTATTTATTTGGATTTGAATTTGTGGACGTAAAATAGATGTACACCATCTAGGGTTAAAAATGTTGTCCTGGGTTTATAAGAAATAGTTTCATAAAATACTTAAGGGAAACAGCGGAATCATCCTTACATTAATTTAATTCTTATAATCAGTCATAACATAATATCGAACTGTAGGGCACCCGTTCTAAAATTAATTTAAAAAAACTAGATTACATTCGCAAAAAGTTTTCGAAATTTACTTTTTTGCAACGTTATCAGATTGTAGTTCTCGTTTCCCTGCAATCCACACTTATTTATCCTCTGCCGCTGAACTTTTATAGTGTGAGCATTAAAACTTCTTTCTAAATTGCACCCGGAAACTCTTCAAGGGTGAATTAAAAAGGTGGAGAAAATTGCTTACGAGAAGCAGCGTACCGGAGATAGATTTACGGCCTTTACTCTCAAATTAATGTCTCGACCGGTAATGTAAAATTTGGAATCCATTAAATACGGTTTTTGGTTCGGATAAACTAGGCAAATATTTGAGAGGTGATTTGTGGCGAAATTATGGTAATGGTTCGTTAGCATTCATCTTAAGAGTCTGGAAATAAAATCTTAACCTCACTTCCATGAGTTTAACGAAATGCGATGTATTTGCAGTACCAATTGATTTAATTTAGTACTTTTTCTGCTCCCGTCTGTAAAACACCTAATCACACACCCATCTAGCATGTGGGAAGCGCCACTTTACCACGTCAGTTTCTTTTCCTACGAATCCGAGCCACTTCGGACATTCCCGGGATTTTACCGCACGGATTTGGAAGCAATCGGATGTTTTCGGAGATATTTTTCACGCTTTGAATTTTGACGCTTATCAATTCTGACGGTCATGTCAGTTTTGCGAAAATGTACCCAAAAACTAACGGTCGTAGAAAAAGTATAGTATGCAACACGTTCGGTAAACTTTTTGACTCACTCGTTTATTAAAAACTCGCTCCGCTCGTGTCAAATAAACTCGTGAGTCAAATGTCGTTTACCGCACTTGCTGCATAATATACTATTATGTATGCCTATTCAATGTTAGCTGGCACTTACCGTTTTATGTAAATAAAAAATAGAAAGAGAGAGAGATTTCGTTAGACCAACGTGGGGTCTCGATTTTCTTGACTGGTGCGTTAATTCTGTTTATTACGTTTTTAATTTATCTGAAGAGCAAACTTGGGACGGTACTGAGGATTGATTATTTTTGTTTGTTTCTTTGACATTTTTGTACGTGCCTTGTATTTGTCTGGTGCAAGTTTTTTTTTCTCTCCCTGAATTTGATTTTACATAATGCGTTCGAAAAAGATTAATTAAAGTTAACCATTTAAAAACAAATTAAAATTAGAGATGTAAAACCTACTGGTACCGTGGAGAACAAGCGTAGACTTTTACTAGGTCTGTTTAGTCAGGAAGAATTTGATGGTAGGTGTTATGAATTTAGTAGTGACTATAGGGAAGCAACTAATACTTTAAGTCAAGTAAAGTACAAGATATCTGTATTGCCTGGTAATTTTGGTGATCTTCAATACAAAACCATTGTTTCTCGTTTGATTCATGTTTCTGATAGAATTAACAGAATGAAAGTATCTGATCGTAATCAGGAGGAACAGAAAAGGTCTTTACGACGAATTCTTTTAGAAATTGAGGGTGATTTCGATGAGAAGGTTAGGTAAAGAAGGAAGATAAGTGGAATATTTGCGTTACAAATAGAAATGAGTCTGTTATATCAATCTTGGAGGAAGTGGAGTCCTTAAGAATTTGTAGAGATTCTAAAGAACAACTGTTTTTGAGTGCTGGAGATCTTTTTAAATCCCAAGCATTTGTTTGGCTCAACAATAAGCGTGATAGAATTGTAGGCTGGGAAGAACTTGTTAACAACTTAAAGGATGACTTTTTACTTTATCATTATGATGAAGATCTTGTGCAGGAAATTCATAGTAGAACTTAGGGTGCTAGTGAAAAGGTAGCTTAAAATATTTCAAATATGGAAGGACTTTTTAATACATTAAATAACAAACTAGATGAAAAAGCTGTTGTAACTAAAATTCGCAGGAATCTTTTGCCCTTCTATGTGTCTCAGCTAGCTTTAGTAAAAATTGATACTAACTATTAACAAATTGACTGAGCAATGCAACCAGTTAGAAGTCACAAATCAAATATGTTGGAGTCTGATTTAAGTTGTTTTTCCTCCAGTTCTAACTTTTCCATTTTTTCGAAAAATTCATGTTCCTTCTCTTCTGTTTAATGCTGGAATTGTGTTTCCTTTGGTCATTCTTATAGTAGCTGCAGGGAACGCAAACGTACTTTTTGTTTTGGTTGTGGTCGTAGAGGGGTTATTAAAACAAAATGTCCCCGGTGTACAAAAAAACGCCTCAACTGGCAACGCTGTTGCCACAGCAGAACAAGGTCCAGAGCCAACATCCAGCACATCCAAGATCCAACACAAGGGAGGTCCGGGGGTTTTGTAAAAAGTATTAAAAGTTTCTTCGAAAAATGACCTTAGCTGTTTTCATCTATTGTATACCGTAATCACTTTCTACACCAATTGGTTTTGGACCTTTGAAATTTGATCTTATACTTTTATTACCTTTCTTATTATTATAATTTTTTTCTTCTTCCATCTTATTTTTTCACTGACAATACCTTTAGATATCTTTGATCAGATTCAAATATTGATTTAATTATAGTTCTCTTTAATTTAATAATTTTACGAATTTCATCAAATCAGTTTTTCATTGATAATATTTGCATTTGGTCAAACTCAAATTGAGGATAATACTGTAAGTCTTGTTAGCAATTTGGAAGCAAACATTGGTGCATGGCTTTTTTATATTGTTAACTCAAAGTCTCATAAAACCTCACCCTGGTATTAGTTGCTGCTATTTTGTCTTTCTGCGAGGTTGGATATCCCAAAAATTACAGTCCCAGTCCACAGCTTAATGTTAATAATGAGTTGCCTAGTTTTGGCAAACTACAGTATATAGATAGACTGTCTCCGGCTCTGATTAAGATTTTTAAAGATACTAATATAAAAATTGCCAATTACAACTTAAGACCCCTCAAATCTTTTTATTCCAATCTTAAAGATACTACCCTATCGTTACAAAAATCAAACGTTGTGTATTGCATTAAATGCTCTTGCAATTTAGTTTACATCGGTCACACTTCACAGAAGTTAAAAAAACGGTTAACACTTCATAAAAGCGATTGTAAGTTAAAATCAAATATTACTAGTTTAAGTGCTCATGTCAATGATACTGGACATAGCGGTGGTTTTTAAGATTGAAAAGAACCTCTTCAAACGTAAGTTTTTAGAGATGTGTTAGATTAACTGTTGTAGTAATAACCTCAACAGAAAGAAGGATGTTGAGGGCTTTAGTAGCATCTACACCTATCTTCTTAATCAGAACCGTACTGCGAGACATATGCTACCAGAGTTTTTTGATACAATTAGGTTGTAGTGGGTGCTAAATTATTATTATTATTGTTTGTAACAGTTTCCTTTCTTTGTTCTTTCTCTCCGACCTATATGATTGTTTCCAATTGCCATTAACGTTAACTTCAATAATGTAAACATAGTTATATACATAGTGTACAATGGGTTACATATTTGGATGAATTTCATTGTGTTTGAGGTTCCTTCCTTTGTTTGGTGTTTTACATATGTTAGAGTTGGCTGTGTAGTTGGTAGCATTGACCGGTTTAAGAATGACATTTTTAGGTTATTGCGAATTGTTTATAACATAGTTTCCCGCACATTTAGTTTCCTTTTCGACAATACGGAGTGTTTTTTTTTTAACAAATTATTTGTATTTTATCTTTAAATATTTTATTAATCCGGATATTTTATTGACTTTAATAGTTTGTGTTAGTTTATTTGATTTGTAACGTTGTGGTCGAAGCTAATATTTTTTGCATAGAGATGCAAGTATTTTTTTTACAATTTTTAATTGTTTTTCCCTAAATTTCCATCCATCCATCGAGGGTTATGTCGATAATTAGAACAAACCAAGCACTTTATTTTATACACCAATGTCATCTCTCTATGTGTAGAGGTAGTAAGAGGCGTGTTGTGTAAGTTTTCTTACGTTTTTTTGGTTAGATTGTTAACTCTGATGAAATGTTTTTTTTCTCTATATGATTTAACGAAATTTAAAACATTTATTAAAACTAAGCTACTAAATGACCAACGATTATAAAAATTGTCTTCGTTTGTGTAAAATAAAAGAGAACGGGTCTTTTGGAAAAATAGCTCACTTAATAGGATTCTTAACGTACAATTATTTTTGCTTTAACTTTTAATAAAATAAAAGTGAACGGGTCTTTTGGAAAAATAGCTGACTTAATGGGGTTGTCAACATACAATTATTTTTTCGAAATTTTTAAAACCAAGACTAACTTATTTTCTTGCTATTTTGCAACCTAGGAGTAGACAAACATAAACATATTAATAAACATAAAGTTATTATATTATATTATATATTATAAATAGAAGAATATGAACTGCATTTTATAAATTGTAGAAAAATGAAAAGTAATGTTACACATCAGACTACCTAAATATAGAGGGTGTCCCATAAGTAATGGTAAATGGCAAAATAAGAAATTCTTTAGGATTTAACGAAACTTACCTTAGTCCAAAAGATGATATTATCCCAGATACAGGTTGTCAAATTTTATTTTTTATTTAAACTAATCCTGAAATAGTAGAACTTTTTTTGGGTCAAATTGTAGAGGACGCTACTTATGGTATCAATTCTTTTACCTTTTTTTATTAAAAACTCAAAAAAATTGGCCCCGAGTGGGCGTTTTCGTGAAACTTGGGTTTGAAATTTTCAGTACAGCATTACGTGATACTTGAAATGTCTTTTTTTTACGCCATCACTTTTAAAATACCCTGAATAATATATATAGGTAACTGAGCCAGTATGGTTGCATCGACCTTAACAGCGTTTCTAATATTCAAGACATTCAAAAAAACTTAGACGTCAATGAAAACAATTTTATGGAAATACAAATTTAATTTTAATTTTTAAGTAAAATACAAAAATTAATCGTCAATAAATGTTTATTCACTGTGATGCATTTAGAGACACCTTCACTAAATTCAGCGGAATTTTCTATACTGTTCCATAATTCGTCTCGAGTATGAACTACTTTTTCATACACTAGCCCCTTCATATACCCCCAAACACAAAAATCACTGCATTGATTGAAATTGAGTAGTTAGATAGTCTCAAAAAGTGCGCCGGAGCGGCATCTTGCATGAAAATCATTGTTGTTCTTAACTCTAAGGATAGATCATCTACACAATCGGCGAACTGGGTTTGCAAAAAAATTAGGTCGCAGTTCGATGGCTCCTAACATGTAATTATCAATTATTCCGCACCAAACTTTTATTTCAAATTCCTCTTGGAAATGGAATTCAGTAGTCAATGTAAACATTTAAAAACATTTTGTCGGCGTTTTAGCGGACTGCATTCGTCTTCTGCTTAATTCCGTATTTTGAGCTACTTGGACTAAAATTTCTTCTTCCAGCTCCTATGTGCAGCTTTTGGTCGCCCCTCAGAATCGCTCTAGGGGAGGAATGAATCAGTTTCGCCGAGTCTGTTATAAATATTCTTATAAATTTTAAAATCTGCCTTCGGGGAGACATCTCCATGAGCCCGACGCCCATTATAATTTTCTTATGCTTATAAACATATTATGGCCCGCACCTCCACGTTGGAAAAAAAATTTTTTTTGACATTATCGGAAAATTAACCAAATTTTTTTAAAAACACTCAAGGTACTGAACAAACTGCAAAGACATTCATCAGAATCCAATGTATCTTTATCGCATTTGTTCTAGTCAAAACCTACTTTGAAAACTTATGCATGTGTTTTATCGTGTCTTTTCTCATCAAACTCTACTTCACACTATTTTACACTGTTTCTTATTGTGATTATGTTAGTCAAAGCCTACTTTGAACTACTTTGAATGTTCACGTGCAACTAAAATTTCAAATGCGAAAACGGCGAGTCGGCTTGAAATTTGAAAGAGTGTACGAAGTAATGTCTTTATTAAAAACCTGCATACACTAAGACGCGAAAAAGTTACGTATCAAATACATGAAAAGTTCCATGCGTTGCGCCCTCTACAATTTGCGCCAAAATTATTCACGAAAATTGATATCTCATGTCAAAAAACTCAGATTTGCAAAATTTTTATGCAAAAAACACGATTATTTCAGGAATTCTTAAAAAAAAATCAAAAATCAATGAAATTTCAATTTTGACACTGTGTATCCCGGTTAATATTTACTTTTGATCTTAAAGTTTCATTAAATCGTAGTAGTAGTATTACTTATAGAACACTCTGTATTTTCAAATATCTGTCTGCTAATTGCTGTTGCTAGGAGCATGGCGGGAAGGGATAACGATATATTTTTCTATTTTCTTCGGTAAAATTGACGCCATCAGTTTTTTTTTGTGGTCACCTCTATTATTGTTTCCCGTTAACATTGACATAAATCCAAAAGAGTTCATCAAATGCGGACAATGAAAGAAAAAAAAGGTTACAAATGAGGAACACAAAAACAGGATAATCGCCATTACGGCCGCCCTAATTGACCCTAATATACTGGCGCGGCTTCATGATCGATGATTCTCATTATCAATCTCTGGTCGGGACCAACCTAAAGATACCAATAAGACATTTATCAAATTCCCAATGTGGGGAGTTCAAGCGCACAAGTTCCAGTGCGATAAATCATTAACCGAGAATCGCTGGTCACGCCTTCTGATATTTCACCCCTTTTGGACCCCATTGTCCAGGGGTGATTATTGGCGTTGTTGTCGGGCGTGTTTGTTCAACGACAAGGTAAACGGGCCCTAATTTATTTAAGCCTTTCGTGGACCAAGGGGCATTATGAGTTTAATTGTACGTGAAGCTGATGTAGTTGTTGTACCTGCTGTTCGGAAAGTTATTCGCCATTGTGCGGGGTGTTATTTACGATCAGCTCTATCTAGAAAGTTTCGATTAAGCGCCGTTTTGTTTATTCGCTGCATTTATTGCGGCCCATTGGACCGTTAACGATGCGCAGCGTGGGTAATTTTCGGTTGCTTCCAATACAATGGTCTTCGAAACAGCTCTCATTGGATACTTTGAAACGCAGACAGTCTTCTGCGGTAATAGATTCTCTGCCGAGCAGTCGGAAAATACGGATCGCTTGTTTGAAATAATATGATCGTGATCCAAATAGTTAAGAGCAGATTTTCCTCATATATTTATACACACTCGCCAGCTTTGACCACAATAAAGTTTCGCCATTGCTAATTTAACAGTGGGAAATGTGTATGAAACATACAACATACAAAAAATTAAAAAACATTATTGAAAGGAAAAATACATTAGGAAATAAACATATATCTATATCTAAGACCTACACACCTCTAATCATTCTTATGTTAGGGCCACACTAATTTGCATTCAATGGAAGGACGAGTTGGGAATGAAAGTCATGTAACAGCGGCGGGACTACAGGTAGTTTATTAGCATGCTGACTGTATGAACAGTTGGTAGTCAGATGAACTATAGTCGATGGATTCCAGAGAAATGATAAGGGGATCTATACATTCATTCTTCTATTTCAATCGCACGTTCGATGCACTTAATCTAATTTCACAAACCGCTGTCTTTGTTCCCACGATTCAACGTTCCTTATTTTAAAAATTGTTTTATGCCTTAATAAACATCATTTTACTCTAGTTTTTTCAAGTTTACAATCTCCAGTAGCTAATTTTTCAGCATATCTTTCTAATATTGTTTGGCGTGGGTGTTTTTTCGGATTTTTTCGGAGTGGTATTATCCACGACTATAACAGACCCAAAAGGAATACTATCCAGTCCGTTCTGATATCACTACCGACAAATCCATTTTTGCTACCAATGAGAGCAATTATTAATCTTTTATCTTTTTAGCGAAGTTTCATGCAAATAATAAATATTCCTGTCATTTTTTCGAAACTATCTAACTGCTGTCAAATTTCGTCGTCGCCTGAATATAGTTTCTTGTTTCTCTATTAAAAGTGATTTGCTGTTTTGAGTTATTTCTCGGTTTTTTTTGCAACGAAAATTCATTTTTGTACAATTTGTTTTTATCCATTGATAGAATAAAATCACCGTTTGTCATTTCAGACATTACATTTTCCAAGGTAAGTATTTCTTATTTAAATAAAACAAGTGTATTGTTCTTCTGATGGCAGTCTTTTAATCATTATATATTACAGTTTCTTTTATTCTTGTCCTTCTCTTTGGTGACCTGACGAGGCCGCGTTTATCCGAAACTAACCAAAACTAACCAACTCCATTCATATTCGAACACATTTCGGTGGTAGTGGTGGCCAAGAACTATTTGAACACATTGAAAATAATACAATATGAAATACGGCTAAGACAACTAAGTTCTACAGTTAAATAATAATTTATAACTCTCTTGTATTAATGAACAGAGCACAGAACTTCCCAAGTTCGAAGTAGAGCAAACCTTACCAAAGGTGATTCCATTTTTTTTCAACTTCTAAAGTCTACGTTAGTTTAAAATTCAAATAAAACGAGTTATTTCAAGGGCATACGATTGTATAGATAGGGATTTATTGCTCAAAAAATTGGAATTATATGGTGTAACAGGCAATCATGCTAATCATGCTTATTGGGAAGGAAATAACAAGTAAAAAAAATGGCAGAAGTTATATTTGGGTTATTAAGAAAAATGGTCTGGACATAGCGCAAGGTAGTATTCTTGCCCAATTTTATTCATCATTTTTGCCTATGTGTGGTATTTTGTAACAAAGTAAGAAAGACGAGCATAATATGCTATGCGGATGACACCAACCTGCTTGTAGGTGGAAACAATGTCACCGAGGTTAGTGACAAAGGTAATGATATTTTTGCAACGGCTTATGACCAGTTTCTAGGAAATAAATTGATATTAAACAAAGAAAAAACAAATTTAATCACTTTTAGAACTAGATCACGTATAGGTGAAACACCACTTGGCATGAAGGGTGGGTAAGGAAGAAAATGAAAAGTGTCGAGAGCTGTCTTCTCAAAGGCTTCCATAAATATATTCGCTACGACTGGACTGGTATTCTAGTTAGTTTCGACGTAGAATCTATCTTTACCAAAATTCCTATCCCTGAAACTCTCAACATCATTTCAGTCATCGCGAATTTATTTATGGAAGCCTTTCAGAAGAGAGCTCATCTAAAACCAAAATTATGGAAACACTACGTCGATGATGCTTTTGTTATTTGGCGTCAGGGTCAAGAAACCGTAGTTGATTTTCTTAGACATATAAACTCTATACACCCTCACATATGTTTTACCATTGAGTTGGAGACTAATAATAACCTTTCATTCTTAGATATTCTTATCAATAGAAAATAAGCCCTAACATTGGGTCATTGTGTTTACAGAAAACCTACGCACACAGACCGATACCTTAATGCATAGTCACATCACCATCCGGCCCAAAAATCATCGGGTATCAACTTTCTTGTTTACAGAGCATTAAAAGTATCTCAGTTCCAGCCACTGAACCCAGAATTAAAACAACTTCTCTCTAATAATTTCCACATGAAAGATGTTAAGCGTTCGAACAAAAAATACACTTCACCACAACATTCCAATAGCAATGAGGCCGAAAGTAATCCTACACTTGCCACTGTGATCCTTTTTTACATTCAAAATATCGGTAACCACATATCAAAAGTTCTAAAGAAGTATAATGTCATAACCATTGGAATTGGAAACCGTGGAATCCAGAAGTTTTATAAAATGTAGTAAATTCTTATGTTTACAAATTAACGAGTTTTATTGGTCTGAACACACTGATTATTTGCTAAATAAATTAAATTCAGTTTGTTATGGAATTAAAATTGTCACAAAATAGATGAATATGTATACTCTGAAAATGATCTATTTTGCAAACTTTTAGTCACGCATGAGGTATGGAATTATTTTTTGGGGAGGTAGTGGTCAACTACAGAAAATTTTCGAGGTTCAAAAGCGGACTCCTCGTAAGGCATTTTCACCGTGTACGCTTTATATATTTATGAAGCATTGATATTCTTTTTGAAAAGTAGAAAGATCTTCGAGCTGCAGATATTTGAGAGATATAACATCAGAACCTTGAATGTAAATTACCCTATCCACCGTGTAACCTGAACTGAAAGGAGTCTCTGTTACATATGCCTGAGATTGTATAATAAATTACCAAATAATGTAAAGGCAATTGCAAATCTAAATTTCTTCAAGTTCACTATGAAAAAGTTATTAACAGATTTAGAACCTTTCTCTTTAGAAGACTTTTTTTGCTGTAATCCTTAATTGCTGATTAATTAACACAATGTAAATAAATGAAATTTGTAAAAGAATCTAGTATCTTTTACTTTTTAACCCCGACTTCCTTTGTGTTTGGTTTATTTTTTTTTACGTAATGCATTTGTAACACAATGTGAAATAAAGTTTATTACTATTATTATTATTATTATTATTATTATTATGTACATCGGGCGAATACAAAATTAACTTTTTTCTCACATATAATAATAATAATAATAATAATTTTATTCACGTGTTAATATACAATCAAAAGGACACGGTTCAGATGAACAAAGTAAGATATTTTGAGCCTCCGGTTTTAAACCTAGCCTAGGAAGAAGGTAGCAGCGCTAGGCAGGAAAATTACACATAAAAAGAAAAAAAAAATAAATACCTAGTAGGATCTGTGCAAACAGAGGGACTTACACTTTGGAAATAGTTTACAGTAGACATTACTTAAATATTTAATGATAATAATACTTCACGCAGGTGGGAAAGGAATTGTTTAGCAATTTAAGAAACTGGTCCAATGCATTATATGTTTTAGCCATGTCATATGTAACGGATATTTCAAAAATTCGAGAGGTATGACGGGGAGGGGTGAGCAGGCCTTTAAATTTTAAATTTAAATTGTGAATGTCCATACGAAAGCTGATTTATTTGAAAAGATTGCGTGGAAACTTCAATCTTATAATTTTGTGATAAAGATTTATATATTTATACATTTATACATTTATGAAGACAACGTCGACTTTTCATATTGAGCCATCGGACTTCCTTCAGTTTATGACTAACAGGCCTACCGCGTTTAATCCCAAAAATGAATCTTAGACAGTATTTCTGGATTTTTTGAATCCGCTCTGAGGCAGCCGCTGTGAGACATGGGCCATGGGGACATGTAAACCGTATCTAAGTTGAGTTGCGTGATCGAGATAGGTGCCATCATGTGTATTGTTTACACCTCAGTTATAATATTAATTACACAAAGGGTGAAGTTGTGGCGAGACCTCATATATTAACCCGAAAATATCACAGAAAATCAAGATTACATTTTTTTTTATACCAAGAAATCGGGCGTGGCGACCATATGGGCGTTACAGGATGTGGAAAAAAGCTTAAATCATTGGCAAGGAAAAACGGGAGAGAAAGGCAGAAGTCATTGGGAAGGAATCTTAAGTCTTTTAGCAATGCAAAGAAAGATTAAAATTATAAGAATTGTAAAACTTATAACATGTAATATAAAATTTGATAAATAAATAAATGCCGTGTGCGCTTAGCTTAAACCATCCGGTAACTAAGTTGTGCAATTTAAGATAGAGGTACCACTGTAAAACTGCTCCTGACGTATTATATAAATCAGAGAATATGATTGTCTCCTTTCTTTTAGCAATAACTTTAACTTATCTAGTATAGGTAGGTGAAGCTGGTTTTAATTCATCGAATTCTATCCCTTACCTTTTCGAAAGCTCTGTATTTCTTGACCACAATTCAGCTATTCGATCAATTGGCTGAAATGAGCATTGACAGTACTGGAACTATTATGTTAAACCGACTCAAAGGTTGTGACTTTAAAAGTGACAAAAATATGGCAGGCGTGGAATCAGAAGTGTTTATTTTAAAGTAATAAGAAAATAACTAAGTTAATTGATACGACAAAATGGAAAGATAACAATGGGAAAACAACAAAAAATATAGTATGCAATACGTTCAGCAAATTTTTAAGTCAATCGCTTATTAAACACATGCTCGTGAGTCAAATGCCGTTTACCACACTTGTTGCATAATATGCTATTATCACCGTATGGTTCGCAACCAGAAGATATAGTACAGAGTTGGGGCAATAGCAGAAAAGAAAGAAATGATGGAATATTATAGATCCTTTTTTCGAACTAACAAAGGGACATTAAAAGTATATTATGCAACAAGTACGGTAAACGGCAGTTGATGCACTAGTTTAAAAATGCATCGAACGTGTTGCATACTATACTTTTTCTACCACTGTTAGTTTTTGGGTATATTTTGCAAAACAACACGAATACATTCACTGACATGACCGTCAGAATTGACGCTTGGGAAATGTCTCCAAAAATATCCGATTGCTCCCAAACCCGTGCGGAAATGTCCGAAGTGGCTCGGATCCGTGGGAAACGAAACTGACGTGGTAAAGTGACGCTTCCCGCTCACTAGATAATACGGGGTCCCCTCCCCTTCCATGCACCACCTGCACTCCGGGTCGTCTCCAAAGCCTAGCAAGCAAAGATGCCTCCTAAGGTGTGTAATTAGGCATTTTACAGACGGGAGTAGAAAAAAGTAATTTTGCACTTGTTTGATTTGGCAACTGCAAATTCTTGGGCGACCATGAACTAACTGGAGGGAAAGCAAAACCTTTGGGGCTACTAGACTTCAGGTTGCAACTGGGAAAGTACTTGGATCGGGAACAAAAAAACGTAATGCAGAAGATGATAAAGGAGAAGAATTTGCCAGAAAGTAGAAAATGTAGATTTCGAGGCTCTACAAGGTGCAAGAAATGTAACGTTTATTTATATTAAATAAATCAAGGAACTGTTTTTTTTCATTCCATCACAAAAAATTTCATCATTACGATTATGTTTAAAAAAATAATGTTTCTTTTTTGTTTTTTTTACATTTTCTCGTGTGTGAACATTTGGATCAATTTACTTATTACTATCCTGAACTCACAGATACTTACACAGTTTTTTACAATTGTGGTTTTCACTGTTGCCTCCTGACAGTCACTATTGTCACCATGTTCGCAATTGTGATATTCATCTTTGATTACTAACCGTCGTCCTGAATTACTGTCAGGAACCTCCTTACTTTTAGTTATTTAATATATTTTGTTACATATCCAGCGAAAAGATTGAGTAAAACAGAAAAGTGTCAGAAGCCGAAGGGTTATACGAAAAACATTTTTAAAAGTAAATACCTGAATGTTGCGAACATAAATGAGCGGCGCATTCAAAACAACATTTTCCATTGATTAAATTTCACTGACGAATATATCTTTCGGAAACCGATTACACGGAATATGTGAAGCTTGAACTACTCTAGCGAAATTAATGAAACATGTCATCCGTTTAAATTTTTGTTTAATTAAATCGGTTTTTGGCTCGGCGGAGTATTCGTTAAAAATCTACAAAATATTTAGCTCGGGAAAAAGTCATTTTCGCCTAGTCGCGTCATGTTTCATCGCCATACACAATTTCCGTCTCAAGTGAAAAGTCATTTATCCCATGAAAAACGCCAAACAACATTAAAATTCATGATATACGATCCTTCTGTTATTTTGGCGGCGGAGACGTTAAAATTACCATTCAAAACTCTTAACTTCGGATCCCCTCCTTGAATCGTTTTACTCCTCAACTTGTTTTCCTTTATATAATTTACGCGAGAATATATTATCTCAATTGAGGCCGAGGACACTAGAATCAACCCTTCTCTATATTCTACTTTCCAACTCTTGAGAGCCAAACAATACGGATAACTATTGGGGAACTAATTCTAAATTTGCACAGAGGACAAACTTTGCGGACAAATCGCAGTAAATTACTAAAGGATTCCGCAGATTTTCCTTTTGCAATTAAAGTTGTAATAGCTTAATCAAAAGTTGAAACAAGCTTTTCCCTAGTTTTTTATATTTTCTGTGTTTAGAGAATGTACGATGCTCAAGAAATTTAATTGCAAGTACAATATAAATAATCCCAGAATTTTTCCATAACTACGAAAAGGTAACGTAATTGCTCATTTAAAATTTGTATTACAATGTAGATTTTACGGCAACCATATCGAACTTTGATTGTTTCAGTTCCGCATCATCTCGAAACAGCTGATAACACTGATAGTGTAAACAACTTTAAAACGCGTTTTAATGAAGAATTTTTTAAAATTGCAGTTACAAAAAGTGCTAATATCGGATATTTAAAGAGTGACGCATATAAGAATAGAGCTGAGTGTGTTAGACAGGCAAAAAATGCGGTCTCTAAAACATCTCAACAATATCGGCGTATCAAACGTTATTAGGTGTGTATCATAGGTGGCGTTGATAAATTAATTACCCCAATAAAACCCAATGAACAAGACTTTAAACATTATGTGGCAAATGAAGATTTTTTTTTAATATTATTCATGAAACTCCCTTGGCTATTCGCTATTCGACATTATAAATGATGACTACGAATGATTCACGGACTAAAAAAAGTACAAAAATATTACCCAAGAAAGTGTGTCAATTTATCTTACGTTATGCACATCTTCATGGGCCTTTTAAATGCATCTTAGTCTATCAAGACCATTTAACCAAATTTGTACAACTAAAACAGCCAATGAAGTAGCCGCAGCAATACTATATATATTTTGTATTTTAGGTGCACCAACAATGACAATGGACGTTAGTTTTGTATTCCTGTAAAGCCCGGACTAACATTAGTTACTGGAAAACTTCGCCATAGCCAATCACAGGGAAGCGTAAAAAGGTGCAACCAAGATTTAAACATGGTTGCAAGATAATAATACAAATAACTCGTCAAATGATCTTTAATTTGTTCAAGGATTAAAAATCGTGATAATCATGACGGGATAAAGCGTTCACCATATGAAACAATGTTTGGTGTAGATTTAAAGATTGGTTTATTATATTTCAAACTGCCTAAAGAGCTTATTGAAAGAATTAATACTGCAGAAGAGCTGTTGGGTATAGTAAAAGATACTAGCCTACAAAATACTTTGGATGAAAGCAACATTGAACTAAATAAAAATATAACAGCTCATATTGAAGAAATGGACATTGGTGAGAAGAATAAAGCCGTTAAAATTTTACAGAAGGAAAACTCTAAAGATATTACCGGGACGATTCAGACAGATGCAAATGAAAATATTGGAAATAATTGAAATACTCAGTTGGACAGAAGCAGTTGAGGGTGACCAAAATTGTTTAATTCAAGTAATTGAAGTTCACGAAGGAAAGGACGTGAAGAATAATAATGGTAGTTGTGAAGAAAACGTTGAAGTAAGGGAAGATGGAAATGTGTGCCTCCGTCAGACTTTAGATAGTAAGAATTGTGAAATTTGTATAAAGCAGTTCAATATTTTGCAAAATAGACAAGAAGCTAAAAAATGTTTAGAAAAACAATCAGAAAAAATGAAGCGTAGGTACGTAGGTGATAGTGTCAGAGTGCCTATTCCAGATTTAGATAGAGATCGGTGTGACTTTAATGATGCATTAATGACGGTTGTGCACGCTGATAATGACAATGGATATTAGAGTTAGGTAATGAAAACAGCACTATTCGTGAAAAATACTCTAGAAATCAATTTACGGTCCCATTAGAATGCGTGTCAATTGAAAAATAATCATTAAAAGATAGAGAAGATAAAGATTAAGAGATTGTATTTGATTAAGGCACGTTGTTACCGAAATAGCTGTCTTAAAGTATTAAAAACTGTGAAAATCTGAACATTTTTTGTTTTAATTTAATTTGTATTAAATGGATTTTCATCAAGTAAAAGCTACCTCAGGCCGAATTAAGAGAAATTGCCAAAAAACAGTCGAGGGGACAGGGATATCAAAAATCTAAGTGCAAAACTCAATGTTTCACAAAAAATATAAATGTAAGGCATACTATCTATTATGTAATTCTAAGTGCCATTCAACCCTATCTTCTTCCAATAAGTAATATGTAGTAAAAGTAGGAATAATAATCATTTGTGTTCCGCATGTTTTGATCCTTTAATTAGGAAGTCTTCCCAGTACCTCGTATTTAATATTTCTGTAAGTTCTTTGGTTTTCAAATTACCTCATTTTTAAGTCATTTGCAATTTTGTTACTTCGTTTACACAAAATGAAATATGTTGGTACATATGCTGTTTGTAAGTAAATGTTTGAGTATTATTTGGTAGTTTTATTTAGATTTTTGTATATTAAGGGTATGCACGTCTATGATGAATGTGAAGTTACTTGCTTACTTAATATTAATATATAAATTGTCCAGCTAAAACGAGAAAAATTCAAGTGATACTGGATATACTGACGAAATTTTATAATTTGCGTTCTAACGAGATAATTTCCGAAAATTCTTAAAATATATCTATTTTATTCCATATTAACCAGCTGTATTGGTTAATTCACATTTTAGCCAGTTAATGTGCGAATTAACTAATTTGACGTATTAACCGTAACATATATGCGGTTTCCCAAAAGTTGACGATCAAAGGGGGAAGGGGAAGTCATGTAGAATCAAAATAACTCTATAAGATTTTATCGAATGTTGATTATAAAAGTTATCCAAAATAAATGAGTATTATTTTTAGTTGCGTAATTGTTAATAGTCTTTTTTAAATAGAAATTGTTTTTGAAAACTCCGTTACTTTATTACAAAGAGAGAAATTGATTATTTATTAATTGAGTTCATCAATATTCCATGGTTAGTTATTCTGGTAGTTCTCTAGAAAGCGATGCGACTTTCATTTACATAAAAAATTCTGAACATAAATATTTTATCTACCTGAACATTTGAAGTGCTTGATTCTTATCCCGAAGATATTTTCTACATTTTTTAGTATTAAATTATTTCGAAGATTGCCAATATTTTCAATTTGGAGCATTTTCAATTCTGAAAATATGGTTGGGGTAGGGGGCACGCCTTTAAAACTTGTAGTAGTTACATAAATGATAAATTTTGGACATTTTCTCTAATTTTCTCTTCTTTTAAATAAAAAATGTAAAATATAAAATATAAACTGACGTGGAATGAATCTGTATGCATAATTTATTTTTATATTATTTGCCATGAGCTAACTTAGTTTTCGTAAAAGTGTTGTTATTAACAACACCGTTCAGAATTAAATTAACCAATTGCAAGCTTCCACAATAACGAATTTATTTTGTACAACTTTTTTAGTCGTATAAATTTGTAATTTTATTTGACGTTAAATGTGGCGTATTTAATTTGATTTGATTTTATTTTTCTTCGAACAGAATGGTGGTAAAGAAATTGAAAACAAATATTTACGAAGTGAAAGTAAAATGTTTAAAATCTATATGATGCAATTGGCAAATCCACGTGAACTGCAGCCCCGTGCTGCAACAAAAGCGCAGCCGATGTCACAGACCAAATAATTTCTAAATTTGCTATGCAAAATTTTCCGCAGCGTCCAATGAAACGTTGTATTTACTACGTAACGACCCATGACAATAAATAAATTGTTTCAATTTACGCTAAATCAGCGAACGTTAATTTTCTATGTTTGTTCGGAACTTTAAACAGCATTAACGTAAAATTACTGATTCATTTATTGTATTAAATACTTGTTCATAAATTAAGCGCGATTGTTTCATTCATTATTTATAGGTTCTCTTGGGAATTGCAGTTTGTCATTCCTTCCAATTACGAACAAAATAATGGAATAATAGTTAAGCCGGGTTTACCGTTTATCGGGCAAGAAAAAATACAATTCCCGTTATATAATTTTAAATTCTGAAATCCGAATCATCCTCTATAACCCCTATCGCGTCTCGTGTTCATATAAGCGAGTTGCCACTTATCAGCTTTTGTATGTCATGTCGAGTTTTATTTGATGTCTGAGCATTGAAGCTATACATGTGAGAACAACTGTCCCAGAAATAGATCTAATACATTAAGTGTTAAAAATGGTTATAGGATATACTTGATAAAAGTTGTAGGTTTTTGTAAGATCTTTAAAAAAATAATAATAATATGATATGCCACTTGAGAAAATCGAGATTTTTCAATTTAAAATTATCCTAATATATTGGTCTATTTCGGACACCATGGAGCATCTAATTCAAATTCCTTTGCATATATCTTTTCCTTCATCTTCGAAAAAAGCCAATATCAAATAATGTAAATAAATAATATAAAAATAATTAAAGAATAAAGAAAAATTAAAATATTGAAAACACTATTAGGTTTGGGTATGTATTATTATTAACAAAAAAGTTAAAGAATTTTAACAGGAATTCAAAACAAAATTAAAAAAAGTTTATGCTTTCTTGAAACCCATGAGATAATGAACTTGTTACAAGCTGCCTACTCTTATTAAAGAGAGAAAAATTATGGCTCATATTTTTGGCGCGGCACAAAATCGTCTGTAGGATTAAACGTACAATTATTTGGATAAGGGTAGCTTTTTTAAGGGTGCAAATTTATCAAGCTGGTCACGCTGATTAAATTCAATAAAAGCAGCTTATTTAGGCGACGCAAAATTGTCGATGGTATAGTCTTTTTCGACACTTTTACTAATCCATGCCAGATCCAAGTCATATTGTGCAAATTCTGGGAATATATCAAAACTGTTAAATTGAAATTTTTACAATCTATACCTTCTAACATATACCCCAGAGGCAATAATTTTTTAAATTATAAAAACATATCAAAAATGTCAATTGGACAGGTAAAATATGAAAAAATATATATTCTTCATTTACTCTTAATTACCTTATAATTGATGCCCCACATGGAATGGATTTTAATATCATCAAAACTGAACAGATTACAGCCCATACCCAGTAACGTACTGAATTTCATTAAAATCGTTCAAAAGTTTTCGGATTTTTGTATGAAAGCGCAGTATTCTCACTCCCCTACTGAGGGGTGGGGATGGGGAATAAATCTGCTAGGGTCATCAGTTGGAGAATTCCTTGAGAAACATGTGTACAATATTCATCAGTATTTGTTTGGTCTGCTGCAATTTGACACAGATTTCAATTCCAATTCCTAGCTACGTAAATAAAAACAGAGGATTTCCCAATTGTTAACTGTTTATGGGGATGGGTTTGGAGACACCCAAATAAATAAATTATGCCAGTAACTGCCATTTTAATTCTTATGTAGTGCCTAAATTTATAGTTTTGTCTAAAGCAGGTTTGTTGATACTTTTTAAAAGCTGCCCCAATAAATACCTACCTATAAATGCCATATCTACTAGGAATATGTTTAGGTTTAGATTGATGGATGTGGGTCCACACAAATTCTCCTTTAGCTTTATATAAGTGATTATCGGTTAAAGAAGTGGTGATTTCTAAACATTTGGAAAACTTAAAATGTATCTGAAGTGTAAAGGTCTGTCGACAATGTAGAGCAATGCGACTAACACTTTAATACTAACCAAACTACTTTAGTCTGTCATTACGAAACTTCCTTGGTTAAATAATTAAATTGGTCTCGCTTCTATATAGCTACTTAAAATAAACTGACACTTTGCTTAGCGAATCTACGCTTCATCGTTAGAAGACGTGACATAAATTACCTCTCTAAATAGGTGAATAAATCGTGGCTCGACCTTAATTAAACTTTATTGCAATGGACATAACTGCGACTTCCTTATATTTTGTTGACAGAGAATTTAATCATAAGTGGGGCGCCAAACATTTGCAAAGAATGGCGCACCATATTTTACACCACAGAAATGGCCAAAACGATTCAAGCCACTTTTTGGAGATCGTTTTTCTCTTTTATTGTATACAGCACTATCTTCAACGGTTGTGAAAATGGATCGGGATCCAGACACATTTTCTTTCCCGGACCATTCGAAGAAAATAAACTTTCCTTCACACAAACCCGGTTTCCATTGTTTTACGTCTCCGGAGGAACACGACCGGCAAAAGTAAAGCCATCCTTTTTAAAATTGTAAGTGCTCTTTCAATTTAAACGTTCATTTGCTTTTTTCTGTACCTATATGTTTACATCTGCAGGTCCGCAGCTGTAAAGACCGACATTTTTCCGTTCTCAACCGTATTATCGATTTTTGTAATAAAACTCCGTCGCTCTTGAAACCACTCGGACATGGTTGCAAAGAGGCGGGTCCAAACACATCCACAAATTTTTATAGTGAAAATAGCTAGGTGTGACAATAGAAAATTATTGCTTAAATCAGTTTAACAGTAACTAAGGCATCAAGCATAAAGGTGGCGTGTAGTATGCATTCAATAATTCTGGTCACTTTGTTATTGTTGCATTGATTTCGAAGCGATATGCAACAGAACAAACTAACAAATAATTAAATTATTTTAGCAATTTTTGGATTGTACTGATGTTCTTAATTAACTCCTCTTGCTATTTTTTATCTTTAGTTTTTTAATCCGCATGTTTTCAAGAATCATAAAAAATTGCATTGGGAACATCGGTTTAGTGGGTTGCTTAACTTTGGTTAATTGAGAAATACACATTCATTAATCACAGAAAGCTAATTGTATAATAGCTAGTAAACAGCTCGCTAGCTAACTGAATCTCCACTTAGTAAGCCGATAACATTTGAATGGTGAAATGATTTAATTAAATAAATTAAAGTGAAATTTTGGAAAAAATAAATACAAGATTCATGCCTGAAAATTTTGTTCTTTAAACAAACCAAAATTATTTTCTTTTGTATTTTATTTTATTATATTATATTATAAAAACATTTTTTGTGAAATGTGACTATTAATTAGATTTATACCTCTGTAATAGGAAGTTCTGGTATTTTTTAGGTTATATAAAAATCAACGACAGCTCTAGTGACAGTAAATTTAAATTAAAATAATTGAGAATTAAAAACCACAAAATTGATGAGGTGTTCATTTTAAGTCTTTGTTTTGTTTATAAACATCCTGTTATGAATTTTATTCCGAAATTCGTCTAAAACTGAGTTCAGGAAAGTGGTTTTTCTGTCCCTGGTTGTCCAATTACCTCGAAAAATAATCCAGGTAAAGTATTTCTTTGTTCCATTTGATTTATTATGAAAAACAAATAAATTGCTGCAGAAAAAATGGAGTTTAAAGAAAGTACCCATAAAGGCAATATTCTTTGTAATCAACGTAATGATTAATCAGTAAATTTTATTGCAAAATATGCAACAAGTCCGGTAAACGACATTTGACTCGCGAGTTTATTTGACACTAGCGGAGCGAGTGTGTAATAAACGAGTGACCTGAAAAGTTTACCAAACGTGCTGCATACTATACTTTTTCAACGATCGTAAGTTTTTGTGTACATTTTTGCAAAACCACACGAATACACTCACTGACATGACCGTCACAATTGACAAACGTCAAAATTCAAGCCGTGCGGTAGAATCTCGGAAAACACCTGATTGCTCCCAAATCCGCGCTGTAATATTTCAAAAATGTCCGAAGGGGTTCGGAACCGTGGGACAAGATGCTCACAACGGTAAAGCAAGCTAGATCGGAGTATAAGAGTATAATTAGGGGTTTTGCAGAATTGAGCAGAAAAATGTATTTTTTCAATGTAAAATCAACATGTTGTTACCTGAAAATGTTCGACAAATAATAGATATAGATATTCGGCATTTGCGTTGTTTTTTGCATAGTTTTACTTCTTAAACATACAGTATAAATTATTTACATTGTGAATACAACAAAGAAAAAATATTGTCATTCCAAAATCGTTAATGTATGCAGATTCAATAACATTTTCTATAAATTCTCTATCATATGCAATTTCTACTATATTTTAGTAAGATTTCTAGTCAATATTCAAAAGAAAACCAGACTGTAGACAACAAAAATGAAAAATGAAAGGTAATTTGCTTGCTTCTCTTGCCTACCGTTTTGAAAGAAGAGTTAAAGGAAATTTTTTTTTGAATGGAAATGAGAATTCATGAAAAAATATCTTATGATGATATTTTAAAGCCTGTGAAAATAGAGAGTTTTCTTTAGTATAATTACTATAATAAGCACTATCTGCGTATGTCTCGCTAATAATCAAACCAAAAACTTGCACATTCCTAAATATAACAAAAATAAATTTATCCGGTGACTGTTTTTAAATTATCTATATGATGTTCGGCAATTGCTTTTAATTGGTGAGTTTCATGTGATATCTAATGTCATTATCAGCTGTTAAAATAGCGGCCGGAAGACAGCTGCTGCTGTTTTCAAATATGGAGTCTTAGGACGAGTGATAATGTGAATTTTTATTAGATAACGTATATATTAAAATTTAGGGATAAAAAAATTGAACAAATTTCCAAATAAAAGGTAAACTGGATAGCAGCTTTAAAAGGAAAAGATTTGACATCGTGTGTGTGTTCGAAAGCGTGTTTGGTTAAGAATAGGTAGAAGATAATCTGCAACTACTTAATTTCTGATTATATTAAGCTTGGAAAGTTCCTGTTCCTTGCTTGAAACTAGCCACAATTTATAAAAAAATTAAAGATAATAGCATGTGCTAAAGAAAAACACATAAACGCGCTCGTTTTCTCGGCGTTCAAATTCTTCAGTATATGCTTCGATAATCTTCAGTCATTAAAAAATTAAACCAATAATTATATTTTAACGGATTAACCGCTCGAAATGCCTTTTCGCTTTCATCGGTGAAAAATTACCGTTGCTGAATAATCTAATTTATAATTAACTGGAAAACCTCGTCCGACCATTAACATCGGCTTCGGTTAAATTTATCCAATCCGAAAATTGTACGTTTTAAGCAAATCATCCGAGAATCCCTTGCCGAAACAAAGGTACATTAATTAGCGGAACCCTTTTCTTAACAGACAATCCGGCAACAAAATTGATCCCGTAAATGACTTTCCGAATTGTTCCCGACCTGTAAACGAAAATGTTACGAAAGCAAATAAAACTGAAAAACGTTTAAAATTGGCCAATCGGCATTCAGGTCCCGTTTCGCGCCAAACTCCCTTTCCCTTTGGGGAGTTTTTAGGTTGTATTTGTTGCGGGCCTAGTTTTTGGGTCCGGGATATTTTCTGATTACTGTGGCAGAACGGAGCTCGACAAACAACTAATTAGAGCGGCGACGACGTACGGAGGAAGCGTTTTCGTCGGATTGTAAAGAGTCTTACGAGCTCGGCCTGACATAGAACTTTTATATACCGCAATAAAACAACCTTTGAAGCCCGCACTGCAAAAGGGCGGTTTTCACAGCTGAATTGTTCCTGAACAAAGACAGTCGATTTTGTTAATGGATAATACATGGTTTTGTAGGGAATAACAACTCAAGCGCCTCTTACAATGGTCATCCGTTGTAATCACCTTTATAGACAGCCCGAAATCATTATTCTTCTATGTTTGGCAATAATTATTATCCCATACTAGCTGACCCGGCAGACTTCGTACTGCCTCAATCGATAAATAAAAGACCAAAACTTTTTCATAAAACAATCTCAAAAGAAACAAAACGAATCCGTATTTAATAAAAAAGCATTTTTTGAATTAAGCATGAAGTTTTATTATTATTTTCGACACATCATGTTCCTTACTTACAAAACAGAGTTTTCCTGAAATACTGGCTGTTTATAAGGTATAAATTTGATATTCACCGACACATATTGTTATGATACAGTCTGTTAATCAGTTTAAAGCTTTCTCATAAACTATATTTTTTGTTTTGTTTCCTGGGGCGTAAATAAACAAAGACGGTTATGCGACGCTCGAACACGCAACCTATAATTTGTCCATTCGCGAAACAGGGAAACACCAAGTTGATTCTGTAAACTTCTAGCGACTGTCCTTGCGATGTATTTATGGTCATCGCAAAGGTCAGACGTACTAGAAATTGTAAGCGTTTAAAATCGAATGGTAAATCCGTTGGAATCATCGGTATCCGCGGGATCAAGACATCCTCTCCCTTGTATTTACCTTTTATGACGTTGTTCATCAGCTGTTTCACAGCCACTCTAGTTCCATTGTACAGTCGAGGTTGATTAAAGTTCCGCAGCATGATGGCAACAGATCCTACTTTTAACTGCAAATTGTGAGGTGCTGATCCAGACAATTACAGTGAATTTAAAAACTCCGTGGGATAGTTGACTACGTCATCCTGGTGTCGACTGATTTGGAATTCTGAATGGTCGCCGCCAATATTGCTCGTTCGCCCAGCCAATTATGGTTGTTGAACTTTTGCGCTGTATCTGGGAAAACACGCTGAATTTATTATTTCCAATGTGTAAAAACTGCCTCGCAAACATATTTGCAGCTTCACCTTGTTGCATAGCAAATGGTTATTTCCATTAATTTGTTATATATATATATATATATATATATATATATATATATATATATATATATATATATATATATATATATATACATATATATATATATATATATATATATATATATATATATATATATATATATATATATATATATATGAATATATATATATATATATATATATATATATATATATATATATATATATATATATATATATATATATATATATATATATATATATATATATATATATATATATATATATATATATATATATATATATATATATATATATATATATATATATATATATATATATATATATATATATATATATATATATATATATATATATATATATATATATATATATATATATATATATATATATATATATATATATATATATATATATATATATATATAT
Source organism: Cylas formicarius (assembly GCF_029955315.1). NCBI lineage: Eukaryota > Metazoa > Arthropoda > Insecta > Coleoptera > Brentidae > Cylas > Cylas formicarius. The sequence continues at coordinate 29,029,819 of NW_026844352.1, forward strand.
ATATATATATATATATATATATATATATATATATATATATATATATATATATATATATATATATATATATATATATATATATATATATAACAAATTAATGGCAGTGCACAAGTATGATAATTCAGATAAGGTAGCGGAGTACCAGTGAGAAGACATTTCAATCAAAAAGGAGTCTAATGCAAGCAGACGTTAAGCCAAGCCATGTTGATTTTCTTGACTTCCACTACTGATTCGCCATTAATTTCTGACAATACTAGGTCTTCAACAAGATGGCAACAAATAATGTACGCTTTGTGAAGACTCGATCTGCCAGTTTGTAACTATGTTTAATTAGCGAGTGAAGACTACAAGAAGTTTGTTAAAACTATTATTTGTAAGTATTATGCGATACGAAAGAGTAAATGTGATTCTAACAAGGGTTAAGTTTACTGGAGATTAATTTAAAGCTTTAGTTGTATCATAAATAAAAATATGGTAAAAAAGGCTTTTTCTATTGGTGGAATTTAGCTCTCAGTAGCGGCCATTTTTTTGGTGAAATCTGCTAGTTATTTTTACTGATACCAAATCACCAGAGCATGTGACACCCTTGAACAGCACGTTCGAATCATCAAATTTTTATGGTGGACGTCGTGCTTCCTCATAGTCAACTCTTCACCGTTTGGTGGCCAAATTTGTAATAATACCTTAAGTAATCAATTAGTCAACACCCATTCAAGGAACGCAAGATCAGCCAAGAATATCGCCGTAGGAGGGTGAAAGTGTATAGGAAAAATCGGAGACTACGACTAGGCGAATTTTGTTCTGGAACTTGGACCTACACCCCTACAAGATCCATCTGACCGAGGAGCTCGATATTCACGACCGTAAACAACATGATTTGTAGGCTGGCGGCTTCAAATCCTTCGGAAGAAGACTCCAATTTTGGGCGACAAATCGAAGTTAAAAAGTTACCATTTGGAGTGTATTTTGGGCCGGTGGCGTCATTGTTCTATACTTTTTCGAAAACGACGTTGGTGAAACGGTCACCGATTTCTTATATGGACCTAGAGGACATGTGGTTCCAGCAAACTGGCACTATGTGTCACTTAGCGAGCGCTATAATTGACCGCTTTTATGAACGATTTGAACGCTATATAGAGTTTTTCTTGTCGGATTCTTTAAAGTCGCAAGTTTATGCAAGTATCACATTTACCACCCCATATTGTAAAACCCTATATTTCACTGGATATTATAAGGAATTCTTGTCAGATTAATAGTCATCAAAAGTTGACATATAGACTTCACGTTTCTCTGGCGTCGTCATAGTAAAATCAAACCAGGAATGTAATAAAAATTTTATATTTTTTTTCTTTATTTATTTTGAGGCTACACATGCCGATGTTTTAAATGCTTCACATCTAAACCCAAGTCATACAATCCGTATATAGGGCCATTTTCCATAAATAAAAGATAAAGGATATATATATATATATATATATATATATATATATATATATATATATATATATATATATATATATATATATATATATATATATATATATATATATATATATATATATATATATATATATATATATATATATATATATATATATATATATATATATATTGAAGATCGAAAATCGACTCAAATTTATTGAAACTCCGGGGTTGTAGCAGTCAGACTATTTCCAAAATGCGAAGATTTCAGATTTCTGGCCCAAACGATTGACGAGTTATGAGGATATTAAGGTGTTAAGGATACTAGAGACAAGAAAACGTTTCCTTTTTTGACGCTGATGCTCTCTGTACCACCGGCGGGGAATTTCATTTATTTTGTGAAAATTATAATCGATCATAAAGGAGAGTCTTTCCGGTGATAGTTGGCAGTTGGCTTCATTTGTGTCTGTGACGTGATTGAAAACATTTAGTTTCATAAATCCGAACTTTTAGAATCTGACGATAAAATTAATACTTCATTTCATTCTCAAATTATTATTTTGTTATGCGCGTAAGCTAGAACAGAAAATAATGACGGTATTATTCCTTAAATGATGATTAATATTTGTTTTGTTTCACTTACGAGTAATAATCTATTTGGTGGATGCATTATTTTTTAATATATAAAATTACATAACTACATACAACTAAAAGAACTCTTTCATTTTCTCTTGTTTCGCAGCCTAAATCTTATCTCTGAGATAGCTGTCTCGTTGTTTATAATTATAAATTAAAAACGTGTTTCCTGGCCATTGCAGTGGATTAACGCTTCTTTATAACTGATTTCATAGCAAATGGTTATTTCCATTAATTTGTTTACATTTTTCTTTTTTTATCACGCGCAGAATCCCTCTGTATAGTTCGTCCAAAGATATACCGTTTTTACGACATAATCCGGTAATTAACTTTAGTAAATTTTTATAAAGGTCTAATCGCAGACCTACGTCGTTTGGGTTTGTCTTTGTAAGCCTCATTAAATAGATTCGCAATCGTATATACAAATGCTGAAAATGGATTTGTGAAGAGTTTCATCGGTGAGATTCCTCAATTATTATTAGTCCATGCAGTGAAAAATGCATTCTTACTTTAAAATTTTGAATATAAATATAAATTATCTTTCCACCTTTTTCCTTCTTGAACACCATTCACAACAATGTCAAGTCCTGTGGCATACGATGTTTTAGTCATCTCGGACGTTAATTTTATGGCTCCACTTTGCTCAGATGACGATTTCAGAAACAGAAACACATTTAAAATTATAATTTTGGCAGCAACTGGCAAATGTGCCCGAGTCTTTGATCCATTTGAATTTGACGGATGTTCATCACAGTATAGCTACAATCAGTATTGTTCTAGTTAAATGGATCTGTGAAATTCGTCACGAGGTGGCATATCTATACGTTAAGAAATATATATGTATATGTATACGTCGATAAATTTGCATTATAGGAAAACCGAAGAAAAATAGCATCCTATAAATCGAACCGAATCGTATCGCACAAAAGAAAAATGCGATTAGGAAAGCCATTCAAATAAAATGTAAGAGGCACTTTGCTCACATACAGTATACATTTAGCAATGTTTTATTTATGCTTCTTTAACACTTTTATTTTGCACATGTTAGATGCATCTTAGGGATGGGATTTATTTCGACGCGTCATTCGTTTTTCTTTATAAATTCTATCGGTTTTTCCGAATATGATTTTTCTTCGTTTTCCTTTGTATATCTAATTAATAGTAATGGACATCAAAGTACAAATTGATAATGAGTTGCAGTGCACAAGTATGATAATTCAGATAAGGTAGCGGAGTACCAGTGAGAAGACATTTCAATCAAAAAGGAGTCTAATGCAAGCAGACGTTAAGCCAAGCCATGTTGATTTTCTTGACTTCCACTACTGATTCGCCATTAATTTCTGACAATACTAGGTCTTCAACAAGATGGCAACAAATAATGTACGCTTTGTGAAGACTCGATCTGCCAGTTTGTAACTATGTTTAATTAGCGAGTGAAGACTACAAGAAGTTTGTTAAAACTATTATTTGTAAGTATTATGCGATACGAAAGAGTAAATGTGATTCTAACAAGGGTTAAGTTTACTGGAGATTAATTTAAAGCTTTAGTTGTATCATAAATAAAAATATGGTAAAAAAGGCTTTTTCTATTGGTGGAATTTAGCTCTCAGTAGCGGCCATTTTTTTGGTGAAATCTGCTAGTTATTTTTACTGATACCAAATCACCAGAGCATGTGACACCCTTGAACAGCACGTTCGAATCATCAAATTTTTATGGTGGACGTCGTGCTTCCTCATAGTCAACTCTTCACCGTTTGGTGGCCAAATTTGTAATAATACCTTAAGTAATCAATTAGTCAACACCCATTCAAGGAACGCAAGATCAGCCAAGAATATCGCCGTAGGAGGGTGAAAGTGTATAGGAAAAATCGGAGACTACGACTAGGCGAATTTTGTTCTGGAACTTGGACCTACACCCCTACAAGATCCATCTGACCGAGGAGCTCGATATTCACGACCGTAAACAACATGATTTGTAGGCTGGCGGCTTCAAATCCTTCGGAAGAAGACTCCAATTTTGGGCGACAAATCGAAGTTAAAAAGTTACCATTTGGAGTGTATTTTGGGCCGGTGGCGTCATTGTTCTATACTTTTTCGAAAACGACGTTGGTGAAACGGTCACCGATTTCTTATATGGACCTAGAGGACATGTGGTTCCAGCAAACTGGCACTATGTGTCACTTAGCGAGCGCTATAATTGACCGCTTTTATGAACGATTTGAACGCTATATAGAGTTTTTCTTGTCGGATTCTTTAAAGTCGCAAGTTTATGCAAGTATCACATTTACCACCCCATATTGTAAAACCCTATATTTCACTGGATATTATAAGGAATTCTTGTCAGATTAATAGTCATCAAAAGTTGACATATAGACTTCACGTTTCTCTGGCGTCGTCATAGTAAAATCAAACCAGGAATGTAATAAAAATTTTATATTTTTTTTCTTTATTTATTTTGAGGCTACACATGCCGATGTTTTAAATGCTTCACATCTAAACCCAAGTCATACAATCCGTATATAGGGCCATTTTCCATAAATAAAAGATAAAGGATACATCTTTGTCTCCGTTCGAACCGCCATTAAAGCCATTCATTTGGAGGTTTCCACAGATTCTTTTATTGATGCATTTCGTCGCTTTTTAGCTAGACTTGGCAAGGTCACTCAAATATGGCTAGACCAGGGTACGAATTCTCAATTTTACTTGATCTTGCCAAATAATGTTCTGAACCACTCTGGATTTGATGAAGTAGCCGTGAAAGAATTTTATACGTTTCTGACTGGCTGAATCTTTGCTCAATAGCCGCCCACTGTCCGATATCAGTACTGATGCAAACGATCTTCAACCTCTAACTCTCAGTCATCTCTTGACTCTGGAACCCATTACTCGAAGAGTTCCTGATCCAGACTATAGTAAACTTTAATTAATCCGTTGTCAGTTGATATAGCGACACTGACTGACTACTGGAAAAGGAGGTTACAGGAATATATTCATTTATTCCAGAAAATAGGCATTTTCCAACTCCCAGTGCACTACCCTTAGATAGTTAGTGCAAACAAGTAGTTTTTAGTTTAGTACATGTGCGAGTGTTGTTTCGAACTTCAGTAGTTTTTGGGGATTTATTTTTTTTTTGGGATTACATATTTTGGTTTTGCAAAACCATTAATGTTTTGGTGGGTGAAAAATATTTAGGGAACATAAATTTTTTCTTTATTCCTTTTCGGGCTACACATTTATTAAACTAATTATGTATGCTACTCAAGAAAAAACTAGTATTTTCAAATTAAACACGTGCACATTTCGATCGAACAGATTAAATACATTAAGGTCCGCCCGATTTCAGTGAAATTCTGCGGGAAACATTGGAACTACATAAATTATTTTAAGCGGTGGTTAAGCATTTAATCCCCCTGAATTGGACATGATAAATTCGAATGTGTGTGTGTGTGTGTATGTGTTGTGTGCGACTGAGATTTCGGTTGCCTGCCTGTTTGCCGTAAATAGTTGTGGCAAACGTAAAAACAATCAACACATTGGACTACGATTTTGTATATTTAAGATGATGTAAGTTATAATCTGTTCAGAGTATTTCGGATCTGTTGCAACAAATTATTGCATCGAACTCCCAATTTTATGCAAAACAGGTAAGATAGCGGGGTCGAAACACCTCTTTTTGATAAATATTGCCGACGAAATCAGAAATGAAAAACTTCTTTGACATTATTCCACGTCATTGAATTATTTAATAATTTCGTTTAATGTTTAAATGCTCTAAAATGGAAAATTCTTTTTGGCACTCTCAGTTGTCAATATGACATTTAGGCAAGGGTAGCCAGACATTGGTGTAGAAATCTAAAACTACTCTGACAATATTGGTAAGATAACATCAGGTTCATTTAGAAAGCTTAATAGGCTTTGAAATGTCCATTCATAAAGGACTTCGAGAACCTCAAAAACTGAAGTAGGAATCAAAGTACTATTGCACTAATTAAAATAGAGAAATCCTATGAAAAGACATGACTTTCCCATAATAATCCAACAAAGTCAGTGTATCAATAAGAAGATTTTTTAAAATTTGCACATTATGTCTATCGTCCCTGCTTTGACAAGAATTTGTTAAGATTCATAGCTTGCCTGTTGTTTGTATGATAGTTTTCCAACCAGTCATCTATAAAAAGACATGACTTTGCCCACAATAATCCAACAAAGTTGGTGTATCAATAAGAAGATTTTTTAAGATTTTTTAAAATTTGCACATTATGTCTATCGTCCCTGCTTTGACAAGAATTTCTTCAGATTCATAGCTTGCTTGTTGTTTTTATGATAGTTTTCCAACCAGTCATCTATAAAAAGACATGACTTTGCCCATAATAATCCAACAAAGTCGGTGTATCAATAAAAAGATTTTTTAAGATTTTTTAAAATTTGCACATTATGTCTATCGTCCCTGCTTTGAGAAGAATTTCTTCAGATTCATAGCTTGCTTGTTGTCTGTATGATAGTTTTCCAACCAGTCATCTATAAAAAGACATGACTTTGCCCACAATAATCCAACAAAGTCGGTGTATCAATAAGAAGATTTTTTAGAATTTACACATTATGTCTATCGTCCCTGCTTTGACAAGAATTTCTTCAGATTCATAGCTTGCTTGTTGTTTGTATGATAGTTTTCCAACCAGTCATCTATAAAAAGACATGACTTTGCCCACAATAATCCAACAAAGTCGGTGTGTCAATAAGAAGATTTTTTAAGATTTTTTAGAATTTACACATTATGTCTATCGTCCCTGCTTTGACAAGAATTTCTTCAGATTCATAGCTTGCTTGTTGTTTGTATGATAGTTTTCCAACCAGTCATCTATAAAAAGACATGACTTTGCCCATAATAATCCTACAAAGTCGGTGTATCAATAAGAAGATCTTTTAAGATTTTTTAAAATTTCCACATTTATATCTGCCATCCCTGCTTTGACAAGAATTTCTTCAGATTCATAGCTTGCTTGTTGTTTGTATGATAGTTTTCCAACCAGTCATCTTTCCTATCTGCATTCCGTGTCAGAGTTTCTTGTATTTACTGAATTACGCGTGCTTTTACACATACCGGAAAAGCTTAAATGGCTTGTCTAGTGAGACTAAAGTTCTAAAGTAACACCTTGTACACGCCTGATCATTGCATAGTTGTATTTTTCAGTAGGAACTAAAAAAAGATGGTGTTTTTCATTTAATATGATATTATAAATTTTATCTATTTTATAACTCGAATCTATATTGTCAATAAATATGTATTTTTCATAAAATATTCCATTTCGATCGCAAACCAAATGAACAAAAATGGGCTTGAATTCCATTAATATATTTTTTAATAGACCAAACGTGTTCCCAACTATCCCATATAGATCGTACAGTTATAATTTAGATGAGCCGCCAACGCACACGCCCTTGTGTATGTTTGCTGATATTAATTCCTGGAAATGAAACGCAAGCTGACGGCGGGAAATTTCATTAGCAAATCCAAGTAAGCCAATTTATACCTGGCAGCCTTGCGCCCCATATAAATAAATTTCGGAGCCCGAACTTTGCCGAAACAACGGTGGAACAAAACCAGAATGAATTTCGAATTTAAAAAAGATTGCCCGAGTAATCACTCACCGGCTCCGGAGCTATTCATTGAATGTCTCGGATGGAAATACGAGGCACTGAAAAGCAATTGTTCGGGACAGGAAATCGATAATGAAATTACACTTCTGCGTGTGTTTATTTTTAGGCTTACCTTTGTGCCGACTGCGAAGTGCTTAATGCGCTCTCCCCAGTTGGTGATAAGCATTTGGAGATTTGTATGCTAGCGCATCTATAGCGTATGTGCTTGGCGACGGGACTTTTATATGACCTTGAACTTCTAATGATTTTTTAAATTCGCGTTTCAGGATTACATGCTTGCTCTGACTTCGCTGATAGCTTGTCCTTCCGACTCTCGACCTCTTTGCTCTCATGCCAGTGGGTTCACACTTGCGCCTCTTTATAGTTTGAGAAATGAAAAAGTCAATGTCAAGGCGATTTTTTCTATTGAGAGCTCCGCTAATTAAAATTTTCCATGAACGTGAAAAATTGATTATGCTTTTCACAGCATCCGCCAGATCGCAATACTGTCATAATTTTGAAGCCTTTACTAGGCACGAAATATTTGCGTTTTCTGCACGTATATATTGATTATATTTTGCTTCTGGCAAACGTCCAACAGTTTGTGCAGGCAACGGACATATCGAACTTTGCATACTTTGCGCACGTTTGAAAAAATAAACTTTTATAGGATACAAACAACAACATTTACAATTCTTTTTTACTCGGAACCGGTCGTTTTTCCATATTGGCGAATTTCGCTTTACAAAGGGCTGAAAACTGGTTAAGAAATAATATCAAATATTATAAAATTGACATGAAAGCTTAATCATTAATTACGTAAATATGATTAGAGGAAACCTCAACAAGCTTTAGCTGATGTGGGCAATAATAACAATAAGAGACCGAATTCCAGTTAGTAAATATGGAAAATAGTATAATGTTTAAAAAAAGAGATAGACTATATTATTCGTATTTCGCAGTTTACAATGTTTCTTGTCTTCCTCTTTTATTTTTTTTTTGCATACTATATTATTAAAGGTTTGAATTTAATAAAAAGACGAAATAAAGAACATCGTACGGCTTTTATCTAAGCTAAAAGTTTAAAAAATGTATGTGTTAATTTTTTCATTGGACGGCAAAGTGGCCACGCCAAATATTCTTACCTCCGAGTTATGGTAGAGAAAAAAGAGCATTAATATTAACATTTCAAAAGGAGGAGAAAAGATTCCTCAGTTGAGTATGGACAAAATTAAATTGGGAATAATTGGCGGTTCACAAAAGAGAGGATTTATTAAGTACCTTGCTCCGTAGAGTTAATGAGTGAAGCTAAACCAAATAAAACTATATAGGACAATTGTCAGAGACAATGGATACGCACTTCATCGCAGATTACTTTGCTGCAGTTTCAATCCGATCTGTAGAGAACGAATTAAATAATCTCACATGAAAAAAGTTTTTGAATGACTAATTAATAACGAAAATTAACAATTAAAAGAATCCTATTCCTAGACCAAAACTAATTACCCGCTTATGTGGTTCCAACTCCATATATTCAATACACCATGTTTCCGTGCTTTGTGTGGATTTTTTCAATATTAGGAGACAATATAATAGATAATAAATGAAAGTTTGAAAACTGACCGATACCCAGCAATCCACAAACGTTCTTCAATAAACAAAATACTTGAATATCTATAACACATATGTACTCATTTTCCTAATTGTCCCTTTATTCAATCTGAGAGACATATTCATTCGAATCCTCGAAAATCCAACTCCAATTTCGTAACGCTTCCTGTCTCCATTCTGCAATAAGGAAGTGGTTGGCCGGCAACTGGAGTCGCTCGTATCGCATGAACATTAAACTAAGTTTTAGGTCTTGTAGTCAAGTAATGAATTTTAAGCCGGCAAGTATATATATATACACACAATAAATTTATGACGTGAATTAGTGTCCAAAGTAGTCCGATAACAACCGGCAGCGCCGGCGGTGGCTCTTCTATCTTTTGCACTGGATTGTCGCAATTAATTATTTTAATATCGCGGAATTGAAATTTGTAGCTCCATTAAGCATTCTCGGAAACTGAATCTGTTTTCCGGGCATATTTTGAATAATTATGTGCGAGATGCCATACCCTCTTCGCAGGAATCTCAAAGATTTCAATTTATTTAAAGGAATAGCAGTCTTGTCTATATTTATTTACTTTGTTTCGGAATTCTAGAAAGCGCGCAAAGCTTCGATGGTCGTTATGAATTTATTAAACATTCTCAATTTTCGTGGTACCAAAAATTTTGTTTCGCTTATTTTCAATGAACGGTTTTTTCCTATAACAATTTTCAATCAGAAAATAAAATCGCTATACCTAGTGCTGGAGAGTAAGCTACACCTAGATCATCAGAAGAAAACACTTTATGCTAGTTTTTTGATATTGTAAGAGTGTGTCATTTTTTCTGAACTAAGAGTGTTTTTTAAAGCGAGGGCATAATAAAATCTCAAAATGAAATGTTCAGATATATTGCAGAGATAATTTCCGATAAATTCCGTATTTCAGTTTTTAAGACCTACACAACTCGAATCATTCCTAAATTAGGATCGCCCTTATTTGCATACAATGGAAGAACGACATTTATTAGAATAATACGTAATTGTAAAGTTTGATTATAGAAATGGGTAAATAATTGAGATATTAATTATTCTAGGAAAAAGTAACTAAACATTTATAAAGAAGTAAGAATAATATGAAAATAGATAAATTGTAATAAATATTATTATTAAAAGACCTGCTGTTTACAATATTAACTTCATGTGTGAATTTTAGTCATCATGTTCCGAGTAATCATATGAACTTGGAGTCCAGAGAAATTATAAGGCACTTTACAGTGTTATCAGCTTCCCACATTTTTTTTTCTATTTCAGTCACATGGGCGACGCACTTGCTCCGATTCTCACAATCCGCTGTCTTTATTGTTTCCTGCAAGAGTGTTTGAATGTCCCTCATTTAAAAAGTGCTACAGGAGGAATGCGACGTACCGCTATCATGCGTTTTGAAGCGATTTCGTCGACAACAAATTTCGTACCAAAAGATTTATTCCAATTTACAATCTCCAGTAGCTCCTTTTGCAACATAATTTTTCTGAAATTGCTTCTTATTAAAATTAAGTCAGTGAAGGCCATGACTGTAGGAGGACGATTAAGATCTAGCATTTGCAGGAAGTAGTGTTCGGAAGCATTCGTGTCTTCATAATAATCTCCAGTTAGTTTTGGTTGAAATGCTGGAATTCCATCACCGACAAATACATTTTTGCTACCTACGTGAGTATTTATTAATCTTTTACCTTTTCCCGAGAGTGCTTCATTCTAATGAACTATCCTTTCACGAAAGCTTGCCTCGCCCTGTTTAAAATTTTATCCTGCTATGTTTTACCAACTTGGGCATTTCATCCAGATAATAGTTATTCCGGTTTTAATTTCTAATTTGTCTAACTGCTCTGAAATATCGACAGCACGTAATTTCGTCAGTCTATACGAAAAGAGATTTGCTGTTTTCAGTTTTAATAATAACGATTTCTAAGTTTCTCCCATTAAGAAACCGAGCATAGCTGGTAGCCAGAATACATTTTCTATATTCTGTTAATAATATTAGTTCAGACAAAGAAAACAAGCAAAATTGAACAAGTTTTTGAATAGTATATTATGCAATATATACAATTGTACACAAGTTGTGGAATTCGGTATTTTGACAATTTTGGCAGCGAATGAGTTGGTGATGTGCCCAAAAGCTAATTATTATAGAAAAAGTATAGTACCCATTCAACACGCTGATAAACTGTTTCAGTCACTCGTTTTTTAAGCTCCGCTGGCTCTTCGCTCGTAAAATTTTTTTTCTACTCCCGTCTGTAAAATACCTAATTGCCCACCGATATAGCGTGCGGGAAGCGTCACTTTACCACGTCAGTTTCGTTTCCCATGAATCCGAACCACTTCGGACATTTCCGGTATTTTATCGCACGGATTTGGGATCACTCGGATGTTTTCGGAGATATTTGCGAAAATGTACCCAAAAACTAACGGTCGTAAAAAAAGTATAGTATGCAACACGTTCGGTAAACTTTTTAATTCAATCGTTTATTAAAAACTCGCTCCGCTCGTGTCAAATAAAAGAATTTAATTATTTTTATTGTACTCTAAGATTAGTTGCATACGTAAAAAAGAAATTACTAATACTTAGTGTACCACTGTTCTCAGTATAACTATTGACTATTTAATTTTTATTCGCCTCAAATAGCAATATTTAACCCAATATCCCACTGTAACACTAGGAATATTTGGTTCAACCCTGGGATAAACCACATATATTGGTTTAAAAACGGCGCTATTCAAAGCAAATGAGTACTTAATGAGTACTAATTTTATCAAAAGTATGGAAAGATACAAAAATTATGAGAGTGTAAAAAGGCGAAGCTAAGTTATAAATATTACAGAAAAAAATACGAATTGAAAGTAGAACATTTGTACTAGAATATAAACCAATCCAATAATAAAAAATATATACCAATAAAATATTTAAAAAAATATTTAGTTAGCTTTTGTAAGGATAATATGCCTCCAAAATGTCAGCAGTCTATATGTGATTAAACGGAGGTCCACTAAAAAATTAAAAAAATTTATTATATAGTTGTTAATTAGCATTTTTGGTGGCTAGTTATGTTCTTTTTTCGATGTAAGAAAGGGATTTGAAATGGCTATTAATCTATATGTAACAAATATTCATATAAATCTTAAGGAAAGGCATACATGTATATCGGATGTCCCGTAAAAGATTGTATGTTTGATAGTGAGAAAAGTTTTTTTTTCTAATTGAATGTTGTATTATAACTTTTAATTGGTTTGCAACATAGGCATATAATCTGACGGACTGACACAAGACTGCTAGTGCTCGTCGGGGGTTTTTACAGATACCCTATTCAAAGAATAATATTTTTGAGTATTCATTCATATCAATTCATATTGAATTTTGCAGTAAACTTGGCGGTTTAAATTCGAATGTTTAGTTACCATGACAAACCTAATTTAAAACTAATTCACCATTAAACTATTAAGATATTTTCAAAACATGATTTTGTCGAAACATAAATTTTATACACTGAGAAAAAAAATTAGTTCCTTTAAATAAAGCACATCGAGCAATTAAATATCAAATTCGCGGAACTAACAAAAGTGAAATATTTATTTCAAGCAATGTAAAATTAATATATATTATAAGGAGTAACTTGCGAACAAAAATATTTAATTGGACGACACGTAGCGAAAGACGACGTTTTGGCAAAATCAAATTTATAATTTCAGTAAAATAGGGGTAACTTTTGTATCGCTTATTAAACAAAATATTCTTCATAAAAAGTTGCGGTGCATGATAGTCTAAGAGCTACAATATCCAAAGATATTAATTTTCAAGAGCAAGAGCAATGAATAGAAACAATGTGCTTACCTTTACTTGAAGAACAATAGGATCCCTAGACTCAACAATACTGGGTTTCCAAGTTTTAAGTTTGAGTAATCTATTACATGTTAAATAATTTAATTTGTACATACCTTGAAACTCCGAAACAAGATCTTACCCTCCCCGTTGAGATAATAATTTGTCTATTATCCACATCTACAATCAGCCTATAACATGTCAGCGTGTAAGCTCATGTTCCCTTTCGAATGTCCAAAAAAACCGGTTACTGACGTCAAAAAGATTATGCTTCCCGGAATTAGAGATTTACTTGCAGCAAATAAATTTTAATTTGAAGAAATATGCTTTTACTCCAAGCAATATTTTTTTTTACCAGTTATTACTAAACATATGTGACATTAAGAATTGTTTAATTCACGGAATAAATTATATAATATATATATTTTGTTAAAGTCGGTTTTTAGAAAATTTCAGCAACATTTTATTGTCGCAATATGAATATTATTTCCAAAATTGTGGATTATTTAATTAAATATTTTAGTTAAGACAATTAAAGTAAAAATATAATCATTTTTTTCTCAACAAAAGCTTATTTACTGTAAACGTAATTTTATTCTTGTAATAATTTTTTTCCTAACGTTTGTTATTAAAATGGTTTCTCGGCTGTATATATAAAGACCTAATATTATTAGAATTATTATAATTGTTTCATTTGTCACTTTAATAACAGGAAAAGATACCAAGGCAATTGTTTTATTTCACTCGAAATATGCGCATTCGATCATTACTCGTTCTCGCCGAAACTTTATATCCGTTCTTCGGTGATATTTATTCCCGCTCTAACCCAAAGCAAAATAACTAAATCCGTGGAAAAGATCGGAATAAGGAAAAGCGCATCCCCAAACGAAATCAATGATTTGCCTTCAAGAAGGATTGATAAACGATTTCACCTTTGCGATTGGACCTTTGGTTTTCTATCGTGCGGATTTAATTTACCCGATGGGCCGATCGCTCGTGTCAAAAATTTTGTGTTTTATTCAATCACAGAATTTCTATTACTTCTTAAGGGAATCCAACTTTGTTTCGTGCCGAAATTACACTATCGGAAAATAAATAACACATTTCCGATATTTATGTTCGCGGAAAATTGCATTTTCGGGCGCGAGCGTTTCCTTCTGCAGGAATGTGTTTTCTAAATCAATAAGCTGCGGGCCAAGTTCAGAGAAAACAGGCAAAAACCGAAATCGGAAATAACGCGGTCCCAGGAATTGCATTGTTTTCGAAGCTGGATATTATATTCGGGAAGGCGGTAGCTGTCATGTTGTAGTGACAAAGTACGTTATTGGGGTTGGGTAGTTTTTGGTCGAAAGCTTGTAATGCGTTGTATAAATAAAGGTCAGAGAGAATTTTTATCAAGTAGAACAGTGTTTTTTTTTTCAAAGAGACTTCCACAGGCTATGGTAATACTTTTTATAAAATTTCTGGATTCCTCCTGTGTCGGTTTTCGCCAATTATCCTGTTGGCTTCTTCAGAGCCTGACTGAAACCAGCTCGTTTTTTACTTTGTGCCTGCTTTTCTCTCTAATAATTTCCACATTAAAGATATTAATCGTTCCATCGCAAAATATACTACACCACAACCTTCCAATAGCAATGAGACCGAAAGCAATCCCATACTTGCCATTGTTCTCCTTCCTTATGTTCAAAACATCACTGAACACATATCAAACGTTCTAAAGAAATATAACATCAAAACCAGATTTACCACTTTTCAAAAAATCTCTCAACATCTTCGGTCCGTCAAAGAGAAAATTTCATTTAGGATACCAGGCTCATTGAACACGAAAGAGCCTTACGAGTAAGACAAATAAACTCATCATCAGTTCTTCTACCAACGAAAAATCGGAGAGTCTATAGAACTCTATTGGATGTTGAACGATTTTTGGACAAGTAGTAAATCTGGTTTTGACGTTATATTTCTTTAGAACTTTTGGCAAGTGTGGGATTGCTTTCGGCTTCATTGCTATTGGAAGGTTGTGGTGAAGTGTATTTTATGGTGGAACGCTTAATATCTTTGATGTGGAAATTTTCAGGTAAGGTGTTTTAATTCTGGGGATGATTTTTGGGCCGGATTTTGATGTGACATGTGACAATAGACATCTATAGCCTCTCGGATTTTTCATTGGTAAAAGAATTGAAGAATTTTAGTTTTATCCAATAAAATTTTATTTCAGGTTTCGTGATTGTGTTCGGTAACATCTGTTGAGTTTATTTGTCTTAGTCGTAAGGCTGTTTCGTGTTCTTTGAGCCTATTGATATTTTTCGGCCGATCCTGGCATCTCAAATGAAATTTTGTCTTTGACGGACCGAAGATGTTGAGAGCGTTTTGGACAAGTGGTAAATCTGGTTTTCATGTTATACTTCTTTATAATTTTTGATATGTGATCAGTGATATTTTGAATGTAAGGATGGACAACAGTGGCAAGTTTGGGTTTGCTTTCGGCTTCATTGCTATTGGAAGGTTGTGGTGAAGCGTATTTTGTAATGGAACGCTTAATATATTTATTAGAGAGAAGGTATTTTAATTCTGGGTTCAATGACTCGAGCTGAAATAATTTTACGGCTCTGTAAACAAGAGAGTTGATAACCGATGATTAATGGTTAATGGTTAATTTTTTTCATTATATTTCATCTTTTACTTTGAATAAATATGAAAATGATCGTAAAGTTTTGCTTTATATATAATATAAATCAAGATAATTAAACAATATTGAACCAGAAAACACTTAACCTTTACTTAAAGTGCGATTTGGCGATAAGGTACAAAAACTTAAAATTTATAGAAATCTACTTAACTTATAATAATGAGTGCTGTGATTTTGTCTTAATTTTTTTGTCCTTCGTCTACCCAATTTTCTGTAGAATGGTAGAGTAACTAACGCATATATTATAGTTCCATATTCTTTGTAGTACTTAAATACGCAAGAACTTCAAGCGTCTTCTACATTCCTTATGTCCACAAAACTTGTTAGTTAGAATATTGTATTTATTATGTTGCTACAAATCTATCAATTCGATATCCTGATTTATAAAATATACAAAACACTTAGTAAGTAAAAAAGTAAAGGTTACAATGGAATCACCCACATTTTCGCTATTTAAACGGGTACCTGTTTATAAAATTTCTAAAAATATTGCTGTATTATTATCTACTATTTTTTGTTTTCAGTAATTAGTTTCAGATTAAGAGTTAAAATTATTTCGGACAATTTTTTTTTGAGCATTTTTATTTAAAACTTATAAAATATAATCAATTTTCGAATACTTGACTAATATTCTGAATTTATTTTTAAAAATTAATTTCGTTATATCAAAGTAAATAAATAAAACTATAATGAAAACAATAAAAAAAAATTTTTAAAAAAAGAATGTAGGTACTTTCTTTAAAGGCAAATACATTTCCCTGTCTGCCGGAAGTATATTGTTGATTACCATATACCGACCAGTTTCTTAATCGTTTCAAATGAAAAAGAACGTAAAAAATGTAAAGAAACAGTTTTTTTGGAAATATCTTTCCCATATATTTTCCCGAAACATTATCTCAAATATTTTACGAAGGTGTTGATTATTGTTTATAAAATTCACTCGAAAGGTCCAAATTCTCATTTGCACACAATGCTATATATTTCATCTTTTATCGATTACGCGAAAGTAACTAAAGCAAGCAAAACTAACGTTAAATATCCCAGAGAAGGCACGGTTTCCCCAGACGAGTCGAGTAAAGCATGCGAAACGGAGAAGGAAAATAAACTTTGATATTCAAGTTAAACAAAAAGTTACCCACGGAGCAGTTCATTATCCGCCGGTGTTATGCCGCGCAGCAAACTTTAAATCGGCAACGGAGGACTCGTTTTCCTTATTTCCAGCAGCGATGCTGAAAAAACAAAAGTTTGTTTTAAAATCATTATTACGATTTGGAACTGAAAATGTTGATGATACATTTTTCATATTATCCGTGAAAACAATCGATCCACACAATATTTTGATAAATTTTGATCGCAAATTTTTTATTTTAAATCTAATTTTGGTTATATTTATTTAGAAAATAAACTTAATGGAGAATCTCACCAATTTTTGAGATTTTACAAAAGTCAACAAAGTCAATTTAAAAAAAAATGTATAATTTTCGCGTAAATTTACTTTCTAGGAAGGACTGAGCTAGCATTGAAATGAATTGTGCAGCAAAATATACCCAGGAATATTCCTTAATACGTTTTTAGGCAAAAAATTTCTATTAAATAATCATAACTGCCACAAAACTAAGGAAATAGAAGCGAATAAAAATCTGCAATGGGAACAAAAGGAGTAAAGCACAAATAAAAAAGTATAAAATCTATATCGGTTCCCAAAGTTTTTTGCAAAAAAAACTAAAATCCGATTTAAAATAAAAAATATTTACCAACTAGATTTGGCACTAAAATTTCAAAAAGCGATATGCAAATCACATGCTGTCCACTAAAAGTCCTTCGTTGGCTTTGAAAAATATGGCTGAAATTTGATGATTAAAAAATATTTGATATTTGTTTGATCTCTCTGACATCGAGTTCTTTGCAAGGATCTAACGATATAGAAATACAAACTTGGTAACTGCAATTTACGGATACATATAACCGGAGTTACAAATTATACAGTTCTTTTACTAGCAGTACATTTTTCTTGTTGTTCGTTTGTGACTATTTTTAACTGGACTGTAGTCACAATTATTGTTTTACAACGAATATTTGATAACCGACAACTCAATCGAATAATAAAAATATAAAATACTAAGAAAAACAGATAATCCAAACTTACTCTTGTAGTCGCTATGGAATGGTTTAATTAACAATCAATTAAAGACGCGTAGTTCTGAGTTGTTTCGTTAATATTCTCTCTGTTATGGAAATTTGGCATTCAAGGCCCAATACTTTCAATAAAAAATTCCCTCAATTCAATTAAACCTACTCTGTATTCATTTCTGTCTTGCTATTACTCTCTTCTTCATTTATCCCCATAATAATTATAAATGGCTTAAGAAGCTGAAGAAGATTACCACAAATATATTTTTGGTTAGCCCGTCTTATTATTAATGATTATGGGCTTTTTTTTCGTATTTTTTAAGATATTGTGTGGTACTACTTCGAGGTGTCGGCTATGATTACACTTTTTTGGAATATTTACTTAGTTTTTTTAGTTTCATGGTTATTGACCAAGCGGACTCTAATTTCAACTTATCATGGTCTGATTTTAATTTGTTCATATGCCAGGGATGCGCCTTTAAGCACATTTGTAATGACTAATAGTGTACTAATAATGAAAGTTTGAGTAAGTAATTGACTATAGGAGTTCATCGTTTTGTTACTAGTTGTGAAAGTTTGCTAAGAGAAAGAATTACCTAAAAGCATTGGTTTTGAACTGTAAATTACGCATCTGTTGCCCATCCTTATATTAGGAAAACATCTATTGAAATAGAACTACACTGAAATTTTTTATTTAAAAAAATAAAAAGTGGGACATATTTCGGCTATTTTGAAATTTTGCTAGCTGCTTTATTTAAATGTCCTTGTTATACTATTACGAATAAGTTAAGATTTTGAAATCTTGAGATATGCGGTTTCCTAATTAACACGGGTAACAATTTTTTTTCTTCTACATTTTTGAAACTTTTTGCAAAATCCTGAGACGGAATGTTGGAAAATGGAGTGTATTTGAACCAAGGCTATACTACTGCATGAAAGAAGATGGTGACCACTTTGAATATTTGATTTAAATTGTTTGTATTTAAATAAGTAAAATAAATTATTTTAAAAATTAAAATTATGAAAATTGTTTTTGCTCCATTTTAACTTTATAAGCAACATCCCAAAAACTAATAGAACAAATTTTAACTTAATCCTAAGGTAATAGAGATAGGGCACCCTCTCTAAATTTTAGGAATAAGTCTTAGCCCAAAGATGCATTCATCTACGAAAATTTCAAAATAGCCTAAATATATCCCTTGCAAACAAAATACTTTTCGGCTATTTTTATTCTTTTAAATCATTTTCGAGAAAGTTGAGTGGGTATTTATTTAAATAATACAGACCGTAATTTTGTTGGTTACATTCTAATAAAATAAACAGCCTTTCGAAGTTTGCTTTTTATTTAATACCCATGCCCATAGACCAAAAACCAACACATCAAACCCTCTTTCTTTTTTTAATGGATATGTTTTAGATGACGTCAATCATATGGATATAATGGAGTCTATTATCGAAGGTGTTATGACTTTGCTGCTATATTAACATAACGAATTCATGTTTTATTTACCGTAACGGCTCTATCTTAAAGGTTTAATAAACAGATAATTTCCAGAAAGAAATGTTCTCACTTTAGAGAAGTTGATTATTAATTTGTTCCTTTAAATTTATAGTCTTTTTTCTAAATTGTTTCAGCCTCCGGCCGAACGACATGAAGCAGGGACATCTCTAGCCAATTGGACTTCCTTATTCCCAGGGCGCAACATGCAGTTCTCTGTTTGGCACTTTTATCTGATATTGTTGTTACTCCATACAATGGAAGACGTGTCGGCCTGTTCCCCGTCTTGTTCGTGCAAATGGAAAAACGGAAAACAAACCGCCGAATGTTCAAGCAAAAACCTGACGGAGATCCCTGAGGGTATGGATCCCGAAACGCAAGTGCTCGAATTCTCGAGTAACGATCTTCAGCAACTGCCCAAAGAATTGTTCGTACGAAAACACCTACTCAATCTACAAAGGCTCTACTTGGCGAACTGCAAGCTCAGGACCATACACAAGGACACATTCAAAGGACTGACGAACTTGGTGGAAATGGACTTGTCGCACAATTTGTTGGAGGCCGTGCCGACCGCGGCGTTTATGAACTGCCCGTCTTTAATGAAGTTGACGCTCAGCTCGAATCCCGTGGGGTCGGTAAAGAAGCTGGCATTTAATCACTTGTCTTATCTCAATACGTTGGAGCTTAGCGGTTGCGAGATTGCTGAAATAGAGGAAGGCGCTTTTCAAGGTACGCGCGCGGTTTAAACCTAGTGGTAATTCGAAATCGATTAAGTAGTCCTTTGAATACACCCTTAATATTTGGGCGAATTATAGGTTGAGTATTAGAGAATTTGCCTGAATTCGACTTTCAACGAATTTATTTTAATCAAAATAATAATAGTTAACACTGCAAAGCCAATTTATAGTTGTTAATTGAACACAAAATATTCGCTACGACTTAAAGAATTTGCGAAGTGAACTTTACATTTTCGATTTAAGGCAACTGACGCTTATCAATTTTTCATTCGTGATTTTGTTTCTTAGATTGTTATTTTAAGTCTCGATTCGACGCGCCCCCCACGACTTAAAATTTAGTCGTCGTTACTTTGAAACTTTGTGAAGTCTAGTCTTTCATATTGACATTTAAAATAGATATATGCAAATATTGATGGATGCCTAAAGACAATTAAGTAGTAATATTTTCTTGAATTGAGTTTCCTATTAAAATAATGCAAGCAAGAGTTATCAAAATTTCCAAATTGAAGTACCATAAACCAAATTTTCAATAGAACTGAGGAGTAGAAGTAAGCTATATTTTTTGAAAATGATATTTATATATATACAAAGGTTTTACGTGCCATGCACTACAACCCATCAAGCGGGCAAAGTGTCAGAATTATAATTTCCGGAACAAATTACGTAGATAGGTGGCGCTTTCTGTAATTGGTCTGTTATTTTCACAACAAAGGGATCAAGTGCAGTAATACGTGTTGTGCGTTTATATTGTTTTTTATTCGTTCTCTTTAACGACGCTGTCAAATATTGTAAAGAGCTATTCGAAAAAAAATTTGAACGCCGAAAACAAGGAATGGGAAGATTAAATGATGAGCATAGACAACGCAAAAATTCAGGACAATCCTATAAAAACAGAAATGGGAACGCTGTAGCTCAAAAAAGAGACCTAACCTACAAGGAAGTCATTGTTTGAATTTCTAATATGGAAGCGTCTACGTGACTCTAGGAGTGTCACCATTTTTATCTTATGCGCTGTAGGTTTGAATTCACACTCTTAGCGCAGTTGCTAGAATAGTGGATTAGATACTCACGAAATATTTTTTAAAATATTGTGAACAACCCTACGGCGATCTCGTAGACATCTTTTTACTGTGTATTTATATTTTTCTGCAAGTCCTAAAAAATATTCTCCTTTCTTGCAGATAACATGTAAATGTAAATTTAACTGCAATTCGTTAAACTACGACCTTTTTCAAAAATACTATGAGTGCAGACCTGAAGTCCATGGAATGTACATCATGGCCTTAATACATTTAACTGACGTAAAGAGAAGAAGGCTGGTTCATTGGAAGACCCTCGTGATAGTCACTGTCAATGTACCATCCACTATAGCTTTCCAGATGGAGAGGGTCATGTTGTAGTTGTATATAAATCTACTTTTATGAATACTTTCGATTTGACAAAAAAGCATTTGTAAACAATTACACGAAAGAAAAAAAGCGACAAATTCGTTTATAAAGACACTCGTACAGCTCCTGGAAAATTTACATACAGTGATAGGCAACTTGTTAGAGAGCATATAAAGAGTATACCGCCAGAAGAATCTCATTATTCGCGCGCGAAAAGTACAAAAAAATATTTAAGTCCATATTTAAATGTGAACAGCCTTCATAAAAAGTTTTTGCAGAAGTATCCACTCTGTTTGGTCACCTACAAGTTCTACAAAAAAGTGTTGAAAGAAGAGTTTCCAAATGTTTCATTTAGAGGACCTCTAAGTGACACCTATCGTAAATGTGACCCGTTAAATTGCGAAATAAAAGCGCAGGGCGAGAGAAGTCGGGCAGCAAAGTTGGAGCTGGAGGTGCACCATAGAAAGGCAGAAGCAGCGTGTATGCTCATGAAAAGAGATATGGCATCGTCACAAGTACCAGGACGCAGCACGAGCGTCTTCCCAGTGGGTTTAGAACAAGTTATGTTCGTACCGACTTTGACGCACCCTGACATGAGCCAACTTTCATGCTACAACTTAGGAATCAACTTTGGGGATAACGGGCATTCATACACTGCTATTGGAATGCATGACGTGTCGGTAATGAAATTGGGTGTTGTTTATTACGCGTCCTCAATATGAGCATAACAGAAAAAAAGAATGTTGTTGTTTGGAGCGATAACTGTATCGCTCAAAATTGTTTTAATTTATGTGTTTTTAGTGAGTTGTAGACTCTTTGACACTATTGAGCATTGGATCCTTTTCAGTGGCCATAGCTTCCTTCAGTGCGACAGGGATTTCGCGTTGATCGAGAAAAGAACACGCAAGTGCGTTCCGATGGTACTTGAGGACTTACACAATGTAATACTGTCAAGTACACACACAGGCCAATTTCAGATAGTAGATGCGACACAATTTTTTTTTTTGATTTACAAGCGACAGATACTAAATCTTAAACAAGTGACAAGTGGACTCAAAAAGGCCTGACATTTTGTTTACTGCTGAATCTTTTTCTGAAGTAGCATGTTGGAAAGCCACGTCGATACTTAAGAGAGGAAAAACCATAGAAGATATTAGAAATATCTCAGTTAGGCTGCTACCACACATGAATAAGATCGTTGATAACAAGAAAAGGCAGCTAATATCAACGAATCCTTATCTAAAAGAACCTAAGCACCAAGAATTTCATTTTAATTTGACCAAATAATGTGTTGGCACTTAACCCGTTTCTCATTTTTCTCAAATATTTTTTAAAAAAATTGTTTAAAAATATTTTTTTCCATGTTTTTTGTGTCGCAGCTTGTAAGCTAAATAATATGTTAGTTTATTTTTTGAAAATAAAATGTTTTTTATTTTGGTAAGTTTTTTTTAATATCTCCTCTAAATAATTTTGGCACTTAACTCCTTTGTTATTTCTTTGTACTCTTCAACTGTTAAGTGTAACTTTATTGCAAATTATGAAAATGGCCCTTAAATACTTAATAGGACGGAACAACAAGGTACTAGGTGACGTGGTATAAAATGGCCAAAGACGATTTATGTGTTTTAAAAATTTACTTATTAGATATTAAAGGTCAAATTTTCATGTGGTTTTAATGTCCGTTCTCTATCACGAATTCTGGAAGAATAGTAATATATTGTAAAATTAATTAAATTTTTCTAAACCTTTAATAAATATGAATATACTTACCCTTGGACGTATAACTGTCTCGGAAATTGTGAGAAACTGTTCGTAACCATTTTCGTACTGTGAACAGAAAAGAGTCTGCAAGATATGGGAAAATTATTATTATTAAAATTTAATTATCATTGAAATGGAAATAGATTTTTTATGCAACTGCTGTTGTACGAGCCTTGGATGTTTGTTATCTAAAATTCTTTATATTTAACTAATTTTAATTAGTTTTAATTATATAAACCGACTGATCCAGCAAAACTAACAGTGTCGGTGATATTGATAAATTTTTTTGTCTTCGTCACTTAAGGGTCAAAGAGTGGCACTGTCGTATGTTGTCTGACATTGGTTGTTCAAGGAAATATAATTCAAAGAGTTCCATTATGCTATTATTTCAACATGTCTTAATTTAAATATTTTCTATATATTTATTTCGCATACGGGTCACAAAATTTCATAGTAATACCGCGTACCTCAACATTGAACACGATATACGTATAATTCACGACATTGGCTCATAATATAGAATCGAATGGAGCAAAGTTTTCGCATAACATACTTTTGATCACTGCGGAGCAACGGATGGAGTAAAAACTTTATTTACTCCTCAAGTTATATTAAAATGATAATTTGCCACTAACGTTTCTCTTTAAAATTATAACAAACACAACTATAAACTCCATAATCAGTTAGCTAGAATTCCTCATTTTGTTTCGCCTTTAATTGTTTGATAAAACTTAGTCCAAAATTCCAAGCTAACCCGTAATCACGATTATTTGGAATAATTGAAATAGAGATCTGCGAATTAATATTCAAGTATTATGTACAACGTGTGTGAAATAAAACGACCCACGATACGATCAGGAAACCCATAGGAGATACGAAAAAGTTTTGTACAAAAGTTTCTTGGACTCTCTTGAAGATAAAATATTATAATTTTGTTGATACAGGGTGTCCCAAAAGTGTCTCCCCACCAGACATCTCACTTGGCATCTTCAATGCTCGCGCTCCTGTGTTCGAAGTGTTTTCGGAGCGCGAGCATTGAAGATGCCAAGTGAGATTTTGACGAAACGTCTGCAGGATTCCAGTCGGAGTTCAACGAGCGAACGGATAATATCCCGGAATATAGTGTCATCATATATATATATATATATATATATATATATATATATATATATATATATATATATATATATATATATATATATATATATATATATATATATATATATATATATATATATATATATATATATATATATATATATATATATATCTGTATCTGTATCAACAAAATTATAATATTTTCAATCTTCATGAGAGTCCAAGGAAATTTTGTACGAAACTTTTTTCGTATCTCTCATTTGTTTCCAGATCGTATAGTAGGTCGTTTTATTTGGCACACGGTGTACACTTTGCTTATTTGTCTATGGCTTTCTAATACAACCATAAGTTGGTTCCATAAAATGAATATAATCCAGAAGACGAAAAAAGTTGCTATATAATGGTACCAATAATAAGCAGGACATTAAATGTAAATTACACACAAAATCACTGTCTACAAGAATATGTTAGAGGTCTACAACAGCTTAAGATTAAATAAAAACAAGGTCATCAAATTTCTCTAATATGACTTTCTCTTTCAGGACTACATAGTCTAGAGTGGCTCCACCTAGATTCGAACAGATTGAGGCACATAAAGGGTCATACCCTGCCGGAAAACTTAAAAGGTATCGAACTACAAAAAAATCCCTGGACATGCGACTGCCACATCAGAGATTTCTATGCATGGCTGAATAATTTTCATATACCGTTTTCGGTAGAACCAATTTGCATGGAGCCTCCCCGTCTAAAAGGGTCGTACATCAAAGCAGTGAAAGTCGAAGAGCTGGCCTGTTTGCCGGACGTTTCCCCGACGACGTTTTACCTGGAACTCGGAGAAGGGAAAAACATCTCCTTGTTATGTCATATTCGTGCGATCCCTGAGGCTACGGTAAGTGTTATACAATTGAAAAACAGACTTCTGCTGACAGTTTTGAATAGTTTTGGTTAGTCCTTGTAAAATTTGGAAAATTCTCAAATCGTCGTGGATATTGTTTCAGGTTTCGTGGTGGTTCGAAGGCCAGCTGCTTCAGAACAATTCCAAAATCGCTCCGGGAGTACACCTCGTCTACTACATCGAGGAGGGAACTGATAACAAGCGCAGTGAACTCTTTATTTACAACGCCAACGTCCAGGACAATGGCACGTTTATTTGTAGCGCGGAGAACAATGCTGGTACTACCCAATCTAACTTCACAATCAGGATAATTCTCAAGGAAGATCCGGTGGTGATAATAGTATCATTTCCGCTAGACTACTTATTAATATTGGTGGCTGCTGTGTCTGTGTTCGCGTTAGTGACCATAATTATAGTGACTCTGTGCTTAGTTAGGTGTCACCGGAAGACCAACAGAGAGAAAAAGAGAAGTCAGACTAAAGAGGCCGCCTTGCATCTGCAAAATAATCAAAATACCACCAACGGAGAGAAGGCCAACTGGGGTGAGTCATCGTTACCAATTAAATGCAAGCATTTCTTCAGGTCGTGTTTTTATTTGATATGATATTCACAGTAAGCTAAGGTTTACTGCAAGGTTATCATAACATTTTAAGATATTAAATAAAATATAAGTTAACCTACTATACATCAATTATCTTCTAATAATAGTCGTATTAAGCCTTGAAAATATTTGTAAGTGGTTTTCATGACGTTTTGAATAAATAATTGTTTCTTTATATGAGTAAAAATCGCAATCCAGCAGGCACAATCAATGAATAATATATGTAGAGTCACTTTTGTGTAATTACGAGTACAGAGTATCCCTTTTATTATGTGATGATACCTGTTCTCAGAGCTTATGAAACATATAAAAAAATGTACAGTCAAAAGTTGCTTGGCTTCATTAGTTCTTTTGAAATATTTAAAATATTTTAAAAATAAATAAATACAGGGTGATCAGAAAGTAATATAAAAAATTGAAATGAAAATTTTTTAAGTTTTTTTCAAATGGAAACACCCCATTTTTATAAACCTATAGTATTTTACATTTCAAAAAAAGGGTAAATGATTGTCTACTTGGGAAAGTTGTAGATTTCAAAATAAAATCAAAATCAAAAATAAAACTATTTTGCTGTATGTTGGGGAATCAATGTTTGACGGTTTTACGCCCCCTAATTTTTTATTGTGTTAATACAAAAAAATTAAATCAGATATAAGTCGTCAAAACATTTTCGTAAAAAAAAACATTTATAATGGGGGATTTATTAATTGGAAGTAAAACTGATTAATAGGCAAGCTTATTATTTGTTGCATTCAGAAAAAAGTATATAAAAATGAGATTTTTTGTGAAAACATATTTTTGTTATATATTTTAGAAGAATTATAAATTTTTCAGTTGATCATTGAAAACAATATTTCTTGTAAGTTTTTGACTATTTGGATAATTTTTGCAGCAAATATCTAGGTGTTCTAAAAAAATTCATCATGCATCATTCAAAATAGTGTCTCTTGTAGGTTTTTGTCCATCTGAATAATTCTCAGCAAATGTTCAAATATTTTTGATATGATTTGTTAGATTTCTATATATGAGGGATGAGCAATTTGTTCATGAAAAAATGTTCGTGAAAAAATCTGTCACCCTTCATGATTCTAAAATTCCTCGTCTCTATGGACTCCCAAAGATTACCCGACCTATAGTCAGCACCATTTGTTCTGGAGGATATTCTGGTTAGTTTCGACGTAGAATCCGTCTTTACTAAAGTTCCGAGAATCCAAGAATCTTTAACCAAACTTTCTCACCTTAATTGAAAAATGCTTGCCTGGAACATATTTTCCTTATAACGGTCAAATTTTTGAACAAACATCGGGAACAACTAACTAAACTAACTAACTAAACAACTAAAATTATCGAAACGCTACGTCGATGTTACTTTTCTTATTTGGCCTCATGGTCAAGAATCCCGGGTAGATTTTCTTAAACATTTAAACTCTATATACCCTAACCTACATTTTACCCTTGAATTAGAAAATAATAACAACCTCCCAATCTTAGATATTCTTATCAATAGAAAATCAGACCTAACATTGGGTCATTGTGTTTACAGAAAACCTAACCATTCGGCCCAAAAATCATCGGTTCTCAACTCTTTTGTTTACAGAAACGTAAAACTATCTCAGGTCGAGTCAGTGAAACCAGAATTAAAACACCTTATTTCTGTTCTTCTTTCCCCATTAAAGATATTAAGCGCTCCATCACAAAATACACTTCACCACAACTTTCCAATAGCAATGAAGCCGAAATCAATCCCACACCTGCAAGTGTTGCCCTTCCTTACATTCGAAATATCACTGACCACATATCAAAAGTTCTAAAGAAAAATAACGTCAAAACCAGATTTACTACTTGTCCAAAAATCTCGCAACCGAGACCGAACGTAAAATATCAACTAGGTCCAAAGAACATGAAAGAGTCTCAAGACTAAGGCAAATAAACACATCAGCAGACATAAAATTCAAAACATATCAGAATCGGAGGAATTCCAAAATATTCTATATAATATATATATAATAGGTATATATAACAATATAATATGTATTTTAAAAGTAGAAGTGAATCCAAAGAACTTTTGTTTTTGTCTTCATTATATTCTTTACAGATTCTGAAATAAGGGATCATCCCATAATAAATAAAAAGCCGACCACATAGTTTATACACAGGTAGATTTATTTTTATATATGCTTTAGATGTTGATGCTGATAATAATATAACAATCGAATAGAACTAAAGCCCATTAATGTTTGAGGAATAGAAAGTATTTCCCACTTTCATTTCAAAGTAATTTCGAACATTTTTTTTAGTTGTTCAAATTAAAAGAAATATAGAAATTTTTTTCAATTTTTTAAAGTTTATTGAAGAATACTTTTTGTGCTTAATAGTTGGCAAATCTCATTTTCACAATTTACTGTTTTAACCTTTGACTCAGATTGCGGCCTGTGGATTAGAAAAATCTTACAAAACATACGTTTACGTTTGCTACGACATTCAAACAATAAAATTTAATTTCAGCCAACAAAACCGCCTCTCCAAGACTCGATCAGCAACTGAAACTCAACAATTTAACCCCCGTCGCGACTGCGACGACGTATACGGAAACCGAAGAAGTAGTTTTATACGGAATAAGACATTGCGACGACCCCTTTAACAGCGGTTTGTCGCCTGTGAGGGCTGCAAATCGGAACCAAAACCAAATCGTAAGTCCATCATCTCTCCGAAGATATCAGTTGGAGCAGAATCCAGATCTGATAAATGGTACAGAAAGCATTGGGTGCAGGCGGGAGGGTGACGGTGAAGACGGACGAATGGTGGTGGAAGGAGTGCCACACCCCGCCGGTGCGGGGCAGGGGATGACGTGTCTGAGAGCCGCCGGCGGCGTGGAGATTTACACCGGGGATAATGGCGCCCCACGAAGTAAGTGTTATTTGAATATACTGGTTATTTTGAATTAAGCGCACACGATCGCTATGTTCTTTGGAGTTGCAACTTCGGTTACATTCTTTGTACGATGCTCGAGATAGAAACTGGAAGCAACTGAAGTTCATTTTTTCGTAATTTTTGTAGTTATTGTATCACCAAAAATATAGCATTTTATATATAAGTATTTTACAGTAAAGTCTGTTCATAGATATAAGAAAGTGACTGATATAAATTAAGGAAAGACGCGGGCAAGCTGTAAGAATGAAATATGGCCGAACAGGTCCGTCCTTGTTTAGAATTTAATTATTTGGGGTTTTGTTAGGAAAGATACTAAACAATATTTATGTATGTATTTATGTTTAAGTCTAAAATAAAATTACAAATTATTTTTATTACCTACTTAAATTACTTAAAATTCTTAAAAATCAGTATCACTATCGCTATCATCGCCTGCTCTAATTATTATTTGTTCTATATTATTTGCAATTTTCTGCTTTTTCTATATGTTTAACAGAATTTGCCCAACTTTGTGGCGAGATGTTAAAAAATTCGGTTTCTATAAGTTTGAGGACATTGGAGTTAACACGGGGAAAAACATGGTTGGTCCAAACATGTTCAATGGGATTAAATATACAGTGGTAAAACTGCATGCCCTACATTTTTTGGATAATTACGACAGACGTATTCCTTTTGTAGGTTCAAGCTTTGTGGAACCTCAATTAATTGCTTTTTGGTATAATCTTCGTGAAGATAAATGTCGTTATTATACATGTAGTTTTGGATTGTTGCTTTAGTCAACTGTCTACTGTGATAACTTACATTGTGTATTACAATGACGCTATTAGGAGGAATATTTGGAACTAGTTTGTTTTTAAACCAACTTTCAAATAAATCAGCGGTAGTGTCTTAATGGTAATCTAGAGAAGAATCTTTAATACTTTTCGCAGACAGAGAAAATCCATTTGGAATCAACCATCTTTAGAGCCAGCATGCAAAATAATTATTCTTTTACCTCTTTTTGATGGCGCGTTTGTTTTACACTTATCAGTTGAGTTAACCCAACCATTTTCCGGGGTATCATAAGTGTCGAACCAGGTTTCATACAAGTAAATAATTGGCATTTGTTGTTCTCTGTAAAACCTAATTTTTTCTAGATATTCCAGTCTCCATTTCCGAATTCTAAAAGATTCTTGCCTTTTGTCAATTTTTTTAAATCTAAAACCCATGTGTTGAATACACTTGCCTAATTAAGATATCTAATGTAGGCACGCTTTGATCCTCGTATAACTGGTAAATTTTACGCCGTATTATATCTTGATCACTTTCATCTACACTCGAGAAAATTTCAGCATCGCTTCTTTTTTTTTCCTCGCTGAAATGAACAATTTTCCATAGATTTGATGTTGGAATTTTCGTCAGTGTGGTTGTTTCTTCTAAAGATGCTTGCTTGCTGGCCCACGTTCAATGAAAGTCAAATAAACATTGTTTATAACTTCTCTAGTCTCAATAGAATAGTGTTTTCTACATTTGGGCAGGAGCATCTCCTGAAATACACTAGACTCGCACGTATTTTGCATAATTCGCACACGATTCAACACACGCTGTATTACACACGAAATAAGAATGATTACTAATAAATTTAAACTAGGTAGTATATAAAACCAAAGAATTTTAAACACAGGTAGGTATAAAATTATTTTGTATTACGGACCACAATTTTATCTGAATTTAAATTCTGAAACTTTATGTAATAATCTTGTTGCATTGTATGTTAATGACCACCCTTGGATAATCCACTTTCTTATATCTATGAACAGACCATACCTTAACCGCATACCTTCGCAGGGCCGTGGTAAAACCCATCCCAACAGATGTTTATTCTGCATTAACAAATATTTGTAGAGACTTGGTAATTACAAACAAACAACAAGTCTGATTGACACATCTTTGAGTAATTTAACTATATGCTGCTAAATTTTATATACACATATATTTGATTTAATGACCACTGATCTAGGCAATTGATTTGAGTAGCGGATACAGTTTAGTTATTATTTAAAAGCTTTACCAATATCGAAGAAACCTCCGCACTCTGTAATATCTATGTAATTTAAAATCTGCACTTTATTATCAATAATTTATTTTGTTCCAAGTTAGATTTGTTCTAATATATTTGGAATTAACAGTTTCCAAGTAACTACTATAGTCAAAGTCCCCCAAACAACCATTAAATTCCATCTAATCAGCACTGATACTTAATTTTTTTAATATGCAACCAGGTTGTTAGGAATTCAAAACAAAAATGCGCCTTATTCTCCAATCTTGCATGTTCGCCCTCATTAATTCTATCGTTAAACATCCATTTTTGATAGCATTCGAATTGACTGCAAACCAAAATGTCCCTTCTTCATTAAGGGAGATAGATACGTGACGACTTGATTAAACGGAGTGAGCCGAGGAAAATAATTGCAATCCAGACTACATCCCGCTCAGAGGTTTTATGCACGTAAACATACAGACAGACACCGACTTCCCTATGATCTGCTGACTCGAAACACGAAGTCTAAACTGCGTTATTCATGGGGTTGCGACACTAACGATAAATTAACTACTAAATATGCGGTAGGTTTGAGACGAATAGTTCGGAGACGTCCGTGTATGACTTGCAAATGATGTAAGAAAATGTAACAGGTATCATAGAAGGCAATGTCCGCGAATATCCATATGATTCAGGCGTCAGTAGCATTAATAAATAATACCCACTTTGGAAAAACATTAGACTTTATTTATTCCCCGGTATTTAAGTAACGGTACTCCTAGAGAGTGAATTCGATCTAAACTGGAATGGGTGCGGCAGCCAATACAATTTTGCGAGGAAAATGTTATTTCGAGGGAGACGTAGGGTAACGAGAATTATTTCCTTTTATATTATTTCTAAATTGGTCTACCTGTTTGGGGGGGTTTGAAGCTAAACGGTTATAATACGACCAAAAAAAATGTAGTGCATTTATTGCTTTGACGTTTTAAGTCTGTTACAGTCCTTAACTTTCGCAGGACCGCGGTAAACCCATCCCCGCAGATGTTTATTCTGCATTCAAGTATTCTTATTTGAAACGTAAATGGAAAGTTTTAAATTTAAATTAAATTAAGCATTCACGCTGCGCATTATTTATGAATAAGTAGAAGCGTTTATTTTAACATTAGGTGATATGTATCGTTCTTAAGAGTTTAATCTAAATTACAATATGTCCGTATATATTACGGAAGTATTTGACTGTGATCCTTCCAATAAGTACGTAGCTGATTCTAGAACTTTGACACTGAGAGGCTGTTTTCACGGGATAGTTCAATGGGTAAGGGTAAGTACCAGTACTCTATTTATCTTACAGCTAATTTTGAAAATAAGCATTTTTGTCTTCTGTGGCTGTCGATTAACAACATTCTTCTTGTATTTTTGTACATCATAAGAATACAGATAAATATTTATTAGAATCTTACAATTAAACATTTTGTGAAGGTTACTGTTTTTTAACACTTTAAAATGTGAAGACCATGGAATGAAACAGATGTTCCCCTGTTAGAAGAAGCCATGGAAAACAACGCAGAATTTGAAGACGAACTACTTCAGCAAAAAAAAAAAGCAAATCCATTTCTCTTTGGATACTAAACAAATTGTTTGGAATGTTTACAATTTTATAAGAAATTCAGAAGGGGAAGTAGGAGCAGCAATAAAATTGCTAGGCGAAAAAGATTGAAAACACATCCCGCTTGTTAGAGTAGGTAGATAAATTCCTAGGACGGTCCTGGAATAGCTACGGGTAAGGGTCTGCTCGGCAGGGCTATAAAGGGCTGCGGTTTTGGAGTAATAAGCAGTAGGCAAAGTTAATAACGGGATCGGTTGTAAAAACACTATATTTCTGGTCGAAGTATATATTTCTGACCAAATTAGCCTTTACATTTTTTTTATTTCGTTTATTAAATTTAGAAACCAAATCGAAGAAGAATTTTTTCAACTATCCGGTTACAGCAGAAATCATGAAATTAACAACTTGAATTCTAAGGAAGTTATATAAATTTGGAAATGGCTCTCTGGTTTTCGGAGAGGCTCCTACGAATGATATAATAACACATTGTCGAGCAGTTTTAAAATATTTATTTGCTTCATCAATTCACTAAATTTAACTGGTTTTTCATGGTTTCACCTTTATCATGAGTGAATTTTGTCACCATGCTGTTGTCATTGTCAATGACGGACCAACAAGTTTATATCGTGAAGTTCAGATAAATTGAAATGATGACAGCAGTGTTAACTACAGGTAGGTTCTTGTAATAATAAATATAATATTGCAGAGATAGGAAGATAATTGAGATATTAATTATTCAAAGATCAAGTATATAAAAACTTATATAGAAATAAATGGTAAAAAATATTATTATCTAAAAAAAAAATCTGCTCTTTACAATGCAATTCACACACACATCTTGCATTTGCTTGAAACAATCTTCAAAAACATCAGCATTCATATCTTCATGATAGTCTCCAGTTCGTTTTGATTGAAATTGCTAATACCAAGAAATCCCTTTTGGTACCAATATGATTAATTAGTCCTCCTTACAGTCGACCTTCCTTCTATGAAAGCTTGCCTAGTACTTTTTAATGCTATACTATGCTATGCTATAAAAGTGTATTTCGTTGTGTTTTCCCTATGTAACTGTCTAACTGCTGTCAAATATTTTTATCGCAAGCAGATAACTACATCTTTCTCTATTAAAAATGATTATCTGCTTTGCGTTTTTTCGTAACGCCATTTCCTTCAAAGTTTTTCGCAATTTTGTTCTCTGTATGACTAGATTGAAATTATCCTTTTTCAATACAGACATGATTTTGCTCAAGGTAGGTTCTCTTTTTTTAAAGTAAAACGAGTATATTATTATTTACAAAACTTCTGGATTCCTCTCGGATGACTGATTCCTAATATGGAACAATATATAAGCCGAGACAGAGTAGAATGCGAGCCAGTTTCACTTAAGGTCTGAAGAAGCCAACAGGATTGTGAATAACAATACAGTATCCTGCGGAAGTTTCTTTGAAAAAAAAAAGAGTGTATTAATATTTTCATGGCAGTCTTTTCATCTTAAGTTATGACAGTTTATTGTCTTTCTGAACTTCTTTATGGACCTTATGGACCCAATGGGGCTGCATTTATACTCGACCTCAAGTCGGACTCTCCGACTCCAGTCGTGTTTGAATATTTTATCTCTTTTTGCAATTCCGAATGATGAGTTTGGATAGCGAAGAGCTTTGAACACATTGAGAATAATAACTTACTCATTTTTGCCATACCAGAAGAAAAAAAAAATACACAAACATTTAATAACTAAAGACAATGCAATCAGCAAAACAAATATTCTAATCATGAACAATATTGAAATTGAAATTGTCGAACTTCCATCACCTTTATTTTCAGTTAACTACCCGTTATCAAGTGCAGACTTTTAGTCACTCAATGTAGAATCAAGCAGTATGAAAAAGGATTTGCTTCATAATGGCTACATTCAAAAATGTATTGACAAAACATTATTAAATTTTAAATGTGAGGTAGATACTGTCTCTCCCATGACGACCCCATAAAAATCAGTCGACTAGCAAAATAATACAAAATTAAAACTGTATTCGGGTCGGGGACGACATTGAGGAGCATACTTACAAGAGCAAAGCCAAAATCATCGACTCAAGAGAAAGAGTGTCTATCAAACACCTTGTGAATGCGGAGAGTCATACATTGAACAAATAAAAAGACCTTTCAATGAGTTGAACAACATAGGAAACACGCAATGAGGGGTGAAAACCAAACGTCAGGAACCGCGGAAGATCTATGGACCAAACAGCACCACATCAAATCTTCAAAGTTCGGCTTGTCCACAGGGAACCGCATTGGAAAAAGCTCAAGTTTAAGAAGCAATTTAAACATCTTTAATAGGGCGCAGCAATATTGGCGTCCTACAGGAACAACCTCAAGGTTGACTACACCTGACTCCGTCACGGTGAAACACTGCATTCTAGTATATAAGCGTCGTAGAATTAAAATTAAAATTAGTCTGCACTTGATAACGCGCATCTGCCCGCAATGTTGCGTAAACAAATAAATAAAGATAATGGAAGTTCGACAATCCCTTCTTTTCTAATTTATTAATAAACAATATTTTGATGATGAAGCAACCGAAGAGAAATTGAGGAATTCCAAGGGGTTTATGAGTATAAACTGAACTTACCTCTGGTGTAAGACTTTTGGATTTCTCATGTGAAATCTTTGACAACCATTTTTCAAAATTTGGTTTTTGAGAAAAAAATTTATTATTGTGTTACAGGATACTATGCTTGGGAAATACTACAATAAATAACAAATTCTTTTAAATATGCTCTGTTCTGTCAAATATTTAATTATACACTAATGTAGCGTGCGGAAAGCGTCACATTACCACGTGAGTTCCTTGCCCCACGCATCCGACCCCTTTCGGACACTTCCGAGATATTACCACACAGGTTTGAGAGCAATCGGAGATTTTACCGCACCAAAATTGAATGGTCGAAGAAAAAGTATAATATGCAACACGCTTGGTAAGCTTTCTTAGTCACTCGTGTATTAAACACTCGCTCGGCTCATGAAAAACAAACTCGTGATTCAGATGCCGTTTACCTCACTTGTTGCATAATATACTATTTTTATACTATTTTATTTTTTCTTATGACTATATACTGTACCGGTTTTCATGCGGACAACTCCGAAGAAGGATTATTATTAATCAACGATATGACTATGTACACTTACACACACATACCGCGCTGAATTTAAATATAAGATACCCGGAAGACAAAATTTGCACCCACATTTTCCGCCCACCAACACCAAATGCTTAATTTTTTAAAAACACAGAAAAACAAATTTCGCTTCCTCGCTATTGGTGGAAGCTTCAACCACCGCGGCGCAATCAAGTCGAACCAATAGCGAGGTAGCACCGCTAGTCGCGGCAACCGTGTCCCCCACCCCGCCGCGATACAATTTACGGCGGAGGGGACCGCGATTATAAAAAGCGCCGCACCGCACATTTTCACCTCAGTTTAAGTGCGGACACGTACGAGTGACATGGACGCGCGGCCTCTGAAGATGCCAAGTGATATTTTTGCGAAACGTCAGGCGAATGATCCTACTCCAGGGGCAAACAACGAACGGATGAACACCCGGATTACATATATATATATATATATATATATATATATATATATATATATATATATATATATATATATATATATATATATATATATATATATATATATATATATATATATATATATATATATATATATATATATTTCGTATGGTAGACTCCGTATAGTTATTGTCTCGGAGTGTTCGTGCGATTTTTTCCATTTTTTGCTTGTTATGGATTTCGTCTGTGAGTCTCACCGATCTGCAGATCAGAGTATTGGCAACGGCCTGGATTTGACTAGGGTGATGGTGCGATTGTGCATTCAGGTACCTGTCGGTGTGAGTAGGTTTACAATATACTTGATGTTGCAGTTTTCTCCCGTCTGATCGTGTCAAAAGGACGTCCAGAAATGGTAGTTGTTTGTCCTTCTCCTTTTCTATGGTGAACTCGATTCTATCGTGTAAAGAATTCAAGTAAGTTAGAAAATGATCTAGCTTGGCCTCCCCGTGGGACCATATGAAAAAAATGTCGTCGACGTATCGGATCCAGAGCTTCTACTTGAGTTAACTTTCTCGGATCACTTGAGCTTCGAAATAGGCCATGAACAGGTTTCCTATCACTGGCGAAAGTGATGACCCCATTGGGGCACCATCTGTCTGTCTATAGAGCTGACCATCGTATCTAAAATACGTGTTCTTTAGGCGTTGCACTGGAGATAACATTGCTGATAAAACGTCTAGAACGCCAGACGTTTGTCTAAAAAAAAATATATACAGCGAAAATCCAACATGAGTAAAACAAATTAACGTACATAATAATAGCGGGTTTATATGGGTCGATTTTCGCCGTGCGGCAAGTCGGTTCGATAAAGCCTTGCCAAAGCCGCATATCTTCGCCATTTACACAGTCGATTGAAAACGCAAGCGACTCAGTATTTATTTTTTGAAAATGATAACCAGAGCAGGTGTTTTACGTGCTGGCATATTTTTTATCTTTGATTTAAGTTCTTCAACTGATATGGAAAGACGCATTTCTCGAATAATAGGCTTAAGAGCCGCTAAACGAACATCATTTTTCCTATAATCTGGTTCTCTTGGGTTCCATAACCCCTGCTTATGTCTCTCTTTCCAAAGCATTCCAAAAAAAGTATGGTATTTTTATAAATGTTGATTATTAAATTTTCACGTACTTAGCAGAACACACACCAGTTTTGACTTTCATGAGGCAAGAAATCGACTAAAAGTGAAATATTTTCACAGTCGGCTTTAGTCACCCGTGGCTTGCGTCATGTGATCGCTCGGCAAAAGTCGAATGGTTCCCTACTTGGGTGGTTGCGATTTTAAGTCGCTTCGGTATAGACGATTTGATATTTACACGACCGATTTTCGCCGTACGGACTAATCGTTCCGCAAAAATCGACTAGTATGAGAAGACGTGCGGCCTGATAATCTAAGTAAAATTATGTTTTGATAACCGCACAATATTTAATTCAATATGAGAGGAGAGGGACCAAAAATATTAATGCAATTTGAAAGTTTTAAATGGATATTAAAATTTACAAGAGTCGAAAGTAAAATATCGTCTGTACCTAGCTCGATCGGGTTCTTGACACAAGGGGAGAGGGGCTCTAGATACCACAAATTATATAATTTCTTGTTTACTGTTGATTCCTGAATAATTTATTTACACAAATTTGGAGTCTATTTCTACCCTCATAATATTTCTCGGGGTTCCGGTCACAATTAGTGCCTAAGAATAATAGAAAAAAAAAACATAAAAACTCTTTTTCTACTAAAATTCCAGATGTGAGGCACATTGTCGATCGAGAAGGATATCCACTCGACTACGGTTTACCGAAGATGCCCTGCAGCGTTCCCTGTAATGAAGCTTATTACCGTACGCTTCCGTGCAGCAGGATGAAGCGCCATTCGGCTGCGAATCCCCTGAAGAGGTACTCGAGAGAAGTCGAGTTTTTATCGAGGAGTGTCGATTCGCCTTATGATCATTATCACACCGATATCAGGTAACGATTTTTTCGGTCAGTGGTTCCTTTCGCTATTTACGTCGCCTTTTTCTTAACCTAAACGAACCAATTTCTCCATAAATATAAATAAAAAGCAAAACAAGTAATTTGAACCAGAATTTTAACTTGCAATATAATTTTCAACTATTATGTCGAATATTTTTTTAACTTTTAAATATTGACAAAACTTGTGTAGGATTCGTATTTGTATTGAAATCTTTGGATAATTTTAAGAAAAGTTAAGGGTAACATATTATATACCTACTTATTAAATTAAAAAAAAATACTTTCTTATCATAATTTTTTCCGAATATTAAATATCCATATGTGGGCGTCACAAGAAAGTAGTTTTTATTTGGGCGAAAACAGTGCATATTATGAAATTAAGTTTAATTTATAGAATATAAAACTTTTTTTACGTTAAAAATCTCTCTCAATTTTTAAAAGGTTTGTTTAAAAAGTTATAAAAACGTAAAGAGTGATTCGATAATTTTCATCAAAAAATTACATTTTTCCTAAAACTTTAGCACCTTACAGCTCAAAAATCATATAAATATATAAATTTTCAACTTCCCGAGAAGTTTCCCCTAATCAGACACTCAATAATAAGCGCCATGTATACAAATGTAATAAACAATCGTAAAAAACTGGGCGCCATGGTGATAAATTCAAGTTCAAACTTTTACACGTTTTGTTTTTGAAAATTTTTCCTTTAATTCTCATTGCGACCTTGCTCAACCCGAAAAAAAAAATTATTTTATGACCTAACCGTTGTTGAGAATTTGCAGAGGTGGCCATGGAAACGCCTAGCTCCTCTCACATAGAGTGTTTTAAGAGTTGTGCATAGACTCGTCCTTTCTCCTACTTTCTCGTCTCTCTAGACACGAAAATTCAAACTTCCATACCGTCTCAAAATCTGCGGTTCCACCAAAGCATCTAAATCTTGAATCCGATCTCAGCTCCCGAAGTTTAAAGTTAACCATACAAAATTGTCAACCTCCTCGATACGATCGATGGCGTCCTCTATCTTGTATTGATGAAGACAAAGTCGACTTCCTACAGGAAAACAATGCATCGGTCTTAGAAACTTTAGAATCACAATTACGTACGCGTACGCCTTGAGGTCTAACTTAGTTGTGGTCGATGTAGACATGTTATGTTCACGTAGCAGATAAATTTACGAGTTTTCGTAAGTTTCAATATTGAATAGTTTGACACAAATTTAGTTGTGCAACTGAAATACATGTTAGTTAGGATAGATGCTTTCCTATATTCGATTTAAGAATTTTACCACGAATAGAAATAATTTTGCTTATCCTAATAGTACAGAACAAACAAAACAAGAAGGCTGATTTTACTATTGCGCAAATCAGTTTTCGATCTCCCTAGGTTTGTTATTATATAGTTCGTTTGATGAAGTGCCACCAAGAAAGACGATGAACTAGATAGGCAATTTAGGGGCGGTGCTTAAAGTTTTTTGTATATTTTGTGGTGAGCTCTAATACCATTAATAATGTGCATTATGCAGAACTTCCAAACTCGATCGCTAAGTACAACGATAAATGTAGGTGATTAAAATTATTGGCTGCTGATATAGGTAGCTATGATTTTCTATTTTAAAAATATTTGGGCATTGAAGCGTTCCCGTATCTATTCCAACCAGACATAAATTTTTTTTTCTATGAATAATTCTAAAACTTTTTATATCTATATTTTGGGATATTTAACGAAAAACATCTAAAATGAAAATAATTGCCTATCTTTCAATTGTATCATACTATGGCACGCGATTTGAGTTATCTCATAATTATCTACATTTTGCCAAATATGTAAATTTTAATTAAGCGTGAATTTTAAATACAACCCTCGGCATTGCCACAAAAAAGGATCAATTTATTTTTTATCTGAAGTATGGTAATATATTTTGAACAGTTTTCGAGTTAAAAGTAAAAAACTAGAAAAAGGCAAATTAAGCAGGTTCTTAATTTAGTTTTAGTAGTGAGAGATTGCGATATATTTTGAGTCGTCAAATAGTTGTTCAAAAAATATTAAGCTATTTGCAATATATGGTTTTATATAAACAGGGTGTTGGAGCAATCATCAGCAGATAAAAGTTGTCTATTTTATAATCGAACACACTGTACATTATCCATTTAATAAAATATCTTAAATATTCTGCACATGGTAGATATGGTGACGCTGTAATATGCCAAAATATTTAAAAAATAGGAATTATACTCTACTCATACTGAAATTGAACTGAGGTGGCTTTTACTTGATGAAAATCCATTTATCAAAATAAATCAGAACTAAAAGATCAGATTTTCACGAAATTATATATTTTGACATTACAATTGTTTCGACAACACCGTGACTTTGTCAAATGTTGACACGGTGTTGTCGAAACAATTGTCATGTCAAAATATATAATTTCGTGAAAATCTGAACTTTTAGTTCTACTCATACTCCATATGGGCACGTGCAGATGGATGTTAATGTTTGCATCGATGAATGTGCTTTTAAAAAAGTATATACAAAATCGCTAGTGCGTATGCAGAAGAACTTATACATCGCTGCAAGATTAACGGGTAACGAAAATAACGACTTTCAGACTGGCCTCAACGAAACTAAGGTGCTGATACCATTTAGTACCTTATTTTGTAAATGTATAATTCTGAATCAGTATTTAGATGCTCAACTATATTTAAATTGGTAAATGGTATCGAGTTATAATTATTGTTAGATATAATTTAGAAGATATATAGCCCTCAGAATTCCACTAAGTCAACTCGTAAATTCCGCACTCTTCACGAAATATTAGAATTACAGTTTTACAGGCAGTCTAATTTGAGTTTGTTGCACCTTGTCCGTAAAACTATTAAATGACTTTTTAAGATGATGAAGATTTCTATTTTTAACTTAAATCGGATCCTCAGTTGCGAAGATATTCGGCTAGAGCAACAGAAGAAAATATTGTTAATATCCTAGCATACGTGGAATTTTGTCTTCCGTCGTTCTATGATCAGTTCCACTCATCCTGAGAATATAGAATTTTTTTATTCTTGGTCCAGATCGGAAATGTCAAGACGCTCTAAGGACTGTCGCCAGAATTTATGCTAATAAAAATTTCAGCCACGTTATCTTGGAAATTATCAGCGGACCACATTTCCTTTTCGTTTTTTTCTATGACAGTGGAACATAATTACTCCAATTTGTTCAGTAACGTGTTGAGACGCTTCACCTATTAATGAACGAACAGGTTCTGTATTGAAATCGGAGTTGTTCTTTGTCATATAGCGCTTTACTTTATTCTATACCATCTCGATAGGGTTAAGCTCACAGTGGTACGGTGGTAAACGTAAAAGATCAATCCCGTATTTTGCAGCCTTTGTCATACTCATTTTTGTATGCGTGGGCAACTTGGATACCTAAATTTAACAGAATGATAGGACGCCTTGTGCATAAGAGCAACATTTTTTTTCATTCTTTGGAAATTAGAAATTAGGGACTTCTCAAGCCATTCCTCCAAATATTCTCCGTTCATTTCGTCATGCTAATTGCCATGCATATCCTACATGAAACACCACGAAATGTGCACTTCTTTTTATAGGTGCCTTGGAACCTATTACTAAACCTTTAAAAAAACCATATCTGCAATTTGCAATCATAATTTAAAGTATGGACCCACATTGAGCCAACTCTTATCTAATTACAATTTTCGCACTAGCATGGAGCACTTGCACTCTTTTAATTTTTTTGAATTTCATCTTAATGGTAAAAATTCGAACATAAAATTTTCATATTTGTGGGTATTATAATTAATTTATGAAAGCTTTGATGACCTATTTTACAAACAAATTCAAAACATGCTACTCTAATCTTTGTCTGAGTAATCCATTTAATATATTAATTTTTCTACTCCCTTCTGTGACATACCTAATTATACACCGGTCTAACGTGCGGAAAGCGTCACTTCACCACGTAAATTTCTTTCCCGGTTTGAGAGCAATCGGATGTTTTCGGAAATTTTACCGCACGGCTTGAATTTTGACGTTTGTCAATTCTGACAGTCATGTCCGTGAACGTATTCGTGTTGTTTTGCAAAAATGTACCCAAAAACTAACGGTCGTTAAAAAAAATATAGTACGTAACACGTTTGGTAAACCTTTTTGAGTCACTCGTTTATTAAACACTCGCTCCGCTCGTGCCAAATAAACTAATGACTCAAATTCCGTTTACGCACTTGTTGCATAATATATTATTTTCCACTTACTTCTGCAGAATACCTAATTATACACTGATCTAGCATGCGGAAAGCGTCTCTCTACCACGGATCCCAGCCACTTCGGACATATCCGGGATATTACTGCACGGGTTTGGGAGCAATCGGATGTTTTCGGAGATTTTACCGTTTGTCACTTCTGGCGTTCATGTCAGTGAATGTTTCCGTGTTGCTTTGCAAAAATGTGCCCAAAAATTAACGGTTATAGAAAAAATATCGCATGCAACACATTTGGTAAACTTTTTAAGTCACTCGTTTATTGTTTGTTGCATAATATAGTATTATCTGTATTTAAAATGAAATTATCTATCTGCATGACACACGGCTATATTTTCCGTTGAACCGACTCTGAGATTGGTATTTATTTCTCGCTATTAGAGATACAGTGGCCTTACCTATGCTGATAATACAGGAACTTGTAAAGCAACTAGGAGGGTCCATACAACATTCGCATGCGGTATGTAACAAGCAACATGGCCGCTGACAGATCGTCAATAATTTTTGATGCGGCATTCTAACGTCCGGATTTTCTCAAAATATGCCTAGATGTAGTCAAATGTTCTGGTAAAACGGATCAAGTGTGTGGACATTACTATTTAGGTGGCGTAAGGGCAGGTTAGTGGATGAAATGTAGCGTAGAGGTATGCGTGGAAAATCATTCTCTCATCATCTCTACGAAAATATCAATATCGCCTGCAGCGCATCAGTGTTAACCGTGGTAGGGCCACTATATTATCTACTAACTATAAGGGTTCTTGGTATTTCCGTGTCGCTTTCTCCCTTTTGAAATACATACCCACACAGTACTCTCAGCGTGAGTTGGGTTATATCCGAGATTGTACTCAGTACTACTCAGAAAAAGTAATTTTACGCTAATCCCGCATTTCGAAGAGATTCAAATGGACAGCTTCATTATGAGGAAACACCAACAAATGTTTTAATTTTAAATTAGCAATTCGATGAAGTTTTTGTTGGTATGTGAAGTTTCGGTTTTGCCGGAAAAGTTACAATATCACCTGTACATCTTGTAAAAATTAAACTTAAGCTGATTATAACTGAGCCACCTATATGTAGGCCTAGCAACAACTTCATCTGTTTGGCAGCTTAGTTAGTGTTTGTCTGAGTTCCGATAGCAGAATAGAATTTTAATACTTTTAAGGCTTTACTTGTGTCTGTAACAAACAAAAATTACACTGCCCACGTAACAGTAATTTTAAAATTATTGTAGCAACAATACCTTTTGGATTTCAAAATTATAAATTTATAAAAAATTTAATTTTAATCTTGAAAAAAGAAAAATAAGTGCGAAAAATACCGATTCAGTAACGACTTTTTAAAAAATTTTGTCAACTAAATTTCCATCTATATTTTAGGCCAGGAATGACATATTCAGATGAGGTTTGGCTTGATGGAGCTAATGCATTTTGTAACGAGACCAAGTTTTATACAATCCGTAGGGGGTCACATTTAATCGACCCCACCTTGACTTTCGTAATAAAATATTTTGTTGCAAATCTTGATGACGTATGGTTTCCCAGATGCAGTATATGGAATTCTTGTCCGACCACCCTGTATATGAAAAGTTAAAGAATGTTTGCTTTTCGTTTCAGATATACTGCCGACGGATATCCAGTGCGCCAGCAGGTCGCATTGCCGTCGGCTGATACGACGCCGCCGTCTTCTCTACCCTGCTGCTCCGCAAA
Organism: Cylas formicarius; assembly: GCF_029955315.1. Lineage (NCBI taxonomy): Eukaryota > Metazoa > Arthropoda > Insecta > Coleoptera > Brentidae > Cylas > Cylas formicarius. The sequence goes on from NW_026844352.1 coordinate 29,073,900, forward strand.
ATGGCCGCCATATTTGCCCGCGAATCCCCAAAACATACCGAGCGTATCAAAAAGAAGCGCCAGTGCTCAAACCGACACCGAAGATGAATGTGATAGTGTCACCTACAGTGCTGTGAACAAAAACGACTCGGCGGCGATGCCAAATGCTCAAAATGTCGTGGTAAACGAAGTGCTGACTGAAAGCCCGGATGAGGGGTACGAGGGAGAGCCTTCTGTCGTGTAGCGCGAGTGAGTTAGTTAAGTTTGCGCAAAAGAAAATTATCGACACTAACGTGTCGTTGGGCTTGTTACACGTGATCAGTGTCTCGAACGAGTAACTAAGTTTGAGACATTAAGGAAGGATTATTGAACTTTAAAACTTTGCAATTCGCCTGGACTGGATATATTTGAAGTTCGGGAAACAGGAGATGCAATAAAATGTTACGGGATTAGAAAATGGTAACAGGGCACAAAACAAAAATTTCCACCAAGCGTTTTTTTTTTAAATATTTATTGTTATTAAATGACAAGGAAAGGTGATTAGTAATAATTTTGCCACTATTATTGACCCCTCTTTTTCAAACTTCAATCAGAAGCGTTTTTAAAAAATTTTAATGTTCCAAATTACTCAGTGGCTATTATTTTGATATACAGAGTGCCGCATCCAAAATGCATTATATACAGGCTGACAAGGAACTTTTTGTCAGGGATACAACTTTTGAGGCAAAATGCATTTCGACCCTCTACGTGAGTGTGTCATCTCGCAATTTTTGAGTGTCAACGGTTAGTTTTTGAAAATCATTCACAACTTTTGAAAATTATGTCTTCGAAATACCAACCATTCGTTGGATCAAAAAGTTAAAGATCGGTTTGATTTTTCTTAAAAACTCCTCTGCGTATTCGTCAAATAAATCCTCGAAGTGTCTACCAACGAGCATACAGTGATACATTCTACAACATGCTGAGTGCGCTAAACTTTTTTTTATATATCTCCACAAAAGGCAATTTAAAAGATTAAATTTAGGTCTTCATCCTGTCCAAAGTCCTGGAAACGTGAGTTATGACCTTTTTAGAAATAAGTTCTTGTTGATTTTATGCAGGATTCGTTCTCTTACCAACCGAGACATGTAACTCCTGGGGTTGTGGGTTGTTTGATGTCTAGTAGAAAATCCTTGGTTTCATATCATCCCAGTAATAACAATTGCGGCCATTCATTAAACCATTCAAAAAGAAAGTGCACTTCCCAAAAAACAATAGGAAATTGTCATTATTATTTGCTCATTTAATGGGTTTAATCAGTTGTCTGCATTTAGGTGGTAATGTTCAATTGTCAGTAAAATTAAATTTATTTTTGGCTTTTTGTGAAACGTATTGATGGGATTTCAAAGGTTAAACAATGACATCCTCACTAAAGAAGTTGAATGTTTTGCGTCAAAAGTTGTCGCCATGACAAACAAATTTGAATTTGGTTATGCCAATAAGTTTTTTCCGAGTCAGTTTTTTCACAGTTCACATCCAAATCTATTGTTATTATTTATTTAACTGAAAAAACAAAACATAGATATAGATTCAACGACTTTAACAATGTATTAAGTATTATTTGTTTGTTGAACTGATATCACTGTTGCTTCTGATCGATGTGGCTGTTAAATTGGTATTTGGTATAATAATAAAATAATCATGTTGAACTTGGAACACTGCCGAACAATGACGATATGCAATTAATTACAGAAATGTAGGCATTTACGGCTGAAAAGTGTGTGGATCGTGCCATTTATATTCCAACAATGATAATTAATAAACAGTATTCAAATGTGTGATAATTTAGCGAACAATCGGAAAATCCCAAGTAGGACAGTTGAAAGGTTTGTTATACAGGGTAATAGAACTAAGAAGAATAATACAATTTGTAATATCTCAAAATGAACGACAATGTATTAAACTAGTCAAGAAAAACCTTAGAAATAATGTTAATGTGGAAACTTATGTGTAGTAGGCAAAAAGATGATATAGTTGTCTATATCAATAAATTATTATATACTCTGTTAGACGTTCTGTAGAAGAATTCCGACGTACTGTATGTTATTAGACTTTTGTAATATAAATTATTTTTTAAGAAGTAGGCTGTATCAATTGGTGGCAATTTTAACTACGACAACTTGAATTGGTTTTGCAATATTTGGGAGTTGTATGGAATATTCCCGGCGCATCCGGAAAGAAAGTCACTTATCTCCGCTTAGTCCTTAATGGACCAATGCATTCAGCCACTAGAGAACAATGAAATGCACTGTAAAAGAGACTCTAATTTCGCAGCTGGGTTTTACCAATATTACCAATATTTTATAACCCATGTTGCTTTGAATGTTAGTTGGTCAGCACCTGAAGGAAACATATTATCGCAATTTTAAGACAATAATGATCGTTCCTGTAACTAACTATAATTTTATTATCTACTATCTACAAAACGAACTAAAGATCAAGATACAAAAAGGAATGAGCATATCTAATTTCAATGTTTATCGCTTTGGGGAACAGTAAAGCAAGAAATGTTAAAGTCATTATAATACAAACATTTTAGTTCGGACTGTTTGTAGACTTTAATTAAATTTTATAAAACGGGCGTCATAAAAAGGGTATCCGCCTGTCTTTATTTCGAGTGGGAGCCAAATTTATTCTCTACGTCGAGAAAATAATGGGATCGAAATTTCTAACCTGACCTGCTTTCGACTTCATTATCAACGAAGAAAATGTTATTTCGACATCACTCACTGGAAAGAATGGCTGTCTTCCAGGCTGCAATGATATTTTCCTTTCATTAATAACGGACTTAAATTTATTGTATCAGATAACGAAACGTTATATAAGGGAGGCAGGTAGCTGATTCTTGCGGCACTCCTTACTTTGCCTCTACGGCAATGCCTTGAATCGATATATAAAAGGTAACGTAGAAAAAAGTAATTTACGAAATCTTCATTGCCAACAAAGCGATTTAATTAATTTGCAAATTTATATCTTCATCTTAAATAATTTCGAAAACTTTGCATACAAATCATCAGCAAACCGTTTTTATTCACGTTTTTTTAGCAGGACGTAAAACATACATAATTATATATAGCTTTAGCTCAAAATATATTTTCATTTATCCGATAATTCTTAAACTTAGATTTGAATGATATGACATTGACAGAATTGAATATTTTGGGAGCCATATATGAAAAAGAACGATCAAAAAGTGCCGCTTTGTGGCGCGGTTGGTTGAGTAATAAGTTGTAAAAAGATTTTCCCTCAATTGGTGCAAAAAACAAGCGATATGCAATTTCAGTCGGTCCTGGATAGTGAGTCACTCGAAAATCCGAAACTTACAGAATACACGATCTCCTATTTCCAGTCCAGTACTCTTGGTGAACATCAAGACATGGGCCATAGACAAATCAGCGGTATTGCAGATCGACAGAACCAAAGACTCACTCACATAGTTGTTTTTTTTAATGCATGCTTAAGTTTATCTTTGTTTTTTATCAATTTTTTTTTTTTGGAGAATTGCCATATTATATTGATTTTAATTTAATTGAAAAATGTATAAATCTTAATGTTATACATCAAATCAAAAAATGTATTTTGTTTTGTTCACGCGAACAAAAAACAGATCAATGCTTAAGTAGAATGCCGATTTTCAGGAAATATTATTTTCATAATTCTCGCAATTTTCGGTTACGCGAATTTTCACACATTTTCCATTACGAACAAACAAAGAACAAATCTAGAGCTACTCGAAAATTTGTGACGGGTTCATCGAAGCGTTTACCCCATTTGAAATCATTGTTCTTTAGAATGTTTCAAAATTCAGTAACAAGATTTTGGGTACATATTTTTCACGTTAAGTGAAATAAGACTTTGTGTGTCCGCCAACGCTTCGTGCGATACTCAGCCTGTATAACACCAAATTAATTTTCGGTGTTGGTTACTATTGGCATTCGCGGTTCTGAGCCGGAAAAATATAAATTATTTATTGATGCTGACTAACCTTAATTAAAGATGGTGGAGAAGTAGTTGGCTTCGAATTCTATTTTCATTGTGAGTTTTTGGTTTCATTTCAGATAGTCTTTAATAACGCTGAGCATTATTTTAACCTTTTGCGAATTATGAAAAAGAAAAAACAAACAAAAAAATCCTTGCTTAAAAAATTTCTTTGCCTTAAAGGGGAGAATAACCAGTTTTCAATATTTTAGTTTAGATCTCAAAAATAATTTAATCGGTTAGTTCGAAAACCAAAATTGGACATTTTGAAGTAAGATAACCATTTTGTTTAAAATTTGTCTCTTCATCAATTGAGCGTAAGAACGGTACTAGGTACATAGCAATTAAGGTAGCACAGGTGATTGCACCCGTAGAATGAGGAGAAAAACTGTACATATCCGTGACTTGAACGGTTTTTTATCTCAACAACAAAATAGTATCCATTTGCTTGTTTACACTCACGGAGTTCAGTTCTTGTGCATGCGTATTGTTAAAAATAGCTTGACGTCTACGATTTTTCAATAAATTCAAGTAAAATTATGTCATCCAGTGATAGTGAATGAGGTAATGAATCTGGTAGTCATGGAAGCAAAATCAATCCAGAGACATCGCGTCAGACATGCGGAAAACAAACAACAAAGTAAATCAAACTCTTCTTATTTTGTTTTTAAAGGCCCAGATCGAATTTCCGTGTGCAAACAGGCATTTATAAGTCTTCATGCCATATCACATCGGTAAGTTCAGCGCTTGAATACCCTACTTTTGGTAGGTATATCACCACAGGATTTCAGAGGCAGGCATAATAATAGATAGAGGTGTTTCCGGTCAAAGTTTTACATTACTTCTCCAAAACCATTCGTTATTTAGATGCATCGTTGGATGTAAAGAAAATGCATGCATTGTTTGTCGCAAAATATCCAGAGCTGGAAAATTTAATTAATTACGAATTCTATTTGAAATATTTTAACGAAAACTTCGCTTTTAAGTTTGGGAGACCGCAGGTTGATGTATGCTCGGAGTGCGAAAGACATGGAACAAAGCTGAAGGATGTTAACCTTAACAATAACTCAAAAAGAGTAGTTGCAGCGGGACTAATAGTCCATAAAAGGCGGGCAAAGAAATTTTATAATAAAATAAAAGAATTTAAAAACTTGTACACTCAACTACCAGAAGTAAAGGGACTAGCTTTTGATTATATGCAGAAAATGCCACTATCGCATATTCCAGTTCAGGAAATATTTTATTTTAGACAGTTCTGGGTATTTACATTCCGAACATGCAATCTGAAGGAGAATATTTGCCATCTTTATACTTACCATGAAGGTGAAGGTCACCTAATGAAGTGTGTACATTTCTGAATGACTACATAACGAATCGTATACCACCTAATATCACTGAACTGCATTTATTTTTCGATGGATTGGCACGGCATAACCGAAACCAAACAATGGTTCGTTTCCTCTTAGCATTACAGTCAATCAAGACGTACAACAAAATCTATCACTACTTTTCAGTAAGAGGGCATGCGTTTCTACTCTGCGACCGAGATTTCGGATGTGCAAAACGGAATTTCAGAAAACATGACCGAATTTACACTCCAGAGCAATATGAGAATTTAATATTGACTTCCAGAAGAAAGCAAACATTTACTGAGGTGGATCCGACACTGACATTACTGGTTTTAAGAACTGGTTGCCTAATTACTATAAAAAAAACGTGTAGCACTCGAGGCACCGGTTCCAATAAGGAAAAGTTTGCTGTATCAAACTATTGTCAGTTCCTGTATGAAAGTAGTAATCCAGGATACGTTAAAACCTGGGTGTATATAGATGGTTTACACTCCCATACTTTTAAATTGCTCAAAGAACATAAGAGCAGTCCACCTCTGCCCAATAATAAGGCATATCAAGGACCTGTACCAATTAACGAAAAAACCACATCATCATCACAATGTATTTTCTCCTTGTCCCGTATAAACATTAAAAAAATCAAAAATTATTCATTAGTTGTTTTTATATAGGGGTTTGAGTTAAAAAACCGTACAAGTCCATCCCCTCCTTTTATCTGCGATTCGATTTTATTTTTGAAAAACTTAAAAATACATTGCAAACCACGAGACCTAAAACTTTTCCATGCAAACCCAAATCATATGTCGACAAGTTTCAATGTTAAAAGGTTTTTATTAATTTTCTGGAAACGCTGATTTTGAACTTGTACGGTTTTGGAACTCACCAATTCAATTAATAACAATTAATATAATTCGGATATCTTCAAGAAGACGTTTAAAATGAATCTCGTACTAATAGCTAATTTCTCGCGGTCATAAAAACGAAGTGAAATGAATACCCGAATTTTAAGCTTCTTATTTTAGGTAACAGGGAAATTTAATTATCACAATACTTATGACGACTGGCGAGAAGAACGAAGCAGGAAAGCAAAACAGTGTTTTTTATTTCAACATGTTCCTAAATTTGGAAAAGAAAGGAAATCCCGGACGTCAATATAAATGAACCGGAAGGAGTGATATCTCACGATGGAGAAAATTAATCGGCAGCACATTAAGTTGGGGAAAGTTTTCGCCGGCTGCTGGCAGAAATGATCCTTTCTTCACATAGTTAAGTCCATTTAAGGAATTACGTTTGAACAAATTAATATTTCTTGCACCAGAGACGAACTTTTTCGAAGCGGAAAGAGAAGGATCGATCGTTTTTGTTATTGAAAAGTTCGCGGTTATTATATAAACTTTCGTGTCTGATAAGGGAACCGTAAAAATTACAACTAAGTGTTAGAACAGTTCGGAGATTGCCTCAACCGTTTCGGCGAGAAATGTGTTATACAAATCAATAACATATTACAGCATGTCAATAAAAGTCTGTTTTTGTCCCTGCATGCAGTTTTAAAAATTTAATTAATTTAATTAGAAAGAGACTCACTTTCTATTCATCCGCAGAGGAAGGTTACTTCTTATCTCATAATGTCATCATCACGATTGCCAATTTTGTCATCCAAAAGGAATTTTATTTAGTTCAAACTCATCTATTCTTGTAAAAGAAGAGTCCACGCTTTTCGTAAAATTTTTCTTATTCCCTGAACTAATTAAGCTTGTTTTGAGGTAACTATTTCCAAGAACTTGAAGGCACGTCGTGGTTAATATTAGTCGGTAACTATTCACTGTGTATATAGAATCATTCAGAATTGAGGAAAATCGTACATACATCATTAATGATTACGTTAAACAACAATCGTTCATTCAGCGGAACAAAGATTTAAGAATGTCGAAAGGTGGGAGAGTAATAAGCTGCTAAACAAAAACAAGGCTATATCGTATCAAAGTTATATTTGTAAATAAGAGAGTTTTTAAATGAAGTGACAAATTCAAAAACCTCATTTAAAGTAAATATTATTGTCAAATTAGTTTACCACAAGAATATTCCTTTATAGCAGGAATATGTATTAATTTTTGTTAATATTATGTTTTTGAAATAAATAACTTCATGTAAATTTAAATCCCCGTGTGAGGTTAGCTAGATCCCCCATCTGGCGCCTCCCCAGGTGGTGGATAGGGGGACGCTTCCCAGATATGGGTGGTACCGAGGAAATGAAATATTCGGGGCGAACCAAAATCTAGCCTAGAAATGGGCAGCTGCATTTTCAGTACCGAATTGAAGCACATAAGAAAAGATCTTGGGCTATAGCAATGTAAGATGGCCTCCATTCTGCAATGGAGAAGGCAGCGGGAAACCACTCTATTATAACTCCCTAGTGCAATAGGCATGGCAGTTTCAAATCAAAAATGGGCCTCAGTCTCCGGCAGACCTTAGATGGTTAGAGGCTGCTAAGAATCCCCTAGTTAGCTATGCGAATTTGTACGTGGAACGTTCAAGCAGGAAAAATTAATAATGCTATAAAAGAGATGAACAGGATGAACATTGACGTAATGGATGTGAGTGGCCTAATTGAGGAATATCGAGAGTACTTTTCTGAAGACGAACATTTTTTAAATTGCCACCATGTCATTCATATACCAGCGGATAGACCAAATCACATAATAAGAAACCTCATAGATTTCATGTTGATCAATAATCCCTATCGGAACATCTTCACTGCAGTAAAGACCTTTCCTGTAGTGGACATTCAGTCGGATCCTGTTCCGTTGGTTGGCTCAGCTGAACTGAAAGTGAAAAATATTGTCAAGACTCTCCTCAATACGACAAAACTAAAGGACCCAGCAATAAAGGAACAAGTGAAAGTGGAAAATTAAATGCAGACGGCACTATTGAAGACGTGAACGCTGAAATTAATAAACTACGACCTGTTGTGAAATCTGCAAATGAAATTAATGTGAAGCCTGACAAAAACAGGAATAAGAAACGATGGATAACTGACGGAATACTCAGAATGATAGAGGACCGCCGGAGAGTGAAAGACAAGAAACAAGAAAAATACAGAGAAATTCAAAGAACCATACAAAAAGAAATAAGACAAAAAAAAGAAAAATGAACTGTGTTTTGTCGTCGACCCTATTCAATCTCTACTCGGAGGATATATTTAATATGGCACTGGGGAATGTAGACGCCGGAGTGCTGATTAACGGAGAGAGGCTCAACAATACACGTTACGAGGATGATACCGTTATGTCCGCTGAGTCCCTCGAAGGTCTAGAAGAATTGATGAACCGAGACTTTGACGCCAGGATTGAGTATGGCCTATCTCATAACGTAAAAAAAGGAACCAAAAGAGATATGTTCTGCTTCAGTTGATACTCCAATTAAATATCTTGGGCAGAAGAGGACCTGAAGGACGTAGAACCTCCTGGTTGAAAAACCTTAGAACTTGGTTTTCCCTGTCAACACGAGGATTATTCAGAGCAGCAGTCAACAAAATCAGATCGCTTTGCTTACCGCCAACATCCGAAACGGATAGGCACACCAAGATGAAGATATTAAAATTTGGATTCGTGGACAAAAGAAATGATTTACCTTCAGATCAACTGAGTAATTATGAATTTCATTATCATATATCAAGATAATCAATCGTTGCTCTAAAATTAAATCAAGGATTTAGCAGATTTGGCAGTTTCTACTTGTCCACTTATCATTTGGCGGCTTTGCTACCTTATGTCAATGTTTCCTTTTTATCTGTGTTTCAGGTCTCTGTATTTCGGTATATATTATTATAAAATTGACAATTTTTAAAGCTATGGATAGGTCTTAAAATCCGCTAAAGATGTTATTGACAGTGTCTTTGAAGACATTGACAAACCATCTCAAGACTGTATACAAAAACCCGCTTTTCAATATTAATTAGTTTAAAGGCTACAGGGAAACAATTTATATATGGTTAGGTAAATTAAAATATGCCCTTTCCTATTAACAGCCTGGTTTAAATTAAATCTGTTGTTTCGTTCGTTACTATGAGTGTGTCACCCTGTATATTCTGCCGTGGCCTCAGAAGTCAAGAGGTTCGATGTACATACATACGCAGCATGTTATTCAAAATTCAGCATCAGTTTTGCCTGTAGGTCGAAATTGAAGTTCTACTCCCAAATCCCCAGACCTATCCATTCCGGTATCTATCTTTCCAATTAGCGTGTAAGTGGTTTACATAATTCATGATTGCGAGCTTAAAATTTAAATTGGGGGACTACGTCGAAGGACGAAATGACAGACAGGCAGGTACACACTTGCATTAGGTGAACGCCCTTTGTAAAGCCTTTCCGCGATTGGCCATTATACGGTTATAAAAATATCGGGATCAAACTCAAATAAAAAAACCCTTCCTTTGTTATTAATTACGCCTCGTTTGCCTCCGAGAAACGCTGGCGTAATCTTGTGGGGCAGATATAATTCACCCGTAACGAATCCTAAATTTATTTTGCAACTTGCTCGACCTGCTCTCCGTTATTATGTTACGCCGAGGTCTCCCCAGGAAGGGATTTGTCAACGGACGCCGTTTTCTCGAAAACTTATGGGTTAAGTAAGAAAATTGCGCCGTTATATTAAATGGCAGTCGGGGCTTTTACACTCAGTTTTACCCTATTACAATGTGCGTTTTGAAATGTTATTAATTCAGTAATAATTCTGTGAGGCTTATTAAGACGAAATGGAAAGCGTCCATATCATCAGTGACTCGCGATAATGTAAGGAAGTTGGCGTATCAAAGTGACAGTTTCAGCACGTCCGATCAGCTCATAATTGCAAATTTCGGAGTAAGGATCGAAAACAAAAAACTAAATAAACTAATAAAACTCATGGTACAAGGAAACAATAGAAGACCCCATCACCTCCCGAACTCATTTGGAATCTTCCCGTCTTCTAAAAACTTATATTTGCTATCTCGTAAGAAGAAAAAACAAGAAAAGCAAAAAGGAAACAAATTGTTCTACTCTGCGTGATCATTTATTGTTTCCAAAAAAATATAGGTTAATTTTATCGGAGGGCACTGCAATCCGCATTCAAAAGAATGTTTTTTATTAACCAGTGAGTATGTTTTTGAATATTTTACAACCACCGGCTAAGGTAAAAGATAACGTCTATCAAATCAAATTTATCTAAATTTTCTAAATGACGACGTTGATAACTTCATATTTTAAACCAGCACCTTACTAAAGTATTTTTGGCTTTTTTTCTCTCTGGAATCTAAGACTTACTTACCCTATGGACCACTTTGTATAGAATTTTTCAAAGAAACTTCCCCATGTTACTGCAACACTATTTAAAAATCTTCTGAATTCTTCCTGGGTCGGTTGTTTATAAATCATCAGATCTTAACTATAACTGATGATTGGTGAAAATTCAGCTAGTTTGATTTACAAATAACAGATGCAAACCGATTATGAGCTGACTCACTGTGCAACATGTCCCAGCCAGTTGCGAGTGAACCTTGGGGTAACAAACATTTATAGGCTCCTGCCCCATATTAAAAATAAGGTAGGATATTTCTCATAAGCACATGAGAATCACATAAAAATTATAAATTTTATGTTAGTATTATTATTAAGTACTATTGTTAATTTTAAAATTAAAAAAATTATTTAAAATCTGCAGCATCGTAGACCTGGCTTCTGGACGGCCCCTTATATCCCCACCAAATCTTTTGTTGCATTGGTGTAGCAGAAAATATTAGTACTCTTTTTTGGTATATGTGTTCAAATGGTTGAAATGAAACAAAAATTTAAAGCACAACCATTTCAATAATTATTCTCAATCCATAATTTTCTTACATCCACTTTTCCTACATATATATATATATATATATATATATATATATATATATATATATATATATATATATATATATATATATATATATATATATATATATATATATATATATATATATATATATATATATATATATATATATATATATATATATATATATATAATTTAATATTTATTGGTGGCTTCTATTAACTTTCTCCAAAATGGTTCGGGAAAAAAAGTTATAAAGAAAATATTCGATTGAATCCATGTAACTAGCGCTCTTTACAAACAATCTAGAATCTAAGTTCAGATGCACATCTTACCTATCAAAAACCCTTTGGTCCAAATTGTTAACATAGCACAACTGAACAAATAACGAAAAAATATAAAATTGAAAATTAAAGTTGAGCACTTTTGAAACGAGCACCATTTTATTGAAGTATTTTTGGTTAACGTCTAGAGTCTATGGTTACCCTATAACTCTTTCATTGCTGACCTCCCTGTTGAGAAGTATAGGTTGTTAAAGTTTTCAGAAAATGAATATTCTTCACATAACTTCAAATACTTCAGTAAAATTTAAAGCAAAAGAACTTTTTTAGGTGTAACATATTTTTTCATTTTTATGTTAGTGGTGTCGGTACGGTGTTTGAACTGCGGGAGAAAAATTCTACTCCCTTCCGTAAAATATCTAATTACACACCGTACTAGCATGCGCAATGCGTCTCTTTACAGCGTTTCTTGTCCCACGGATCAGAGCCCCTTCGGTCATTTTCGGGATATTACAGCACGGGTCTGGAAGCAATCGGATGTTTTCGAAGATTTTACCGCACGGCTAGAATTTTGACTTTTGACACTTCGCACGTTCGTGTAAATGTATTAGTGTTGTTTTGTTGTTTTGCAAAAATTCACGTAGAAAAAGTATAGTATACAACAAGTTCGGTAAACTCAAATGCTGTTTAGCGCACTTTTTGCATAATATACTATTATTCGTTTCGAGTTGTAAACCATTAGAAAGTCATAATGCTTTACATGTGGTTTTAAATTAAATTCCCTGAAGTGAAATCGATAAACTCGAATATGTCCAAATTCAGAAACACTTTTATTATATAGTTTCAAAAAAACCTTTATGGGTCGCGTATTTATATTGGAAAAACCGGCCACAAGATATAAAAGTATTTTTTTTCTATTTACCTACGGTTTTTGTTTATCATTTTTTCTATCACTATTTTTTAATGCCCATTTTTGCAGTCCAACTGTATCAGTACATCCATGGTCAGTAGATCAAGCTTGTTGTTGAAATTGCTTGTTTGCAAATTTCAATGGCAAATAAAGAACATAATTTTGCTATTTTGGAACTTTTAATTTGGTTTTTGATTCATTATCCGCTAAGCACACCACCTAGACTACGTAAATAAAGTGATTGCCTAGTCAGTCCAAAACACTCCTACTAACACCAGCAAACCTTGCAGTGGGTTAAACATTTTTTCGCCATTAAAGTGTTTAAATGTTACTGCCAAGTTAATCGGATGTATCCCAGTAATAAATTTACCAACAACTGAACGCCAGCTTAGTCATGCGCCATCGCAGCACCTGCGAGCAGTTCGACTAGTAGCAAAACACGTATTTCCTTACGAGTGAAGATAATAGAAAAAATAGATTTTGGAATATGAAGAAAATTGGGGTTTCAATGAGCTAGAGAAGAATAAACCAGTAATTTGTTATGTTAAATGTTATTAGATAATTGAATTGAAAACTTTGCATCTTTTTATCTGACTGCGACAAATAAACACGTAAACACACCATAGCAACAAAGTCGCAAATTTCCATATCAATAGAGCAAAACTTTTGCTGCATGGCCTGGGAAAAATTACTGGCATCATGTGGGAAATTTTTTATCTAAAAACCGCGCAGCAGCTGTAATTTTCCGCACGAGCGTGGAAAAATCACTTTCCCAACAAGGAAGGCGATTTTTTCTTTAACTGCGATCACAACAATGTTTGGTAAGTAATACAAAACTGATAAATAACGAAATCCGTGTCGTGTCAAACGAAGTTTAATATCCCTATATTCCAATATTAAATCACACCTGCGGGTTGCACAGTCTTTCCCCGAGGGTTTGTTCGTTACGGCTATTGCACTCGAACTACAAGACAAGTTAAACTCGATTACTCTCTCTAGCTATTCCCAGTTTCGGTCTCGTAAAAAATGGCATCCATTTTACTTCTGAGCTTGCCGGATTTCTGTCATTCATCTCCCCGTTTAAATCGAGTTAAGCTTTTAATAAAATACATGCTTCAGTAGGTACGATAACAAGATTAACGTTGTCCATTTCAATCTGGATAGTGCGCGCTTTGTGCTGCCGTTGCGCTGCTGTTGTCTTGTCTTGTGCCGTTATGAATACAGATTCTATCCATTTATATACATTGGTTTGTTAGGTACACATTTTGTAATTGAGTTTATTTCTTATTATTGGGCCAAACTGGAACAACATATCCTACGTCTTATATTTTATATTAACTTATGTCGAAAAAAAATTTTTAATTCTGTATTGAATGATTAACAATGAGAAATCACTAATTTACGTTAAGTTGAGTAGTTGAGAATTAAAGCACCATTGGTTCGTCTTAGTAGCTCTTCTGGGCATAAGTGAAATTATACATATTGCCCCACAGATAATAATCTAGGGTTTAAGTCAGGCGACTGAGATTTCCAATTTACTGGGCCACCCCGACCTAAATAATTGTCTGCAAAACTTTCATCTAACCAGTTTCTTACACCCTGCTCCATCATGTTGAAAAAATATCTCCAACTGAATTCTCTAACAATTCCGTAATTTGTAAGGCAATTCATGTAAGCGTTAGTAGTGTATTGGGTAAAATGAAAGGTCCTATCGATGTATTAAATATGATACCTGTCCAAACATTGACAGTTGATATAAGCTTTTTTTCTAGAAAATGTTGCCTCGTCGGACCATAAAATTTTATCCAAACTATGTTGGTTAGTTTTGATGGTTGAGAATATACTGACAAAATTGTAAACAATTTCGATTCTTAAATCCTGTACGTAAGGATATTTATATAAAAAACTATGGTTTATTTTGCAGAATAGCTTGGTCTACTAATTTTGGGACAGCCAGCATATTATTCCTCCTGGGTCTGTTATTGTCATGAATAATGTCAACTACCACTCAAGAAAATTCGAATTCGAATTTGAATTCGAATACAGAAGTTTTTTTTAAAAAGCATTACAGTAACCTGTGGAGGTTTCTTTGAAAAATTAAAAGGGTGTACTCTTATGTGTATTGCAGTTTACCTATTTTCCTAATATTTTTACTTCAATTTAGGAAAAAATCGAGGTGTCTTAAAAAATGAAATAAGAAATTTTTGAAAATTGTTGCAATTTGTCTAAAATTTATGATATAACCCTTAAGTTGTCCACCCTGTTTAATGATCCCTGTGTTGCAAATTTACTATCTCACATTAAGAAACTAGGTGTAGTAATTGAAACTAAATTGTATTTTTAATATTAAATATACAAGATTTGTTAGATTACTGCTGTGAGTAAATAGAAACACAGCATATTTATTATTCCACGATCCAAACTCGAAATACTTATAGAACGCTTTTCTTGAATAACGACATTCATAGAAGCCCCCTGCTCGTATTTAATTGTTCCTTTAAGATATACTAATACCCGTAACAATTACTTCTTCAATAGGATACGGACAAGCAATAATATTGGTTAGTTTGTTATATCAGTAGATCAATATTAAATGAAAAAACATTACATGTTTCTGAAAGTTACAAATCCTTTTTGTGGGCAACGTTTATGATTCGTTTATGATCCAGACATAAAAATGGCACCAGAATGGAATAAACTTCGTTTAGAAGATATATTTTCGTGGAGACTTTAATGCCCGGAAACGCCATAAATAACTTAATATCTCTTTCATGCTAGAGCACGTGTATTATTCCGCATGAACGTGACGATCTGTACTGAAATCAGTCTCTCGAGCTGAAACGCTGATATGTGCATTTTTATTTCAATCGGTCGTATATAGTTACGCTGAAAAAAGGTTGACTTTGGGAAAAATATGTACGAGCATCTTTGGGAAAATCGATAAAAGACCCTTGAGACGCAGTAGCGTGCAATGCAACATTTACTTTTGCCAATTAGATAATACTAGCAATAAAATATATATCGGGATCGCGGAAAGTTTAAATAATCCAAATGCTTAATTCGATTTCAGCAGCAGCGGCAAAATTGTTCGGTTTTTTAACAAGTTCTGATGTAAAGAGAGACGATGTGAGAGTGTGAGAGATGTGAAGAGAAACGGATGTGCAAATTGTAATATTTAGAATATTATGTTTAAATATTATCATCACCTATAAAAGACAAAGAAGACAGATGGGATAAGTTTTCCGTAAGATGGAGTTCAACGTGCAGTTGTTTTCCAAACTACGAGCGAGCAAACAACTAATTGTTTTTCAATACCTCCGTATCGTTCTAATACATTAAGTTTGTTTGCCAGCTTTGTACAGCTGGCTGATGGAGTGTCGCACTCTAGAATACTAAATAGTCCTTTAAGCAATTTTTTTTTAATGTGTCCACTTAGATTAGGATTAATCCCCTAAACGAAACTGTCTACAATTTTAATGATTTTTTGTATCATTTTAACCACATTCCCCAATGAAGACATTTTTATTTTGATTGAATAATCACCACATCACAGCACTTCTTATTTGAAGACTTTGAAAGTCCTAATTATTCTTCGTCATTAAAAGAAAATCAGCCTTGCTTCTTTTTTTTTAAATAATTCACCAAACACGTTGTTTTTCGTATGAGTATTCGTATAAAAGAAATTAATTGCGTCTTGTTGGTGCCCATGGTGAAATATTAAATCTGTATGGTATAATCTATTAAACGATACCTCTCATTTTATTATGTTATTTTATTGTTTGCACGTTTTTTCTCTACAACTATATCTTGTCTTATGGTCTTAATTGCAGTCTCGATGGGACAACTTATCTGCACGATAATTATTTGCGAGTATTATTCTATTCATAATAGTTTTATTATCTTACACGTCAGAAGTGGGATAGAACTTGTTGTTTCTTGAGTGAATACGTTTGTTTTGGTATAGCATATATATTGGAAAAATAACACGAGATGTAAAATTAAAAGAATAAGGAACAAAATAATTATATTATATTACACGTTATTTCTTGGCGACTTGGACGCAACACACGTCAGTGCTACAACGAAAATGTTAAATTTGATACCAGCTAGAGCGAAATTAAGTTTTCGATGTGCCAACAATTCGAATGTGCCTGTTTGAGGGAAGAGAACCAGTTGCTGGAGAACAAATATCACTATGATTTTGAGAAGGTTATATGAAAGTCGCCATAATTTTGAAGAAGTTATAAAAGGTTAGGCGAAAGTAGCCATATTTTGAAAATCTGAAGTCGTTACTTCTTTTTGCAGTGCCTATTGGTTCCGAATGTTGGCGACTAATATGGCTATTCGTACTTTATTGGCGGCTGTGCGCAAAAGTCCAGTCGTGGTCATTTTAAACCATTTTCTTAGGTTTTGAAGCCAGAAGATTCGTCTTCGTCCTGGCCCCCCCTTACCATACACTTCTTCTTGTGCAATTAATTGGCGGAGCCTATATCGTTCCTCATAATATGGACTAGGTATTCCAATATATGTTTCTTAATTGTTTTAATACCATACCATTCCTTTCCTATTCTGCGTATGACTTCATTATTTGTGACTCGGTCGACCCAACGGATATCGAACGCTTCCAATGTGTTCATAGCAACCATCGAGATCGTCCAAATGCGGCTTTGGCTTTTGCTATACGTCGTCTTCTTTCCAAGGGGTAATCCCATTTAATATGAGTAGGTTTCAACTCTTTCAACTGGCTATTGGTTGATAGTGAGCTGAGTATTTAAGACTGGATATTTGACCATATATTTTATCTTTTTTGTATTTATGTCTAATCCGTACTGTTAACTAATTTCAGTTATATGCGTCATCAGTGATTGTAAGTCTTCTCGACTGTCTGCGAATATTACTGCGTCATACTGATATTATTCAAACGTTGGCCGTTTATTAGTAGCCTTCATCACATTCCTGCAAGATATGTTCGGAGTAAACGTTAAACAACATGGAGGA
This sequence comes from Cylas formicarius, assembly GCF_029955315.1. Classification (NCBI taxonomy): domain Eukaryota; kingdom Metazoa; phylum Arthropoda; class Insecta; order Coleoptera; family Brentidae; genus Cylas; species Cylas formicarius. The sequence continues at coordinate 29,091,278 of NW_026844352.1, forward strand.
CAGTACACATCCTTGCCTCACTCCATGCTCTATTGAAATTACTTCTGTCAACTGGTTGTCTACTCTTATGTTAGCACTTCTTAGATCTTTATCATCTATGCCAATCTCGTTGAGCAGTGATATAAGTTCGGCATGCCTAACTCTATCGAACGCCTACTGGTAGTTCACAAAGCATATATACGCAGTTGACGTCCCGCACCCCTAGAACAAGACCTGGATAGAAAAAGTGCCTCTCGTGTACCTAGACCATCACGAAACCTAAATTGTTATCTGTTATTTGTTCTTCGTGTTTTTTATATACTCTCGTGTGGATAATTTTTAGGAAAGACTTAAGTAGGTGACTGACAATTCTCATACTCATTAAAACTTTTTTGCAGTTGGTTTCTTCGGTAAGGTCACAAATCTCAATTTTAAACAATGGGTCGTTCATCCCTAAATGTTTCCTATACATATTATATCCAAGCGTCCTTTGTTCTACTTCTACTCTTAAGTTTCCTCGAACATCCATTAGTTCATCCATTGTTTAGGCCTGCCGACTCTTTGACCTTTTTGTGGAGATTGAATGAGTCTTTTTTTTTGTAATAGTTATATTTCTGTGCATTTCTCCATTAACCATTCATTTTTTGCATTTCTAACAGCATTTTTAATTTATTTTGTCTATTCTTTCGTATGTTGCTATATACCGGTTTTTATCCTAACGTTTTTCTTCCATCATAATATCTCTTCAGTTATTCATTGCTTTCTCTGTACTCTTGTTGGTTTTAGGTGCTTGTCGAGTATGCCCTGAGTTATTGTGACTAGTTTTTAGAGTTCTTATTCTGTATTGCTGGTGTCTTTTTTAGTATTTAGATATTCTTACATGTAATGTTGTGCACTCTGTTTTATGCGTTCGTTTTGTAGTTGTCTTATGTCGTGTTTTTTGTTTTTTGGTTGCTGAATTTTTTTTAATTTAAGTTTTATAGTATCAAGCAGTAAGTGGTGATCTGACTTGATATCGGCTCCTGGGTGTGTTTTGACTAATGTTATAGAGTTCCGAAATCTAGTTTCTCACTATGTGATGTGGAGTGTCCTGAGGTGATTTCCAGGTCTTTCAGTCTTCTTGGGGGAAGTTGTGACTATAAACTGTTCCTCCATTGCAAAATCAATCGACTGTTCTCCGCGCTCTCCGAGTCCATAAGGTCATATAAGATCCATACATTTGCCATAACCAACTTTGGTCTGAAAATCGCCCATGATTATTGTTAAATGACTTTTGAGGAGTCCTCTTAGTGTGTTGGTAAATTGTTAAAGAAAGCTTCTACTATCTCATCCGCTTTTTCTGCTGTGGGGGCATATACCTGTATGAGGTTAGATTTAATTGGGATAGTACTATGTTGGATCAGCAACAGTTTCTCTGATATTGGTATAAAACTTGTAACTTGTCTAGCAGTTTGTTCATCTAAAATTATACCCACTCCATTTATATGATCATCGTGGGGATTTCCTGAGTAATATGTCTTATAATTGTCGACAGCACATTGACCAGAGTCTGTCCACCGCATTTCGCTCACTCCTATTGTTGATGGTCTTTTCATTTCTTTTATAGCGTTCTGACGTTTCAACTACCAATTCTAGCGCAACGGGTTACTTTTCTGTCCGAATTATAGTACTGGTGAGGGTTTCACTGGCTGACGACAGAGGAGGTCTCGCCGTCTTGAGACTGTCCTCCGCTGCCGTATCTTGGTGTTCGTAGTCCACGATCAGTAACTCCTCTCTCTCCTCTGGATTGTAGTAGTCATGTTAGTATGTGTAGGAAAAGATAATGAGGTGATTTCCGTAGCCTTCCTCATCGCAGTGTGGAAACCACTAGATTGCTTCAGTCATGCTTTCCAGTACTCACATTTTGAATCAACCTTGGATCATTTGCATTATGCCTCAATGTGATACTGGGAGTGCTGCTTCCCGTTCTTAAGCTAGTTTTGGTTCGCCCTGAGTGTTAATTCTAGCAACCCGCACGGGGTTAAGTATTATAGTTTTTTATAGTTTTTCGAAGTGCAGATTTCGCTGTTTAGAGAAACAGTTCAGCGCGGATGAATTCTCCTTTCGTTTTTAGGACATTCCTAAGGAGTACAATAAGCTTTGATTGCCGCTTATTGTGAGTTAAGCGTGCATTATAATTTCGGTCTTTGGCGGTTGGCTAAGGGGCGGCAACCATAACTGAAATGGAGTTATCGTGTTGTTGGGGTCTAGAGTATTCTTATTATCAATATAAGTATTAGTGAAATGAGTCATGGGTTTTATTGTTTTATCTTTCAGAACTGGTCAGAGGGCCAAGATAGCAAGAGTTCAAATAAGGAAAACATCAAACCATTTTTTAAGTAAAAACGAATCTGTCACTGACCACTGACATTTCAGAGACGTCCGGTCCTGTAAAATCGTCTGCCCTCGCCTCTTGGATCAGTACACTAAAGATTTGCGATGCTGGATTCCGAGAACTTTAACACGACTCATTTGTCACGATTTCGCGAAGATTCTGCGGAATGCGCTTTGCATGGAAACTTTCGAAAACGACCTGCGATATTTCAGAGATGGCTACGACTATCTTTTCAGCTTAGCCATGTGAAAAAAGTTGAAATTATTGCCCGCTTGGATTATTCGGAGTTATCTGACTTCGCTAATGTTATTGTCGCGTAAATCGATAATATGTATAGAAGATGCTTATAGCGCATTGTCAAATACAAGAGAAAAGATTATTTGTAAGACTTTGAAATTATTCTGAATATAGAAAGAAAACTTGGAAATAATATTTTAGGTTTATTTTCAAAATTTGATATAGTTTTTTATATACTTTTTATTATTTGAAAGACTACAAAAATGGTTAGCTGCATATATACTAAGAAAATATAACTTATTACTACATACTAAACAAAATCAAGTATTGGATTTCAAGAGAAATGCTCGTGCACTTAGTAAATATACATACGTGTGGGTGAAAAAGTGGACACAATTAACTTCTTGACAATATGCCACTCAGGATGTTTTCGTTAATTTGCCTTTATTTGTATCTAATTCTAAATTTTAAATATCACCGTAGGAAAAATCTAGTGGAGTAATATCTGGGGATCTTGCAGGCCATTCGATGATTAAATATTCACGCAGTTGTGGGTCAAAATGAAGCGGAGCACCAACCTGTTGAAATCAAATCCGTCTATCTGGTATATCAGGGTGATTTGGAGACACTGCGAGCGTAGGAATTAAATCATCAGTAGGATTTTCATTGGGAAAAGAGGACCAATAATTTTGTTATTCAAAATTCCTGCCACAACATTTGTTGCGCCCAATCCTAATATTAAATGTAGGCGCCGCGGATATGCGTTATTTGCTTTTCTATATATGTGCGCGCGCATACACGCTACGTTGAAGAGAATAACTGCAATCTCCCGAGGTACGCACGTGTTCTCAAGTAAAGTCCTCGTAATTCTCACTATATCCATTTTCTGCCTATTTACACACCGAAATAAAAGCATATTACGTATCATGGGGGGTTTAAGTCAAACCAGCGCTTGCCATCGAGTGGGGTCAGGGCTATACCAGAGGCTATATATATGTATATATATATATATATATATATATATATATATATATATATATATATATATATATATATATATATATATATATATATATATATATATATATATATATATATATATATATATATATATATATATATATATATATATATATATATATATATATATATATATATATATATATATATATATATATATATTGTGTATGCTGCATGAATTGTGGGTGAAATTTAACATCACGTGTGAAAAAGAATCCGAAAATCGACATCTACTTTTCGACCCACGCTGTATATTTTCTACTTACAGCAAAAAATGCCCAAGTAAAAGTTATGATGGACGTGTGGATTCATTTTCCTTGAAATCCAATACCTGGTTTTTAAACAAATTTGTTCCATATTTTAGCCCTTCGCTGTATTATAAGTGTAATAATGTAACTAATTTTTTAATTTACTTTGTTTTTTTATTCAAGCTGTCTTCTTCTAATGGATGTTTCTCCTAGAAACCACAATAAATTTAGAAAATTGTTCCAAATCTCACATTATCCCAACATTATTATATTATCGAAAACTTAAAAAATGAACATTTTAATGTTAATTTCGCGAAGCTACTTCTGAAACGCATAGCATACAACTTCTTAAACATTTTTCCGGTATTAACTACGTCAAATGCGTTTTTTAAATCCACAAAAATAGTACTCACAATTTCATTAGCCATAGGTTTTTAGACGTAATTAACAGTAGCTAATGTATTGCTATATTTTATTTCATTTCCTTCACTTCCGCCAGCAAAAGAAATTTTGGTAGAGTTGTCCCACCGATATACCGTTTTTGCGACATAAGCCCGGTATTTAACTTTGGTAAATTTTTATTAAGGTCTAACCGCAGGCCGACCTCGCTTGGGTTTCTCTTTGTAACCCTTAATAAATAGATTCGCAATTCCACAATGACAGTCCAGAACCGTACTCCGGTACTTCGTGCATACAAATGCTGAAAGCTGGCGGATTTAATAAATTGGATAAACACTTGAATAACAGTAAATTGGTTATTACGAATTACAAACACAAGAAGGAATGGAAATAACTTCGAACTTTCGAAGTTAAGGAAATACTGTTTATTAAAACTGAAAACTATTTTAGAGTCATTATGTTAAACCGTTAAATTGGAAATCAGCTTAAGCTTTCTAACGTGCTTTTAATATAACCTATCTAAAGGGCAAATTCAAATTAAACTCGAGCCACCTCAAGTAGGGACTATTTTAGGAAAATTTGTAATATGAATTAATATAACAATTTAATCAAAGAAAACTTACCTTCTCCTCAAATACAACAGTCCGCACGGCACATTTCTTGCTAACATCTTACACCTGTTGAAAAGAGTGGTCCCTTCCGCTTTACGACGGGCGGGTCCTAAACTCATTCCGAAGTCAAAACCATAAAAGGTTATAATAACGGTATATCGTCTGGAGAACTCTATCTAACTGTTTTTATCAATCCTAATATTTCATCATACTTTTAACAAGCGATTTGTAGGGGCAGTTGGAGAAACAGTTTAAGCTTTCTAACGTGTTTTAAATATAGATCAAAATATCTAATGGGCAAATTCAACTTGAACTCGAGCTACCTCAAGTAGGGACTGTTTTAGGAAAATTTATAATATGCATTAACATAACAACAAGAAAATTTCCCTTTCCTTCAAATAAAACAGTCCGCACGGCACATTTCTTGCTAACATCTTAAATATGGCCCTGGCTTGTGATACACGTGTTGAAAAGAATGGTCCCTTCCGCTTTACAATAGGCGGGTCCTAAATTCATTCCGAAGTGAAACCATAAAAGGTTATAACAACGGTATATCGTTTGGAGAACTCTACCTAACCGTTTTTATCAATCCTAATATTACATCATACGTTTAACAAGTGATTTGTAGGTGCAGTTGGAGAAACAGAAAAAAAGTTTGGTTTTTGTGTGCACTACCTCAGCTTTCGCCGACGATCCCTTAAAAAGCGGCAAATATATTTGTTTGCTTGTTGTTACAGAAATATTCTTTCATTGAGGCAAGAGATGTAAGGGAGAGCCTGCAAAATTTGAACTCACATTTCAATTCTAAAATATTTGTCATCTATTACGACGCGCATCCGGAAACGTATAGTAAAAAATCCCCTATGCCATATCTAGATTGTATTAATCTTTTTCCGACTTCGCAAACTTTATCACGAGAAAGGCAAAAACTTTGCCGGAGGCTCTTTTTATCAGATTAATCGTCCAATTTTACTCAGATCGCTGAAAACAGTTTCCAAACTAGAAAGTTTTTGCGGATAAAGAGAAAAACGAAGAAAAAACGACGGTTACCTTCCTATCTATCTTAATGCGTTGCTTTAAAATTTTCCAACAAATTACGAGAAATGGTCCATCGAGGATTGAGAACTTTGCATTATGCAGCGTCGATTTTTCTTTCTGTTTGCTTAGCTGAATTATTTTAAAAAATGTCAGTGCAAAAAAATACCATCAGTTTAAAGTTCTTCGAGAGTTTTAAACAAGGGTCATTTTCCACAACACCAAAATTCTATTTACTTATTAAGAAATTTTGTTTATTTCAATCCTCAACCTGTCTATCTCTTAAATTAAAATGAATATGATCTGAATTATGTCAGTGTGCTCATTTTCCTAATTTGCATATTAAAAATATATAACTATACTATACTACACATCCTCGACCCTAAAGAGTTGAGAACAATATTTGGAATCTTCGAAAACAAATTAATTTTTTTATTTTGCTTTGCTAAATAGGTTACCGTTTTAGATTATGACTAAACTTCGATTTTATTATGGTGCGCAAATGTAAATCGGTTTACAAATATATACTTGGGTGGACACTGAGCTAGGGAGAACCAAATCGAGTTAAGTATAGCGTGGATACCGGAACAACGGCCGATAATTGTGTCGCTATTATAACGGAGTCTAAATCTCATTTTGCCTGAACAATACGGCGTTCTCTTCATCTACAGTTTCCGTATCGATGCATGTTCGTCCGAGTGTACGCTGGGGATATTTATTAAACAACTTCAACAGAACGTGAGTACATACCCAATTTTAGATAAAGCGAATGGACGCTTGTTTCCAAAACCTTATAGGTCTGAAATACAGAAAAGCAATTTCTGTAATTGGGGTTTTTAAGTACAATTAACAGTCCACTCAATCTTTAATCATATAATTATAATCCAGAAACCATATTTAGCGGTCTACGGTACAGCGATATTCAAAGAAAACAAATACCAAAACACTAACTGCTAGAGAATCAAAGAACTAGGATACGGACATAGATACTTAGACACAGTGTAATGGAGGAAAAAGAAAAAACAGAAGGCAGTATAAACGTCACCAATACGACCATAGCCAATGGCGACTATTTCTCATCAATCGGCAAGGAGCGGCAAGCAGAGGAAGCTCGCCCACACCGATCTCCACGATTGCTAGGCCTAGTCCATTTAAATACGTTAGGCAAAGCGGAACAAAACTGAAAACCCCTACATATATACCGGCTAGTAACATTCCCGGGTACAAAGTATAATATCGCACTTCGTACCTGGTTTCGTACGAATTTACACATGTGAGTGCGTATATTGGTTCCGAATTGGTCGTACGTAAACGCACGTGCAGTTCCGACGTTCGAAAACAATCCGAACTTGTTGAGATCTTTAATCGTTGTCGGGGGTCGAACCGTTGAAAAAAATGTTTGCCACAAATTTTGTGGGATCAGACTGATTCAAGTTTTCATTCTGTGACCTTCAACGCAAGGCATGGCGGGAACTTCCTACAATGGGCCCCCACTTCGGGGGCGGAGCACCCCTCAGAGAAATCGGGCCCCGCGCGGAGTACAAGGGAGGTCGATTGTATTTTGAGGTTATATTTTGTGGAACCCTCCATAGAAATGAAATTATCTTTTAAGAAATTTGTAACGTCATTTAATGATAAACAGATAGTATAATTGTTACGAGAAAAATAATTTTGTAAAATGTATCCCTAATATTGTGAGCGCTTGTTTGCAACAATGGATCTTTCATTTTGTAGTCTTACTGTCTCTGTATCATAAATACCTTCTGCATCAATAATTACAATGGGAAGTAAACATATATGAAGTGGACGGGAGTTGCTTCAATGGGGATAAGGGTGCATGAGATATGTTTTCAAAGGGTAAGCTACATTGCCCACTACAAATTGAGTCAATGCTATATCAGTGTCTGGTAATACTTTTACTTGCCTTGTGTTGAGAGCAGTATTTTCCAAGTGTCTTGAGAGATTCGAATATGAGGATTATTCCGCCGTCACTATTTTTGGCCTAAGTTTCCACACCTACAGCCATAAATATTTAGTTCGCATTCACAACGGCTTGCAGTACTATTCAGAAAAAGGACTTGTAATTACTCAACATGATGCCAGAGTGGGCTCGCACATTTATTCGTATATGTCTACATGTTTGTCCAAAAATCATTTTTCATTTTGACCACATCTATGTTTGATGGAAACTTCATATGAATTTTGGAAAGATTTATAGCGTTACAAGTAGCATGTACAATACAACCAACAGTATTGTCTGAAATGCTGAATGAATATCTAAGGGTCTTGAACGATGAAACAGTGGCTAAGTACCTGTAATATAAACAATTGTTATTTACCTTAGATAATGCACCGATAAAGAACTTGCGAGAGCTAACCAAATGCATGCGATAGTTCTGATACAGTTCAAGTAGAAGTTTGGCTACCTGAATGTGTCACCCGATTTAATCTAAACACAAGTGTTTAATTACATTGAATAATGAAATGTAAGTAATATACGCATAGTTTACGTTTTTAACTTCACTACGAGTAAAATTTTGGAAACGGTCATCGCAGATATAAATGATGTTCGAATTAAAACACGACGTTTAATAACAGCATAGATTTCAACAGTGATTTACTAAGCTGTTGAGTAATTATGAAATGGCGCGTTCAATTGATAGTCATCATTTTGAAAAAATTAAATTAAGGTGAACTTATACTTAAAATCCCAGTGCAATTCTCTCATTGATTGATTGTTCAATTGATTGTTTTTAAAAACGGCGCAAAATGAACAACCTTTAACTTCCCGTAATAATTATTTCTGCGTTATTAATATTTGTTTTTATGTAGTCGATAGTTCTACCATGAGTTTAGCGCTAGTGAAATTTTCTTAAAATTATTAGCTTTGCGAACTGTCAAAAATCAACCATAGAACAGAATTATCTTGAAGGCAATTTGCGCTCCAAAGTCCTATATCGAAACACTACCGTATGACGGTAAAAAACATTTTTGGTGTGCGCATACAATTCGTACAACCACCAACGAAACAGTTCGTTCTATGCAAATTCCCATCCAAACTACCTCCTACTTAGCGGATACACGGTTCCGGTAGTAAGTTTTAAGGTGATTGAGTACACTCCTAAAGGTAGTTCGTTCATATTCATTCATAACACCAATACTAATGTCTAAACTCAGAGAAAAAACGTTGTAAAATTGAAAAAAAAGCTAATGATTTAATCAAAATTAAATATGATTTTGCGTCATTGGTGCGTCTTAATAAATAATAATGTCTTCCTGCATTGAGTTGAAAAGCAACTCATTCAAATTATAATGACTCAGATAATAAAATAAGCATCACAAAATATTGTTTTAAATGTTCAACATAACAATCCTTTTTCCTGTTCACGCTTTCACGTTTACTAGAGAATATGTTGGATAGCCAGTGGTGCTGACAATAGGTCGAAGGGGTAATGCTGGTTTGTGAATCTTTGAGAGTACGTAGAGACAAGGGATCTTAGAGTCATGAGGGGTGACATATTTTTTCCGGGGGTCAGATTTAAAGTTGCGATCCATAGATGACGTAGGATCTTTTATAAATTGACGATATGATCTGTCTGTAAGAATATCTTGAATCTTGTCCTGATATTCATTTGTGTCTATGACCACCGTAGCATTTCCTTAATTTGCTATTAAGATTACGATGTCTGAATTAAATTTTAGAGATTTTAAAATGCCAGCCAGTTTCAGTTAAGTTCTGAAGGAACCAACAGGATGATTGGCGAAACGTTAGCAAGTTCGACTCAGTATAAACCGATACAGGAGAAATTCAGAAGTTTTGTAAAAAAAATTTGTTTACCAACCAGTTCAAGGCAGGTGCGAGTATCGTAGGTTACACAGAAAAGATATCATGTGCAGGAAATTTTATATAGACCGCCATGACTGGCAAATACAACTTTGAGGTTTTATAACGAAGTGAAAAAGCACTCCTCTCGAATTACTACGGTTAAAATGCCATATGCGTCTAATTCTTGCTTTTTAGTTTAACAAACATAATACCAGCTAAGATTGACAGTCCTAATGCATAATGATTGATTATAGAGACAAAAAATTACGTGCAAGCTTACGAGTCTTTAAAACATACCACAGCGGTCAAATGCAAACGCCGGACAATTCCTAACAACACAAGTGGGCTACCGAGGAGACGAAGCCCGTAATGGCGGGTCTTTCCGTTTGTTCTATTGGCTGATAAAAGTTACACGACAGAAGACCGAAAATATTTTAAAAGTAACAATCAACTGCCTTTGAAATATAAACATTCCAATTTGATTAACTTACTCAACTTATTACTATAAGAAAACGGACAAGCGTTTTTTCGTGATAAGCGAGTAATAATTTGTTTTAAACAAATGCGCAATACATTAAATGCAGGAAAACTAATAATTTATTAACAAATCAATATGAAAACATTTACAAACGTACATAGAATGTTATATTTAGATTAGTTAAATTGTAGAAAAGAGTTGATTTAATTGAAGGTGATTAATTGTGCATTTTAGAACACATTATTTTTCTTTGTGTGTAGTAAACTAAACGCCTGTTGGTTTTTAATGTTATTAAAATGTTATTATTTTGTTGATCCAGGGTGTTCCAAAAGTGTCGCCCCTGACATCAACTTTCTTATTTTAAATGGAACACTCGGCCCTGTATATTTCACATTTTTGGAATTCCTGGTTAAAATAAAGGTCACTTTCTTAAGAAATTCCTACTCGAATTTTGCATAATTTTGGCAGAAATTAAGGTTATGTGTTTTTTTCATATTTTGATTGTTTCATATAAAATTGTGTTGTGACGCTAGCGACACAGGTAAAGCAACGAAAAAAATCGACTCTATACTACATACTTTAAAAGATTTAATAAAATAAATTTGATAGTCAATTATCTAGCTTGATTGAAAATACTTAAAATGCTCGTTTCAATTGGCATCAAAACAACAAAGAAATATCAAAATATTTAAAAATGTAGTTGGCTATGACATCATAATCTGTTTTTTTGACGCATTATGATACAAATGAACTTTGACATTTCTATTTGTTTTTATTGTTTTGCATATTTCTATTTAAAAAAATATCTTTAAAAGAAGTAGTATCATGTTATTGCTATTAAAAAAATACCTAATATATACTGATATTATGTTAAGCCTCGAATATCTTAAAAAGTAAATAAAATTTAAATATTAAATAAATTACAAACTTACTTCATTTTTTGTCCTAGAATTGATATCTAAATAAGAATATAGTGTGTTCCGTCTAAAAATATTGAGATTTTGTTAATTGAATTCGCCAAAGCGGCACCACCTATTTGGGACACCCTGTATAAGCTGAGGCGCATATGTCAAAGTAGTGCATCTTCTTACTTTGTGGTTATATTTTTTTTGCAATACCTGGATCAGTAGCACAACAACACAATTTTATATGGGGCATATGAAAAAAAAACACATGACCTCAATTTCTGCCTAAACTGTGCAAAATTCGAACAGGAATTTCTTAGAAAGATACCTCTATTTTAACCAAGAATTCCAGGGTGTTCTATTTAAAATAACAAAGTTGATGACACTTTAAATCTTCAGGAGAATCCAGCAAACTTTTGTACTAGACTGTTTTCGTATGTCCTATGAGTTTCAAGATCGTAAAGTGGATAGTTTTATTTGACACACGGTGCACATTTTTTCGCTTGCTCCTTTCTGCTGTTTAATATTTAGCTACTTCGTTAATAATCTCAGAATATACAAAGAAATGCGAATATTGGTTTAATTTAAATAATGAAATCTGCATTTTAACTAGGCGCTATAAAAGAACCTCACAAATGTAAAATATGTTTATAATGTTCGGCAAACAAAAACGTTTGTTATGAGGAAGTTATCTTGGCCAACGAAAATAGCTTACTCGACTATTTATAATTTTAAAAAAGCGATTGTTATGCGCCAAAGTTTCCCAAAAGGGCAACTTCTAATCGAGCAGAATTTGCATATTTAAATTGACTAAGTTTTTCGTGGAACCGTTAAACCAGGTCGACACTTTCATACGCCATCAGTTCGACAAGGAACGACTTACTATTTGACCCATAATAAACTCTTGAAGTAAATTTTGAACAACATAATAATAAAGTTTCTGTCACAATTTTTTGAGGTTTATTTTTCAGCTGTCGATAACACACTTTTGGGAATTTTAATACACATAACCCCAAGAAATTTCGAAAAAATCATATGCTTATTTCATAAATTATTTTATTATATTTATTTAAATTTTGAGTAGAACTAAATTCGCTACTCATGGAATTTTTATTTTAATTATATGTATGGGTTTATTGGATTTAATAGTATGTCAGTTTCCCGATGTGGAGTAATGTTTACTAATGCTTCCGAGATTTTAAATTCGAGTTAACAAACAAAAAGGAAATGATTGTTTCGTTTGTTCTCTGAGCAGATATTCCCAGTATCGATCATAAGGTTTCGTCGTGTCCCCTTTCTTGCGAGGAGGTCAGCAGTTTCATTGCCTTTCAGTTCAGCGTTCCGCTGTAACAAGGTTAGACTAACTTTATTATGCTCTACGAATGCTTAAGATCTCTTGGCGAGAAACGAAACAATTAATTAAAACAATTAACACACATTCACACATTTATTGAATGTATTCCTTCGTATTTTATCATTTCAGAATTAGCTCAATTCATATTCTTGATAATTTTGTATTTGGTATCGCGAGCTATATTTAAGTATTATTTTCCTTAGCTATTTTGTAAAAGTATTTTTGTTGGCGTATATCGTCTAGTCAGTCAAAGATCACAGAAGGGTCAAATGAAACACATCTGGAGCTAGTGCAGAGAATGAACCTCACAAGGAAATTTCCTATTTCCGTATACGAGGTGTGTTCAAAAAGTAAGATGACTTTTAAGTTTTATCAAAAAGTATTTATCTATTCATCAAAATTATTGTTGTCCCCTTTAGACTAATCCTCGGAGCACTTCTTGTATCTCCTGCCAAACCTCCTTCCTTTGATGTTCTTTTTTGAGTTTTGGAAACAGGAAAAAGTCCCAGGGGGCCATATCCGGCAATCCCACAATTCCGGACGTTTTCTTCGTAATATTCTTTATTAACCGTACGATCTTTTGGTAAGAACTCTCAATGTACTACACCATGATAACCAAAGAAAACAGTAAGCAAAACTTTGAGATTTGATCGAACTTGAAGTGCTTTTTCCGGAGTTGGCGCTTCTGGGTTCTTTCATTTCGCCGACTGGGCTTTGGTTTCGACGTCATAACCATATACCCGTGATTTGTTACCAGTTATGATCTTTTGGATCATCAATGACGTCGTTTAACTGATCTTGAGTGATGCACCTTCGACCGTCTTTTGTGCAAAATTAAACAGTTTTTTTAGAAATTTTTGTCCTACAGGTTTCATGCCCAAAACTTCGGAAAAAATTGCATGGCACGAGCGAATAGAGATGCTTACGTCTTCAGCCACTTCTCCAATAGTGATTCGATGCTATTTCAATATCATTTGATCAACTTCTTCAACGCTTTCATCAGTTATTGATGTCCTGGGACGTCCAGAGGGAGGTTTGCCTTCGGCGTCTTCTCGGCCAACTTGGAACAGCTTGTACCACTTATAAACATTGTTTTTGCTCAAAATAGATGTGCGTTTGTCAACATTTCAAGTGTTTTACAGCCCTGTATTCCATTTTTTATATATAATTTTTTGCAAATTCTTTGTGCCATTTTTTTGACAGCAGAAATTCGTCGACCACACAAAACAAGTCTCACGCTTCTGTCTTACAAAAAAAGGAAACGTGCAAACTGGCAGGAACTGTGAACGTATGTTAGAGACATGTGTACCAACATAACAGAAAAAATATCGAAGATCGTCACCTTACTTTTAGAAAGAATTAATCAAATACTTGGATCAAACCTTAATTATGTTATAACGGATTAAAAATTTAAAATAACTATTTAAAAAAGGGCGGAAACAAAAGATTAATTTCGCAATTGGGAAAGCCCGCCGATGAGGCTGCTCATTAATATGTATATCGATTACAAAATTTAATTTGGTCCATAATGCGCTTAGACGCACATTTAATTGATTGCTTAAAACGCCACGAAAAAGCGGATTAAATTACAAAACCCCAACGAAATTAGTTCCAATAAATATGTGAATGTATGGTTCCAATTTTTTACGCAATTAGGGCTTACATGCCGTAATAAATCGATACCGTTTGTCAATTGTCGATGATTTATTTCAGCGAATCGGACTATGAATGAGTCTTTTTATTCAGTTAAAACTGAATGTTAAAACTTTCTGACTCTTTCGATAAACGAAAATATAAATCGGCATTTTTGCGACTTTTAATTTCAAATGGAACTTTTGACAGATCTGCTTTGTTTCGTATTAGCGGCTTCCAATGCTGTTTAGAACATTACACCATAGGTTAACCTTCCTACTACTAACATATTTTTGAAACAAATATTTTTATTTGTATTTGATTTGTATTTGAAAAATATTTAACATTTATACAATTGGTGAAAAAGTGATTTTTCACGGGAGTCATTTTGAAAGCAACTTGAGAATGTGATATCTTTAGAGCAGAGGGATCAAGTCATTTTGTTATAAGTTGTATGGAATATTTCATTAATAACAATACTGCACATAAAGTACCAGTGTCAATGAAAATTGTCAATAAAAACCTTAGACAACCCTATACTGGGTAGGTCCTAACTAGGTACGTATATAAAGTAGCTACTGTGTCAAAAAAAGAGAAAAAAAAATACATTTACGTATGATTGTTCTACTCAGTAATTGAGACTTTTTTTTGTGGCAATGATAGTATGTTCGTAACTTACATTGTTTGCATAAGTGAATTAGAATATCATAGGATAAATAATGTTCTACTTTTTGAAGATACCATACCGACGCTTAGAGCTCATTCCATATACAGTGATGGGAAAATGTATGAAAATGTTAAATAATGTTTAAATGAAACTATAGTTTTTTTTTATTTCCAGACATTAAACAGCCACTAATAAGGTTTTTATTAATTTAACAAATGTTTGGTATGCCTTTTGCGATAAGGGATTTGTGGTTGGGAATAAGTAAGGAAACTTTTAATAATTTGTATTCTAAATTATTCAGTTCTGATTCTACAATGCAAATATGATATAAAAATAGTTACTTATCATGCACAGGCGGTTTTCATCTGATATCAGACATCAACAAGTTGTAGAATTATTGAAAAAGTTCTGTTAGGAACACAAATATGAAAGTGGTCGTCGGGAAGACCTACTTCCAGAATATCGAAACTTGAGCACCAGAAATCATCCACAGTGTTCATAATTTTTATCAGCACTGTAAGTTCTTAACACGACGTGACTCATTTTTCGGCAGGATTGCCAATAATATTATTTTATTATTGAAATTTATTTTAATGTTTCAAGCAATTGCTTTTTGGTATAGTATAGTATAGTATAGTATAAGATAGATATTTTACTTGTTATTAATTTATTACTTCTGTTATTGTTCGAACTCTATCCGTACCTGGAGATGCGGTAGCCAAATTTGGCAATACTGAAATTAGTGGCAAAATATTAGAAAATGCCAACACGAAATTACTGCTTTTTTTGAAGACACGTTAGAAACTATTGTGTATATGATTGAGGTAGAAATTCATGGAATAAATGTTTTGTGCTGTACTGTACAATTCATTGTCTCAAGAATAAAATATTTTATGTTATGTTAACTCATAATGTTAACAAATACAAACGTTATCAAGAATAATAAATAAAAGGTACACCGAAAAACATTTTCAAAAACTAAATCTGGTAGTAGTAAAGTTAATATTTGTTTTCGTACGCATTTTTGTATTTATTTTTGGAGAGACTTTTCAGGGCCAGTAATTTTTCTATATTTGTTAATTTCAAACATTATGCAAAATAAATCGGTTAAATAGTAACCAGGTTTATTTATATTTCCGTCAAGATTTAGCTTCGTTGAAAAACTTTTCAACTCTAGACCAGTTTTGCCCCTTCATTGGCCTTTCTCAGGACACGTACCAATGGGGCGATAACTATTGATCATTTATTTAAATTTTGGCAAGGTTCGTTTTGAAAGTTTTGAATAGAGAATTGGACCAAGAAGCTTGTCAAAATATGAATAAATGATCATCATGTACAGAAGGCAAGTGGGCTTAAGCTGGCCCATTAAAAAAAACGTATTTTCATACTTTTTGCAAAACTTCTGGATTCCTCCTGCGTCTGTTTTTGCTGAGTCAAACTTGCGAACGTTTATCCAATCATCCTGTTGGCTTCTCCAGAGCTTGACTGATACTGGCTTGTATTTTACCGGACGAAAAATATCAACTAGGTTCGAATAACATGAAAGAGCTTTAAAACTAAAACAAATGAACTCATTCTATTCTTCTACCAACGAAAAATCGGAGAGTCTATAGAAATCTATAAACAACCTGATAATCTTAACCGCTACTCAGGTCCTTACCTGTCACCAATATGAGAATCAGTCATCCGAGATGGTGATTATGCCTCTCATTTAGCTCCGCCCCCCTCAAACAATATATATGCAGGTACAGAGTAAAATGCTAGCCAGTTTCGTAAGCAAGTTTGAGTCAGCAAAAACCGACGCAGGAGGAATCCAGAAGTTTTGTAAAAAGTATTACAATAGTCTGTGGAAGTTTCTTTGAAAAATGTGCATGATAATTTTTATTACTTGTCCTTATTAAAACATAACTATTGTCTGCATTGAGTTGAAAACAACTCATTCAAAATATGACTAAGCATCACAAAATATTATTTGAAATGTCTAATATAACAATTTTAACATGCCGTGATTTAGAATGGAGAATTCATCATTATAAATTGCAAGGAAAATCCTTTTTCCTGTTAACGCTATCTTTCGATTATAAAGTCCTATTTTTTAGTTTCAAGCACAGACAACATTAATTTAACAGGTTTTCTTATTTATAACGTTAATCCATCCATATATTAGGTTTATAATTAATTTCTTTGGAAAATAGAATTTTATATTGGCCCTTAACCGGAACTAAATATGTTCGAAAGGAAAAATCGAATTAGGTTAAAAAACACTTCGTTGAATTCGTTGGATCACAAGTGTTTTTTTTAAGTCAGAATTCGGCTACAAAGCTGGTTATTTATGTATGTTTCCCGTTAAAATTTCGATTAACAAAAAATTATAGATCAAATTTTCGTGCATCGAGTCCAAATCTGAAGCGAACGACCATTTTTATTTCGTACATGGCCGCTACGAGCAGTAAACGAAATTGCCAGCAACCTTTCACAGACCCGCTTATCATAAACAGTTCTTAAATTGTGTGGCCTTTCCGAGGGTCGCCGATTCTATGGCTACCCTTGAAACACACTGGAAAATGCAACCGAACCATGTCGGCCCCGGCAGTCGCTTAAATGATTTTAGTAGCAGTATTTTGATCCCCTCTCGATATTTTTATCACGCGCCTTATTGAGTTTTACCACTAGCGTCCCCGATCACTTTTTTACTTCATACTGTTGTTCGGACTATTAGTCGCATTTCGTAACGTCTTACAGAACATTTTTTTATATCACATTATAGCATATGTTGTGTAATTATATTATAAGCAAATGCGCAAAATTTGGAAAATATAAATACTGTAGTTCTTCCGCATTATAAATCCTATTTAGAATGACTTCACAAATACGCAGACGGGTTTCATATTCACTTTTGAAAAGATTAGGTCAGGAGCGAACGAACGTCACTGGCCGAGACCCTTAAATTTTACGCAACAAAACCCGGAGGCAGTTGAAGTTTTAATGGTTAATATTTTTGAGAGATTTTTATTGAGGCCACATCGGCCGGGAGGAAAGGCAAAGCCGCCGATAAGATTAATAACTTTTTTATAAGAAAGTTAATACTTTTCGTAAAATATTCTTGATTTATGATTCGAGGGGGATCATCGCACGCTAAAGTGTGACGCCTTGAATGTACGTCTGTATATTTACGATTAGCATTCAGGAAAATATGGGCAAGATTTTAACTTGCAGCTACAACGCTTTTCCTCAAGTTAAATAATATTGAAAATAAATGTATGTTGGCCGGTTGTCAAGAGATGACGCAATTTGTCCCACAATCACGACCGATATCCTGAGCAAACCACACAGAATATTGTAACGCAACCTAATTAACTAGTTAGTCTGAAAAATGTCAACAACATCAAATAGGGAATGAGGGTTAAAAATAACTCTTTGTGATTGGCAGTGACGCATGTGTTGCGTCAACGGCTTTTCAAGGGCAACAATTTTGCCGATGGCGCAACCCTTGGGTTATGTTAAAACATCATTGAAATCTGTCAAGCTGACATCTGAAAATATAAAAAAAAATTTTAAGGAGTCTTTCTAAAACTTTTATAACAAAAAAGGTTTTAGGGGGTATTCATCAAATT
Organism: Cylas formicarius; assembly: GCF_029955315.1. Classification (NCBI taxonomy): domain Eukaryota; kingdom Metazoa; phylum Arthropoda; class Insecta; order Coleoptera; family Brentidae; genus Cylas; species Cylas formicarius. Next base: position 29,109,657 of record NW_026844352.1, read on the forward strand.
TTTACCGGCAGCGAACGTGTTCATGTTGCTGTTCAAATGCGAGAAAGCTCAATTGTTAGTATTGTTCCATTAGCGGATGAGCTTGTTGTAATGGGTGACATCCACATAAACCTTTTAAAGAACCCCAGTGTTACTGATCAGATTGACAACTTGCTTGAGACTTTTGATTTTGGCAAGATCGTCCTAAATCCCACAAGATACTCAAAAGATAAAGTCAGCTGTCATCACTTTGTCCAACATTCTGGCTTCCTGCTTGCTTTAAGAGAGACGAAGAACTATCACAACCAACTTCTTTGTAAATATAAGAAATCCAAAAATGTACAGGATTGAGAACCAAGAAACTAGAAACTTATTTACTTTTGCCGTAAGACGAGAAAAAAAAAACATCTTGATTTCACTAATCGCATGGAGTCTTCAAAAAAAATGTGGCGAACTATCGATCATTTAAATGTTTACAAAAGATCAAAGAACTCGAATTGGATACTGCTTCAGCTTAGAAATCCAAACTCAGTTAACAAGCATTTTATACTGTGGTACTAATTTCTTATCCTTCAAGCACTGAAACCTTTAGGAGTTATTTAAGTTCAAAGCGATCAAATAAAGAATTCGAGTTGGCATTGATGATGACATAATCTGCGCTCTATCCCATTTAAGGTCCAATGTTTTAGGAAATGATGGAATATCTCTCGAGATGCCGTGTCTAATAACCGTGCCCGTAGTAACACACCTTTTTAATTCATGCATTGAGAAGGGAGTATTTTCTGCTCTATGGAATGTTGCGATAGTTTTGCCTTAAGTTAAAGTTAGAGCTCCAAAGAATGTTAGACACTTTCAAAAGTGTTTCAAAAATTAATTTACAGACAAACAGTTTGCTATTTTCTTAAGGTCTGGGTTTCGTAAGGGGTTCTGTTGAAAGTTTTCAATGATGTTCTGCTGGCTGCCGATAAGGGAGAATCGACATCTTTAGTACTACTGGACTATAGTAAGGCTTTTGATACCCTTAGTCACTCCTTTTCAAACCTCTTTTATTGTGGATTTAAACTTAAAACAATCAGATTTATTGGCAATTACTTAGAAAAAAAGGTCACAGATAGTAGAGATTGATAATAGGAGGTCGGGGGCATTAGTGTTCGACAGAGGTGTACCTCAAGGTTCTCTTCAGGGACATTTGTTCTCTGTTATCTTCACTTCGGATATGACCGATTATATTGAGCAGTGTAACATAGGCTGTACGCTGATGACAGCCCAATTATATCCAAGTCTCCCAAGATCTGAGGCTTCTGGATTCTTAAAGAAGTTACATGGAAGTTTAAAAAATATTGCAATAATAACGGGCTAATGTTAAATCAAATCCAAGTCGGCCATTATTTACTTCGGACCTTTTAAATATTGTGCTAGTAAGCTCCTTGACATTTCAATCGGTAATGTTAAAATACCGGTTGTTTCCGAATTGCAAAAACTTGGGTGTCATTTTTGTTAATAAATTAAGGTTCGAGACCCATGTTTCTAAAATTATAGAAAAAGGTCATTGCAACTTAAGGAACTTATACAAAAACAACCACATTCTTAACAGAAAGTTAAAAAAAATTGTCATCTGAAACTATTGCAATTTTGTATTTGGTTCCTATTTGCAAATAAAGCTAAATTAGAAAAAGTGCGAAACTCGTGTATTTGTTTCAAATTCAATATAGAATTCAAAAAAATGTGAGTGAAAAGATGAAAGAATCGCGCTATCTTAACATCGCCAATAGACAAAAACTTCACCTAGCCTCCCTTTTACATAGGATGCTCGAAACTGGATACCTGGAATATTTGATGGAAAAAATTAGGACCTGGATTACTGTTCGCTATCGTTATACACGTTTCAACAATTTTTACGAGATACGAAAAATGCACAAAGCTATATCTCAGAATTCAATTTCTTATGTATCTGCTAAGTTGCTAAACCGATACCTCGAGATAAGCCAGAAACTCGTCCACACCCTCTTTTAAACAAAATTTTAAAAAGAATACCGTTAATGGAAGTTATATAAGTTATATTTTTGTACTTTTATTAAATGTAGATTAGGCTTGCAAATTTTATTGCCTTAATTATTGTTCTATTACCTAAATTTTTGTTTTTGCCTATTATCTTTTGTACACGCTTATTGCTATTGTTAATATATTGTTATTGTTGTTGTTACTTATTTATTGATAATATTTGTGGCAAAATTTGCCTTATTTTAAGTTGATTTATGGAATTTTTTTACATGCTCGGTTAAGTTAACAACTCAGCTTTCCTTCGTCGTTTTTATTTGTTTATTGATTTATTTATTTTATAGGACCTGGCAAGAACTAATGCTAAACTAGCTTTTAAAAGAAGCACTAAAAAGCAACAGAATGATTAGACCAGACAGCCAAAATCCAATTGGACAACTAACACCAAAATATCCGAAGGTATTTTTAAGTCGTCCGCAATGATTTCATTCTAAAAAATTCTACGCAAAAAGGTGGCTTTGGAAATAGTTTTATAAAAGTACACGCATTTAAAGGGGTAGCAGAAAGAGTGCGCTAAGTAAACAATGATTCAGGATAATATTTCAACGAAAGCATACGATTTTTCGTTCAAGCGATGTTTCCCTGTCCAAAACGATTTTCACATATTTCCCTAAAAAGTTCTCCATAAAACCGGAACTGAGATCGCAAAGGGAACTGCATAAGTTGTTTTCTGAAGTAATCCTCAGGGAAATGATAACAATAAAGGTCGCGAACTGTGAATTTTACATTCGTTTTCTTGGTTCTCGGATTCAGGGCAAATATTTTCGAAACGTAAAGTTTCAAAATCCTACAAAACTGAAATAACGTAAAATTATTTACGTAATTTGATATAAAGATATGAAAATGTACGAAATACCCGAATTGGGACAGACGCTGCCGTTAAACGTAGTATATTTAATTAATTAATTAATATTTAATTAAATTTATTTAATTTAAGTTTAATCGTACTATATAAAAAGCGCTAATATATTGTTAACTAAGGAAAATAGAATGGAAAAATGCATTTTTAGTAATTCTAGTGCAATTTTTGTCATTTAACTCATACTGTTCTAATTTTCATATGACACACTCGGCCTCAAGGTTGTTTGCCCCGTTTACCTAATAAATCGCATGACAAAATTTAGAAATCGTCTTCTTTATCTTAAATGGTGCGGACTTATCTTATATAGCTGTTGTCATTAGCCCAACCATAATTTAGTGGTATTTTGCAACTTAATACTACCGTTGACAAATGAATATCGGCTCCATCATAAAACTTACCCACAATTTTAGCTGCAGCCATAAGTAGGGTAGAAATGTGAGACAGATGTTGTTTATGAAAAAAGTATGCATCTCCGGAATGGCTGAGCATTTATTTCTCGCTCAAACAATCTAAATATGTAAATTAATATTTGTCCTCATACGTAATAGGCTAGGCCTTTAAAAGCTGATATTCATTCGTTAGCCCTTCGTGTACTGAAATATTTCCATTACAAATTCCAGCAATAGACGATCGGACTCAACCAACTTGCGTTCCGTGCGTTTTCTCACGATTTCCGATTCTCTCGCAGACCGTTTAATTGGTAAATTCCTTTTAGAAAAACTACGCCATAAAATTTGATCCCATAGAAACCCAATTTACGGAGGAGGAATCGTTAAAAATTTGGCCTTTTCAACAAGATATCGGTACCGGGCCGAAACAAATTCAATCAAATGGCAAAGGAAAAATAAACGAAACAAATTTCGAGGACGACGACGAAGACGATACCGGGAGAAAATCCGTTTAGCCCTTCGTTTGTGCACCTGCGTTCCTACGCTCGTCCCTAACCCCAGATTTTTAAAACATATTTAAGTTAGACGAATTATTTCGATTTTTTATGAAAATTTTCATATTATTGACGAATCTGCGATTCTGCATCAATGTTCAGACAATTGGCGCACTCTATCCTCGCAGAGAACATCGTGCGTAGAACTATTTCCCAAACTCCATGGCGTATTAGAAGTATATATTAAAAGATTTGAGATATTGCAACATTCAAACTTGTACTCGACCAGCCACCAGCTAAATTTTTTTAACGCAATTCTAATATTAAATTTTGGTAGTCCCTTTATAAGACTTAAGCTATCGTATGCACATTTTTTAAAATATAAGAATGAGGTATCATAACATACTATACCTATTTTAACCCGTTTGGGAGTAGAATGCCAAAAACTGAAAAATTTTATATTCATGGTCGGTGCAATAAGATTACAGCAACATGCAATAAATTCAACGATCTCTATTCAATTTTGCCACCGATGAATTAAAATAAGTTCCGGAAAATCTACTATAAATTAAATTCATACACTCCGGGTAAACAGTGCTATAAGCAATATTTCACTTAAGTACACCCCAATCGAGCAATTTGTACTTACAAATAAAATGCATAATCATAAATTACGTAGTAGTGTCTTCAACACAGATTTTCTAAAAATATCAAGACGATCCAAACTTTTTAAAGGAAATTATTCGGAGTATAAATTTTCCAAAAATGAAATGTTCAACAAAAAAAAATCGCACATTTGTTTTGTGACTTGTTATGTTAAGAAATAGTTGCTTGCATATGAATTCGCCGTATCAAATTAAGATAACATTTCTTAATAAACTGTTTGATAAACACTATCTAATTTAATTGCCAAAATATATTGTCCATTGCATTATTGACATTTTTTTATTTTATTTCCAAAACGGTTCAAAATAAGTAAAGTATTCTATAGTATGGTTGTTATAATACTTTTAGATAAAGGAAGACTCCTTCTTTTAATTACAGCAAAATAAATTACAAAATGCGTATGCTTTTGTAAACATCCTGTATGAGACATCATGAATATCATGTTACAATATGATATAGCAGCCTATTAATAAGCCGTAGACAGGCAAATGGATAAGTTGTTTTATAGAAAGATTTAAAAATTTTCATAGAAACCAAATATGGTATTAATATATAAGACATTTGAGAAAATGAGTTTGGGAACCCTGTTTCATTCATTTTTGCTATGTGAGGCAAGTTTTAAAGATATGCCAAAATAATGCTCTTTTTCTTGGACCAAATATATATAATCATGCAATCATGGATACTTCAATTAGAAAGTTAGTGATTTTCTCTAATGAAATGAATTATAGTTCTAAATATCCTCCTATCTTTCCATTAACAATTTTCGGCTCTTTATTTTGTACTCATGATTTTGTACTTAATTTCCTTCCGATGCTGTCTGGACTGGTTATTTCGCGTTTACCGAATTTAGAGCGACTCCCTATACTGTTTTGATAACAAACGAAATCCGCCACCCGAGCAACCGAATGGGCAGCTGCCAATTCATTCAATCACTCGGATTGTGGAAATTTAATATCAAGCAATTATTGAATGGTTTTTGCATCCAATTACGAGCGTCGTTTCCGGTACTATGGCTAGCCGTATCAAAATATTTCCAATCAAAGCGTTTCATGTAATAAATTAACGAATTCGTTCTCCCTAAAATCTCATTAGGGAGAAACTATTCCAATTAGCGCTGAATAGGGGGTCATATTGGCTATTGTCGATTGCTGAAAATGCCACATAATTTGATCTTACCCTTCCGGCGTCGCCTCTCTCTCATTTATCACGTGGGCTTAATGAAGTGCCGGACTTTACTTTACATATATATGCAAAGGCCGTATATACAGGCATCATCATGCTTAATAACTAAACCTTTTTTTAAGAAAAACAACAGAAATAACTCTTTATTGTATTTTCAGCATTCTCACTTGAAGCGTTACTAATGGAACGGAGTGGAACATAGAAAGGGTTAAAAATTAACGCAGTTATTTCCTTCTTACGAATATGGTAACCTATCTATTTATTTTCGGTTACTTAGGTAATATTGTTAAAATATAATAATAAATAAATAAATAATATTTTTATCAATACTTACTTGGCCTTCACAGCTCTGACTGACCAACCACTGCACTGAAGTGCAGGGCAAATGTTGAAGAACAGCTATAGTAACACTAATAATAAACAAGTTATACGTATATATGTATGTATATATAATTTTTTGTACTCAACGAACATATGTAAGAATAATCAGAATTTTAAAAAAGGATCAACTAAATAGAGATTTGTTTCAGATATTTTGGTTGGTTTCGACTTAGAATCCCTCTTTACTAAAGTTTCTATTCCTAAAACACTCACCATCAGTTCTGATATATTAAAATCCGAGAATCTGGAATCAAACCTTCTCACCTTCATTGAAAAATGCTTGACTGGAACATAATTTTCTTATGCTGGTCAAATTATTGAACAAACGTCGGGAACACCTATGGGTTCTACACATTCACCACTCATCGCGAATATATTTATGAAAACCTTTGAGAAGAAAGCTCTCGACATCTAAAACCAAAATTAAGGAAAAACGCTGATAAATTTTTTATTTGGCCTCATGATCAGGAACCCCAAGTAGACTTTCTTAGATATTTAAACTCTATACACCCTAACATATGTTTTACCATTGAAATAGAAACTAATAACAACCTCGCATTCTTAGATATTCTTATCAATAGAAAATCAGACCTAACATTGCGTCATTGTATTTACAAAAAACATACGTACAGAAACCGATTCCTTAATGCGTTTCCACATCACCATCCGACCCAAAAATTATCAGTTATCAACTCTCTTGTTTACAGAGCTGTAAAACTATCTCAGCCCGACTCATTGAACCCAGAACTAAAACACCTTACGTCTGCTCTTCACCACAAACTTTCAATAGCAATGAAACGGAAAGCAATCCCACCCTTGGCACTGTTGTCCTTCCTTATATTCAAAACATCACTGACAACATATCAAATGTTCTAAAGAAATATAACGTTAATACCAGATTTACCGGTTGTCCAAAAATTTCTCAACATGTCCGATCCGACAAAGACAAAATTCCATTTGACATGCATTTCATGCACAAGCGGCAAAGAATACATTGGAGAGATCGCACGAAAAATATCAACTTGGCTTAAAGAATACGAAAGAGCATTAAGACTAAGACAAATAAACTCATAAGCAGTTGCCGAACACAATCACGAAACCGGACATAAAATTGGGACTATTGGGATCTCGGAAATCGTAGGAGATATGAAGTCAATTAAATAGATAACCAAAAAGAACAGTAATTTCATTTGAATTTTTTGCTAGCCTTAATTAAAACAATAGAAAAGAAAACAAATAACTCATTCCCATTGCAACTGTTTCTCTCCTTTAAATTGACATTATTAATTTTTAATGACGTTTTGCTTTTGTGTACTCATCATCGACTTCACTTTCTTAAATACAAACATGCGTTTAAGTTAATATTTCGCTTGTCATTCTAACATTCTAAAATGTCAAAAATATTTTTAACTACGATCAGGCCAAAATTCAAAAGAAATTATTGGTTTTTTGTTTTTCCAGATATCTGCGGAAATAATAAGAATTTTCACCCTTTTGAAATGGTTTTAAATTAAGCATAAAAATGCCCAACCTCGCTTCTATTTAACCGACTTCGTATCTCTTACTATTCCGAGATCGCAATAGTCCTACTGTACATAATAGCATCAACACAAATAATTTTTTCTACTCCCGTCTGTAAAATACTTACCTACATACCGATCTAGCGCGTGGGAAGCGTAACTTTACCACATCAGTTTCGTTTCCCACGGATCCGAGCCAGTTCGGACATTTCCGGGATTATACCGTACGGGTTTAAGAGCAATCGGATGTTGCCGGATATATTTCCCACGCCTTGAATTGTGACGGTTATTCGTGTTGTTTTGTGAAAATGTACGCAAAAGTATAGTATGCAACACGTTCGGTAAACTTTTTAAGTCACTCGCTTATTAAACACTCGCTGCCCTGCGCTCCGCTCGTGTCAAATAAACTCGTAAGTCAAATGCCGTTTACCGTACTTGGTGCATTATATACTATTTTCGCTCCCTACTATAGAACAGTGTCACAAGTCACTTCGGGTGTTTCCGGTTTCTTAGTCGCCTGTTTGACGTTTGTCAGTTCGGATTCGTGCTCTTTTGCAAAGGTGTACACTGAAACTAACACTCGTTGAAAAAATATAATTTGGAACACTTAAATAAACTTTTTCACATACAACTGTTTAGTAAATACGCACTTCACAGTTACATCTTCGTAGAACTATTGGTTTAATTTTAATTGAATGTATTGTATTATCCAACAAATAATATTGACTTTAACCCATGTTCGCAACCTATTCGTTTGATTAAACTTTCAGTCTTATACAGAATATCATTCTGTCGGGACCATGATATTAAAATGAAATCATAATTCGGTATTAATTCGTTCTTACGTAAAATCCTCCCATCCGCTGGAAAGCGACAGAGATAAATTGGCAATTTGTACGGTTAAAATTCCATCAAGAACTGACTTTTTGACGAACGGTCGCAGCCTGGGAGAAGCGATTATGAGAGAAAGCGTTCAGCTTAGCGGAATAGTAATTTATAGAAGATTGGGAGCATATCGGAAGCTCATCAAAAACCGCGAAATTAGGACCCCAGCCAGCGGAACATCCGTCTTGAGCGGCTGATTTATTGGCAGCGGGAAAAGGCAAGGGAAAATCCCCGGGCCGAGTTTTTCTTGTTAATATATAAAGCAGGTGTGGACTGAAAACTCCGGATAGAATTCGTGTCGTTCCGAGGTTTCGTAAAATTTTTATTTTAAAAGTTCCAGATCTTTTTAGAATTTAAAAACCTTGGTAGAAGATAACGATAAATTACGCTCACGATCGGGCTAGTGAACTATACAGAAAAGGAATGCCTGGCTCATTACTTAATCACCTTATGTTTCGGAAAATAATTACAATCAAAATAAGAACAGTTTAAATATTTTAATTAATAACATATAAGTTTTTTGGGAAGGAATTATCGCTATCTGTCTGCTGAAACGATCTCTAAGGGGACTAAGGTACTTCTTAAATTCTAGCTAGCCCTACGACGTGCATACATGTTATAGCTGAGCATATATCGAGCTCTGCAATTTCAATGGCATGTAACATTGCATACTTCAGCAGTCTCATTCCTTATAAAAGCAAAACAATTCGATGGTTGCGATAACATGAATCGATGGTGTTTCAAATTTTATTTTAGCAGATATTTGACAAGTTCAATAGAAATAATAACAGTAAAAAAATGTTTTTCTACTCTCGTCTGTAAAATACCTAATTGCCTACCGATCTAGGGTGCGAGAAACGTCACTTTACCACATCAGTTTCGTTTCCCACGGATCCGAGCCATTTCGGACATTTTCGGGATTTTACCGCACGTGTTTGGGAGCAATCGGATGTTTTCGGAGATATTTCCCACGCTTTGAATTTTGACGTTTGTCAGTGAATATATTCGTGCTGTTTTGCGAAAATGTAACCAAAAACTAACGGTCGTAGAAAAAGTATAGTATGCAACACGTTCGGTAAACTTTTTAACTCACTCGTTTTTAAAAACTCGCTCCGCTGCGCTCCGCTCGTGTCAAATAAACTCGTGGTCAAATGACGTGTACCGCACTTGTTGCATAATATACTATTATTCGGTTAAGCCAAATACATTAAGTTGAATATTATTGGGTGGAGGCAGCATCCAACAATGTTGCTCTTATACAACCCCCTGTAGCAAACAGCCACTCTCACTGGATGCACATGTACACTAAAAAGGTTAAACTTACCCCCATTGTGAGAAATATAGCAAAATCCATCTGAAAACGGGACCATATCACAATTTGCATTTTTTACAAAAGATCCAAGCATTTCCTGCACAGAGAGTTATTTTGCGAGGGTAACTCCTCGCAAAGTTAGGACATGATCTGCCTCAAAAGGAAAACGCTAGAAAGCCCGAAATTATTATTTACGGGTACGCATAAATTTAAAAGTTTAAGTTTGTCGCAAAAACTTTTAGATTTAGACGCTGAATTTTGATTTGGCCCGCGGCGGCAAAGAACAGAAAATTTATGTTTGACTTGAAAGGGACCGCTGTTACGAAGTTTTAGCAGTTCCCACGGTGATTTTTAGTTCAGAGTTTGGAGAACTAGTTATAACGTTTGGGTTCAATGTTAATAAGGTCGATTTTAATTAAAATCTAAAAATTTCAGCTCGCATTACTCGATGAAACTTTAATTTTGTTAATATTTTATTATTACTGGATTCTTGAAAAAATGTTCACCAGTTTTTAATAAATAGAATACTGAAAAAGAACACACGCTAAAAGACGCCCCCAAATAAAATATGTGTGAAAAGTTTTATGATACCTAAATGAAATTTAGACCCCAAATACCTTCAAAATTTAAGTTCAAGTTTTCTTCAATATTTGCACTTCAGTTGTTTATAAATTAATCATGAGAATGATGAGTTTGTTTTCCAGGTTGAAAATTACTTAAAATAATTTATTAATTAAATAACTCCAAAAGCAATGTTTTTTTTTCACAAACAAGCTAGCAAATCGTGGCAAATTATTTAGTCAATACCTTTCTTGCCCAAAAGACTAACAAACATCCCGATTAAACAGTTTAGGACCAAAATAAGTGGCATTTCCTTTTAACGACGCTGCTGTACAAAATATTAAAATTTTCATGACCCAGTTCAAGGCATTTGTACCTAAATTTCATTTAGGTACCTTAAACTATTTCAGAAATATTATAAAACAACTTTTTGGGGCCCATTTTAAACAATTTCTTTTCTTTTTTTCGACACATGTTCATTTTAACCAAACTAACGTAATTTTTTGTTGTTATAGTTGCGCTAGAAATGAGTTACTTTGTTGAACTTGTTAAAGAATTTTCTTGGTGATGCAACCTGAAACTTCTACCACTAATGCAGAAATTATTGAAAGGCAATACTCAAAATACTGTATTTCTGGGCCATTTTGTATCTTGTATGCTTATTATTTCTTTTTACCTCCATTAACTAAATTAACTTATTTGTCCCAAAAAAAGTTCCAAGTTATCTTGTTTTGTTTTGATTGTATGTTTATGTGTTACTTTATTTTTATTTATAAAAAACTATTTTCATTCATATCCCAGGTTTTCTAAAAAATTTATTAAGCTTTAAAATAGGAATTTTTAGTAATTCGCGTTTAATTTTATTGATATTTTTATGACCTCATTACAGTTAAGATATGTGTATATGTGTGTTACTTAAAAAAACTACAGTTTATTTTGTACGGTTTATAAGTTCTGTTCATATGTACTATCATATATACTATTTCTTAAAGTTAACAAATGTAGATGACACTTGATATGATTCATTGCTAACCCAACTTATGAAAATTAACCAGCCATTCATATTATCCCTCACCCAAATCGTTGTTCGGCTAAATGCCTATATATGCATTCACAATAAAGGCAATCTTTTAAATACCGTCATAAAAGAGATGTACCCATCGATCCGGTTAGGGAATTGCGGCCTACCTAGGTGGTCAAATCCACATTTTCAGTCAACGATCACTTTAGTTATTCAATCCCAAAAAACTGCGAATGATGTAATTGTAAGAAATATCTGATCCGTTCAGACCCTCTTCGATAGCACGTGAATTTTGAGACACGCAGTATACAAACAAATCAGTATGTGCGTACGTAATATGATAACAGGCAATTTTGAGGAGCGAATTCAGATGATATCTAACGCCCAAACACGAACTGTATCGGAGAGGTTCGAGCATCAGCGCAATTATCATAATTGAATTACAAGTCGCTGAATACGGCGTTGCTAGATTTTCTCTCGAGTATGAATTGCCAATTAGTCTGCAATTTTGCCTCCCTTACTTTCCGGGGCTAATTTGTGAATTACATTTCCTTTTATATTGAGGCAATGAGATCCCGAACCGTTTCCTCGGGCTTCGGTCCTGTCAATAAGTAAAACTTCTGTTCCACTTTTAACCCTCGTTCATGAATTTCCTAAAACTATAAGAATAAGGTTTTAGAGTTAGATTATTGTTTTGTGTTGATAAGCAATTAATTTTAAATTGATGATATTCAAATTTAATAGTGATTAAAAAAGTTTACAGGTCATGCAAGCTACTTAATCCGGGGTTTACTTGCACGTTGTTATTGTCCGATACTCCACTGCCATTATTTTTTTAACATTGTTTTAGGGGGATCTGTTTTACTTTTTTTGGGCAGACGCACTTTATAGAATCAAGCATTTCTTTTAGGATAATGAGCTAAGAAAAGTCTTCCAAAAGTATTTGACCTGTTTCTGATGGCAGATATTTGATGTGCGGGCATTGTTTCACTAATTGGCTAATTTAACTTGATGAAAATCCAGTTAGCAAGTAATTTTAGAATATACAATGGTTAGATTTCCATAAATAATTTATTGGTGTATGATAGCTGCCTTTATCAAATGCGGTATTTGATGCACGGGGTTGTCAAAAATATATATATCTACATCAATAAATAACACAGGTCTACAAAATTAAACTTTATGACAGATGTTTTAAATTTGAAAACTGATTTCAAGTTTCACTGTCATTGTTACTGTCGTCACCCAACTTCACAATAATTTTTGGCGTATGATGGCTCTACATGACCTCCGCAACATTTCCAACTTTTTTCGGTATGTTATTAATCGTCGTCTGCACCACATCTACCAGAACAGAATTCAAGGTCAGCGAAACATTGTGCCTTCTTGCTGATGGTTTGAGCTCATCCTATTCAATCGGATTAAACGTGCAACGATAAAAAGTAAGTCTTCACATGGTAATAGGTACCCATAGTTTCCGCTAAATTGTCACAATAACACTTTTTATATTAAAAATGATTTTAATATTTGAATCAGTTGTTCTTTGGTATAAATTTCCATCACATAATTGTGAATGGCACTTTTTGTGTCATTGGAATACGGAACTTTATTTAATCGACGACTATGATAGCTCGCTTTGTTCAGTACTATCATGCTTTTTGGTGGTATATTTGGTAATAAATTGAATATTAGCAGTAGTACAGCATAGTTATTTTTTGTTATTCTTCTTACTCTACGAACCGGATAAACATCCAAAAAGGGAATATACGGTGAGTAATGTAGTTTTGGATATTTTTCATATGACGTAACACGATAGTCGGCTACTATTGTGGGACAGATATTGTTATTAAAATAATTGTATGAATTATGTTGTTATGTTCTCCCACAGGTCTATCGAAAACAACAGTTTGGACATGATCAATTTTCCAGTTAACCTAACCTGCGACAATTTCATCGTCTGCGAGGAAGAAACATCAGATATAGGAACAGTAAAGAAATATAAATATGTTAGCGATATCTTTTATTTGGCCGCCAGAAGTCACGTATGCTGGGTCAGGACAGACGAGCGGCATGCCGTTCCAGCTACGCAAGAACGAACGGAGTACGACGTACGCCGAAGAGCCGAAAGCCATTGTTGTAATAGGTGGACGCATAGATCAGTGCTTTGGTTTTTGGTGAGAGTTTTATTCAAGGTTGAAACCCTTACGTCTCCCTTTAAGTTAACATCAGAAGTGGAATAGTTCCGTGTCCAATGTGGCAAAAGCAATACGAATTATTAGTGAAAATAGTGTGATCTGAAAATGGCGGAAGACAAGTGCACAAACGGTGCCGTGTCTTACAACAAATTCGAAAGGACATAATGTGCCGAACTTTCGAAAGGCAGTACAATTTAATCGCTGTCCAACCACAACAAATTGCTTAGTTAGCAAAACAAACAAAGATGGCAATGAGATACCTAAAAGAAAATTCCGTTTAGGGGAAAACGAGAGATAAGTCATGAAAAATACAAAAGGATCAAATTTTAATTGTGATACTTTTCGCAATAAACACGAGGCATCAAACGTAGTGCGAGAAGAGGTTCCAGGTTCATCCAAAGTTCCAATTTGCAACCATTTTAAAAAAATTGACAACAGTGAAAGTGATAATTGGTATAAAAAAGGCAAACCCAAAAAAACATTAAAAAAATAATAATAACGCCATTTCAACGCAAGACCAACAGCGACGTCGATAATCAAAACAGACGATAGGGTTCGTGATTTCTCGGGATTTGGGACCCAAATTGTTTATGCTATCGATGTTTTAAATTATTAAAAACAATTTTGGACTTGAATTACACCATAACCTGCTCAATATTTCGAACGTAATGACTTTAAAAGGTGTGGACAATATTGTGATTATTCAATTTGACTTAAAAGAGCACTTGAAATTACGAATAGAAAGGCTTTTATTGTTTTATAAAAATAAAACTTCCCCACCATATTATGACTGGTGAAATGACAATGACCTTAAAGGCCACCACTCCAGTGGCGTATCGACCTCGTGGACAGGCAAGAAAGTCGTCAGAAAAAGATATCCGCTGCCGCATATTCAAGATCAGATCAATGCTCTCTGCCATGCAAAATACTTCACTACGCGAGGTATGAAATCCGGCTTCTCTGAAATGCAAATTGAGGAATGGTTATGATGAGTTTTACCGTATGTCAATGCTCCAGTTATATATCAACTTCCCATCGATAATGCATTGGGTAATTTAAAGGGAACACAAGCCTTCGTTTACCTTGATCATATACTAGAGCGTTCAATAAGCATTGAGGAGGCAATGCAGAACCTGGAAAATGTAGTTTATGCGCTCGCTATCCACTAATGCGTTTGCTTTGAACTACAAATGAACTATGAAAACAACTTTGACTGCGGTAAAAAAAATTCGACTGTCGGACTTCCTGTCATAGAAGAAATCCGAGGTTGCTGGCCAATCAGCAGCTCCTATTAGACACGTCACCGAGCAATAACTTTGTTGATCCAGACAAAGCCGTTGCAGAGACTCTAGGGCCTTGTGCCTGCGGAAGATTCTCAGCTAGCCGGCGGAGGAACATTGAAACAGAAGCATACAGGACCATTTACTGTACGTACAGTACCATCTAATGACCGATTTGTATTCCAAAACAAGGACGACTACTCTAGCCGCTCATGAACAACTGCGTGCATGGCCGTCTACGAATTCACAAAAAGTCGGTAGATTATTTGCTTTTTGATTGCTTATTTAAAGTTTTAAAAAAGGTGAGATTGATAATGTATGTGAATGACCTTCCTGAGTTCCTCAATAGCAACTGCCGCGTTTTTCTGTACGCGGATGACACATCCATCTTCGTCTCCGGAAGGGAAGCTCGAGAGCTGATCAATAGGTTTTCTTGTGTTGTGGCACAGTTTGTTGATTTTTGCAAACAGAACCATTTGGTTATAAATTTCGAAAAAACAGTTGCGACCGAATTCACTGGTCAGTATGTTAAACCTCTGACTAACCTAGCGTTGAGCTTTGCGGGTTCACGCGTGGAATTAAACCACACATCAAAGTTTCTCGGATCTTACATCGATGCCTTCCTAAAGTGGGACTACTTCATAAATAGTGTTTGTAATAAACTGAACAAAACGTTTTTCGCAATGTTAACAATCAAAGATTCTTTCTTTGAAAGATCCTTGTTGACTTTCTATTACGCCTCAGCATACTGGTCTATTTCTTATAATATCGTAAACTGGGGACAAGCGAGTGATGCGGAGAGGGTGTTCATTCAGCAAAAAAGGATACTTAGGTTAATTTTCAGACTGCCCCCGAGGCTATCCTGCAAAGATATATTTATAAGATATGAAATACTAACAGTGCTTTGCATATATTTATTTAAATTATTCATCATCGTTCATAAAAATAAAGGCTCTCACAAGAAACACACGGATGTCCACAGTTATAACACCCGAAACACAGAACACCTTCTAGAGCCAAGACTGAACCACATGTTCTACAAAAAGTCGCTAAATTACGCAGGACCTTATTACTATAATTTGCTTCCTACAAGACAATTTAAAAAGTGCATCAGAAAGCTTCTGTCAACCAATGCTTTCTACGATCTGAAAGAATTTGAAACATATATTACAGGAGTGCCCTGATGAGTTTAGTGATATTTTTTCTACATTTTGTCAATATGTTTGTACTGTTTGTATATCCGTTTGTAACTATTCTATACTGTACTGTTAAATGTGTGTTATCATATTGTTTATATACATAATTCCATGTATCTTTATACTACTCTATAATGTACTCGTTTCCTGACGAAAGATCCACTGTATACATACTGGGCTTTGAGAATAAAACTATCTATCTAATGGCATACCCATTATTAATTAGAGGAATAATGACAATCCTATTATTTAAAAAAAAAGTGTAAAACAGAGATAATGGCAACTCCATTATTGAATAAAAAAATATTTAAATCATGTTACAGTAGCAACCCCATTGTCTGTTTGTAGTGAGTTAAACTTTAAATAGTAACATTTCCAAAAATTCTGTTGTTATTTTCTAAAATTTTAGAAATAGCGCGAGGACGCTTTCAGAGCAGGATGGCGGTGTTAGCGATATCTTTTATATGGCCGGCAAAATTCACGTATGCTCAGTCAGGACGGACGAGCGGCATGCCGTTCCAGCTACGTAAGAACGAACGGAGTACGATGTACACCAATGTTGTAATAGGTGGACGAATAGATCAGTGCTTTGGTTTTTGGGGAGATTTTTATTCAGGGTTGAAACTCTTACGCCTCCCCTTAAGTTAACAAATATAATAAGAAAAATATATTTATTTAAATCCTTTACGGACAACGATAGAAAGGGGGTGCGAAAAAAATTTCATCAAGAAACTTGAAGTTGATGGTAATCTAACACCATTTTTTACTCACAGCGCAGAAACAATTTATATTGTTTTCAATATTGGCGCCAACTACCTTTTGAGGACGTAATTTAATGAACGAAACTACTTCGCGCTAAATTCTTTTAAATTTCATCCCCGTTTCTGCGAAAACACAGGTAGAGAAGGAACTTTAAAGTAATCAATCTTCGACGCTTGAACGTCGCGACGGCGAATGATAACGACTCAAATGAAACGAAGGAACTTGATAAGGACGTTGATAAACGATTTCAAAAGAACGGGGACTCTGCGTTTTCCGCGAATAATGCCGTATTTTGCGTGGGTGTGTACGCGGAAACACGGTGAAATATAAACACGTCAATTAATTTGCGTTCCTGAAATTGTGGGAACAAATATTTAATTACAATACACGTGCTGATTAAAACGGATGTGGGTAACCTCAAATAACAAACGAAAACGCCGTCGCAAGGTTCGCGCCCTGCGTCCGATAAATATTTTTTTTATCCAGCTTGCCGGTGTTTACGTTTTTCTTTGTTAATGTTTCGGTCAGTCGTACAATTTCAGTTTCGGGTCCGAGAGGGAGCAGGTGTTTTTTGAGAGAGATTGAGGTAATTCCCTCACGATATTTATCTTGAAACGAGTGTTCGCGTCGACGATAATGATTCGGCAGGGCAAGAAAAAAGCACTTCAGACTGAAGTTTGGATACGTTCCTGCAGGAAGAATTCCCGTGTACGATCTGTATACGGGAAAACATTAATACTAAGCCGGGGATTTCAGCAAGATGTATCGTTGCGAGCCGGAGGAAAACGTTAACAGTAAGATCTCGCTTATGTGGTCCTGATGAAATATAAAAGTTTAATGACTAGGATTTAGTGTTTTAAAAGTCTCACGGGATTTGATGGGGGATATGCCGAGATTCTTTCTTCCGTTTCAGACGACAATAGAAACAGATTTTACGCGTAGAAAGTTTTTTCAGTGCTACGATGGATGACGTATATTTTCGTAGTTTTGTCAACTTAGATAGAAATATATTGAACTACGTACACCGTGTGCCAAATAAAACGACCCACTATTCGATCTGGAAACCCATAGGAGATACGAAAAAAAGTTTCGTACAAAAGTTTCTTGGGCTCTCCTGAAGATTTAAAATATTATAATTTTGTTGATACAGGGTGTCCCAAAATTGTCTAACTGGCATTTTGTTATTTTGAATGGAACTCCCTTTTTATTTCGACAATTTGGGTTAAAATAAAGGTCACTCTTTTGAGAAATTCCTATTCAAATTTTGCATAGTTTAGGCATAAATTGATGTCATGCGTTTTTTTTTAATATTTTAATTGTCCCATATAAAATTGTGTAGTGACGTTACTGATCCATGTATTGCAACGAAAATTTAACCACAGAATAAGGAGTGATGCACTACTAAATCAGTTTGACAGATGCGTCTCAGCTTATACAGGGTGTCTCAAATAGGTAGTGCCGTTTTGACGAATTCAATTAACAAAATCTCAAATGATTTATCTTATATTTAATTTTTTCTTACTTTTTAATATATTCGAGGTTTAAGATAATACCAGTATAAATTCTTGTTGAATTTAAAGCTGCGCATATTAGGTCACTTGTTGGCAATATTAGGTAGGGCGTCCATTAATACGTGGCGAAAAACCGACTCTATGCTACACACTTTAACAGATTTAATAAAACTTCAGAATTCATGTTTAAAGGAACATTTAATAGTTTATTATTATTATTATTATTATTATTATTATTATTATTCTTAATATTATGATAAATAAAAAGTTAAAGTTTATAAGTTCACCAACAAAAACTTATTTTAAATACAAATAAAATATATACTAACAAAAAACTTGACAACTATGAACTTTTTAAATAGAAATACGAAAAACAACAAAAGCATACAGAAATTTCAAAGTTTGTTGATACCTTCATGCGTCAAAAAATAGGATTGTGATCTCATAGCCAACTACATTTTTAAATATTTTGATATTTCTTTATTGTTTTGATGCAAGATGAAACGAGCATTTTAAGAGGAACATTTTTAACCAAACTTTATGGACCAAAGTAAACAACGCTTTTTAGTTAACTTTTTTTTATAGATTTATTTATTCAAATTTGTTACCTTGGTTAGTTAGCTTATAATCTTATTTTTGTTAGATAGCTAGATAATTAACCATTTGACCAAAGACTAAGGAGATGATGCAATATTCAATCAGTTTATACAGGGTGTCCCAAATAGGTGGTTCCGTTTTGGCAAATTTGTAATTTGTAATTTATTTTATATTTAAATTTAGTCTACTTACTTTTTGAGATATTCGAGGTTTAAGATAAAACTTAATAAATTCTTCAATTTAATAAATTTAAAAAGTTTGATGAGTTGGGTTTTTTAGTCAATTTTGTCATATAAATATTTAAGATGTTATTTTCTTTTTAAGATATTTTTTACCTACATGTTGATATTTGGCATTTAGAAGGTTATATACTTGTACATACTCTCTATAATTATATATTGAGCTTGTCCAAAACATATCTGTAACTTTGAAGTTAAAAGTTTGTAGTTTGTATTTAAATATTGGAAGTTTTTGTAGGTATACAGATTTGGCGGAGTATGAGTATTGCGATCTCGGAGACTATTAGAGATACAAAACCTGCCAAATGGAGAGAGTTTTAGAAAATTTACCTGTACTTTTTATTTTAGATTTTAAGAGCTTTTGGTAACCCAAATGCAATGAGGTATCGCGATTTTTGAAAAAAAAAAATTCCTAGTAAAAACCTGCCTAAAATCCGTATTTTGTTTCGTTAATCTTGGGTATATCAATATTGAAGTATTTTTGTTGTACAGTGTCCATGAAAAAAACAATTTTAATTTTCAACTCCCAGCACATTTTTTATATAAACTTTTGCATTAAACGAAAAATAACTGTTTTGAATTAGATACTTCAACCCAAAAATATTCTGTCACAGTAGATGCAGGTTTAGTTTTTTCAAGTGATTACTCAATCAAGACTCATTTGTAAATTCCATGTTCGATTGGAAACGTTGTTGTCGCGCGATGCGCAATTATTGAATAAAAGCATAAAAGGCATCCTATTGTCCGGAAAAATGTGATTATTGAAGAATGTAATTTCAAAAAAATTTAGGCCCAGAGTTGAAGTGGAACAAAAAAATTGTTTGGGAGACAATCCTCATATTTCATTATTTCAAGCTGTCTCAAAAATATTAATTTTCGTTTTTTTCATTAAAACTCCTGGTTTTTATTCCGCAAACATTTTAGCCCATGGTTAACTTTTTGGTTTAGAATTCTGATTTAATATATTTGACTATTAGTAAAGAAATTATGATGTACAGGGTGCGGCAAAATGATAGGTACTGTTTGGGAGAAAAACCAAAGTACATTAAGCAAACTTTTTTTTTTAATTATTTTTGAAATGTACATTTTATGCCATTTAGGAACGTTATTTTTTAGAAATGACGTCTTTTAAATGACGGCCATTATTGTCGATGGATCATTTCTTGGGGAATTGAGGCAATTTCTTGTCTTATGACTGCCTTTAATTCTTCCAGTCCGCGGACGATGTGTGAAACTCTCGCTTTCAGGTAACCCCAAAGAAAAAAGTCGCAAGGCGGCAAATCAGGCGAACGTGGCGGCCAATCAAGATCACCCCATAAAGACACCACTTGGTTTAGGAACATTTCTTGAAGAAGATTTAGTGAACGATGCGTTCTGCTGGAACCAAAGATGTTCTTTTTGATCGTTGTTCGACTCGTTCACTTTTGGACGCAGGAAATTGTTAAGCATATCAAAATATCGATCTCCGTTGACTGATTCCGTTATTCCATCTTCTTCGAAAAAGTAAGGACCCCACACGCCGAACTCCGAGATTGCACACCAGACGGTGACTTTTGGACTGTGGAGAGGTCGCTCATGAAGTTCCTGTGGACTATTTGCTGACCAATAACGGAAATTTTGCTTATTTACGGTACCCGAGAGGTGAAAGTGAGCTTCATCGCTAGACATGAATACAGCGCATGCATTTGGAGTGAGTTGTGTAAAATTCTTCGAACACTTCTATCGGGAATTCCCAAAGCAGCTGCATGCTTACGAGCTGAACGCCTTGGAGACTGTTGTACGTAAAACCCATCGACGAATTGTTCTTCCATCCGGAACCGCGCCATGCCTCAAACTGATTACGAAAGGCGCGCTGCGTCGCTATTACAGATTCCCCGTTTCTAATAAACTCCTCAACAACGAAAGCACGATGCCTCTGCTCGTGCCGTGTCGATAACTGGAAATTGCATACTTTTGTCTGCATAACGCGAACCACAACAAACCGAATAACCACTATTTGAAATGCTGCCTATCTTTTTGCCGCACCCTGTATATGTCATCATCATTCGTTGATTGCAATTGTTGTCAAACTATTTCTCAATTTGAATCGACAGTCAGCCTCATATGGGAACAACACAAAATGATTGAATAATGTACGTGGCGCTTGTAGTTTCAGTACAACCGTATAATTATTAGATTGTATTATTATGTTTTGGAATTTGCGAGCTGAGTTAAATAGATAGTGTGAAAACTAGAGATAGTATTCATATCGTGTGATATGTCCTTCGAAAATAATAGCTAACATTAAATATTGTTTCTGTGGATAATGTTATTACAAAATATCTATCTTTTTGAAATCTGTTACTGTAATGCTTGTTGAAACTCGTGTAACACTGATAAACCAAGTACCAATGGGTTATTAAAAGCCGAACAAGAGACAATTGTACAAAAATTTACTGCACAAGTTTCGAACCACAGGATAATTAAAAATTCAAGACAAATTTGAAATTATTAGCTTGGACCGCAGATCAAGAGGTTGTGATAGTACAAATGTTAAAATTAGGTATGAGTTTAACAGTTAAAAAAATTCTTTAAAAAATTTTTAGTAGAACACATTTTTATTATTTTATGTTGTTAATCTTTAAATAAATAATATTTTATTAGCTTTAAAATGACCATAACGTAACGGAGCCACTAACGTTTAATTTAACTAACCAAAACTAAACTACCACAATAAGTTCTCCTATTATACTATGTCAAAAAAGTACCTAAATAATGTTGTGCCGATGCTTGTAAACATGTATAGAGTGATCGATTTAGTTTCAATTTGGCTTCATGAATAAGTTTTACGTAATAGAACACTCAATTTTGGATACAAGCTCAACAGATGATTATTCTATCATCTTTTTGAGGATGTACCTACTTCTTCGCATTGCTTTGTAATTACCGTATAACAAGCATAGACAACTTAACCCTTCATACTCCACTGTATGTTTATTCAGTACCATAAACAGCGAAATTTAACGCTATCATGTGTACAAGGCTTAAATTTCACAAACCAACCTGCAGTTTGCCCAATTTTTTTTTGAAACAACGATTTCCACATACTTTACTTTGTTTGTAAAACTTTACAGCTGTCATGTTAAACGCAGCAAGGTCTTGGCAGCAAAAATCTAGGTTTGATTGACTTACGCTTACCCATTTTACGTATCCGTCATCAACGTTATTATTTGATGTTTGCAGTTTCAACGTTTATGGTAATTCCATAATGTAATACTAAATGAATTACAACAAAATTAAAAAATACATTTCTTGTTTCTTGTTCAAGTGCCGTGTCTTCCCAGAACATTGGTGATCAGTCGTATGATCTTCACTTTATGCGCAGCAGATCTAAATAATGTGGTGATGCTTACTCCATACCACTGACGAAGATTTTTGAGCCAACACGTTATTCGGCGACCACGTTTTCCCTCTATTTTTCCTTTCATGATTATATGGAGCAAATTCATATTTTTTACTCCTCATTACGTGGACAAAATACTCCAGCTTTTTTCTTTTAGTGGTATTAAGTACCTTTCTTTCTTTGTTCATATGTAGCAGAACAGTTTGATTCGTCACTCTGTCCACCCATGACATCTTCAACAGTCTCCGGTAGGCCCACATTTCGAAAGCCTCAATCCTCTTATACATGGCTTCGGTGAGGGTGCGTGGTACCATGCCGTAGAAAAATATGCTAAAGACATAGCTACAAAATTCTTAAGGCTCTTAAGGAGTGCCTGAAATGAAACGAAAAAGTCAAAATATCAAGAAGTCAAAATAAACTAATTTTTTCCATTATGTTTACAAAGGATTGTAGACACTTGCAGCATGCTATAAATTTCTGAACAATACCAAGAACTCACTATGTATTGTGGAATGTACTAGCAGCGCACTGCATTCCAAGAATGAATCGACCATAATGTGAAATATATCTGTTTATAGGAAAACATAGTCATATTTATTTTTTTTTAAGTTTACTGATAAACTGACCAAAAATATCATATCCCATTTTCTTTATCAAATAACTAAACCGAAACCCGCATCGTATAAACCGGTATCTAAATTTTTATCACCGAAAGGTTATCAAATTTGGCGCGAAACGAGCGATTATCCATCGCAACTCTACTTCAACTGTCACAGAAACCGTCAACGTAAACTTGTTCAACGCTAAGACCTTGATTATCAATTCGCGCGGAAATATTGCCTCGAATCGTTTTACCGATCAAGCAGTCGACCGAAATCATGACATCAACCGATACGTATTTCGTCGGCGTTGATGTCGGTACCGGTAGTGTTCGCGCCGCATTGGTCACCGATTTTGGGAAAATTTTAAGATGTGCCGTGGAATCAATAAAGACGTGGAACCCCCAGCCGGATTACTACGAACAGTCCTCGGATGATATTTGGAACGCTGTGGTTAAATGTGTCAAGGTGATTGTCATTAAACAACATTTGATTTTTGTATGCGATAATATTGAACGTTAAAAGGTTTGTTGCAATGAGACAAAAAAAATATTTATTCAGTGCTTTGATTGTACATACACCCAGCTCCCATGTAGCACATGATTCGATGGTGTAGTGTTTTTACGATCATTTTAATGTGACAATTTAATCAATTCATGCCATGTTCTTTTTTTATAATAAGGCTGTCCACGAGTTGAATTTTAACACATTATCCCTGCCAAACGTGAAGGTTTTGCAAGAAAACTGCCAAACACAGTGGTGAAAATTGGTATCAACAAATAGTCTTCGATTTTACATAAATCCAAATGCCGTATGATCATGATATAGTAATAAGAATCGTTATATTATCGATTATGTCACTAAACATGTCCTTAAAAATATTTTCAATATTTTACGGACATAATACTTTAAACTTAAAAGTTCTTATCTTTGAATTCCAACTAATTCTGCTGGATGATCAATACTTATTCACTGAATTCTTCGAAATTCCATTGGAATTTCCTCCTACCCACTTCTTAGAATAGTTTAAATTTCCTTTTTTTTAAATTTAACTGTTTGCCTCATGGATTTGAAATTAAAATAACTTGGACCCAGTATCAGCAAAAATATCCCCCCCTAAATTAGAGACACGCGGAGATGCAATCAAAATACTTAAATTGACGCAAAAAAATGATAAGCATTCCTTTTCCGTCCTTAAAACTGTATCTTAAGTGGTTTTGTTCTATCAGTCCGACGGGTAAACTTAAAAGAAAATTATTTGAAGCACTTTTGCCTGGCATAAAAATTTGATCATTTACTTCAGTTATAAGACATTGCGCTTGAGACCTTCCTACGAAATAAAATGGTGTTTAAATTCTATAAAAAGAATTTCAATTACGAACCTATTAAACTCCACCATCAAACTGCACAAAGTGACCAAACGAACCAACAGTTTGATTCCAAAAAATATTTTCAAGATAACTACTGACGACGTTGATTGGTAATGAACTTATTAAATATAATATCATTAATTAGTAAGTGCACAAATGCCACTCACCTATTCAATTAAATACCGTCCTTGCTTAAAAGTATACAGTTTGAACAAATTTGTTTTAAACAGGTTTGGATGGTAGGATTAATAAATTCCTTATCAAGATTACTTTATCCGGATTTATAGTAGTCATGTGTGAGCCAGATAAATCGCATTGCCCTGAAAAGCAAGATAAACTTTAATTTGAAAAATTAAACATCTCGTAATCCATTGCATTTTAAATATTATGTTAATTTAATGGCATTTTTTATTTATATTTTCAGGTCGTCTCAAATGGCATAGATCCCAAAACTGTGAAAGGGATTGGGTTTGATGCCACCTGTTCACTAGTTTGCGTGGATAAGAAAGGCGATCCACTGACCGTCAGCTACTCAAGTGAATATTCCATTTATGTTTTCATTTATTTAATGTACATATAAATTTGTATTTTGTAAAATATTATGCGAAAAATAAGTTCTTTTTGAAAAGCAGACCTCCCAGATCGGTTTTGCTGTTTCATTTTACATTGTAAGTTCAATATGGAAACATTCAAGTTTGTATTGAAAAGTACTTGTTCCCATTCGAATTTCTGAACTTCTCGCTCCGTCCCCCTCTTCTAAGAAGTGGGTCAAATCAAACTTCTTCGCTGGTAAATTCTGGAATGTTCAAATATATACTTCCCTCTTATTCCTTAGATGAGAATGAGGAAATAAGAACGGAGTTTTCAAGAATACTTCCACAAAATTTAATTATTTCCTAATAATACATTATAAGAAATTTTACTGCCAAGCGAATAAATCTAAGTAGATTTGTAGCATTTTCTTTATGAATAAGTTATATTTCTATAACTTTTCGACCAGATTTGTTTAGATTTATGGAGAACAGGCCTTTTTTGAACTGATCGTAACTGAAATCAGGTGATCCTAGAAACACTCCCATAAAGGGTTATAAGATGTGTTGCTACAATAGAGATTCCATTGGAAAATAAATTCCAACAAAGTCAATGGAATTCATATCTCTAATCAAATTCAAACGTAAACTAGATTATATAGATTAGATAGATTTAATTTTCATAAAACAAGCGCATTCCAAAGAAAATTTACTTCTCTAAATAGAAAAATGAAAACTACTTACGGTGTCTGTTAATAAATTCATCTCGAGCGATTTAACATGAAAATACTCTTTTCAAGAAAGCAACGAACAAAACATAATCCTCTGGATGGACCATAGAGCGCTTAATGAAGCCGAACAGATAAACAGTACAAATCATAGAGTGCTCCAGTATGTTGGCGGGAAAATTTCGCTGGAAATGGAGACACCCAAATTGCTCTGGTTGAAAGCACATTTACCCGAAGTGTGGAAAAACGCGGGGTTGTTTTTTGATTTACCAGACTTCCTTACTTGGAAAGCCAGCGGGTCCGAAAGCAGGTAGTTTTTTTTTACATTTTATTTATCTTATAATGAAATTTGTCGCCTCAGATCGTCGTGTTCGCTTGTATGCAAATGGACGTACGAAATGAACGTCCATGGTGTCGAGAACTGGAACGAGTCGTTCTTCGAAGCAATCGGTTTGGAAGATTTAGCGCATGACAATTGGCGGAAAATCGGATCCACTGTATTACCGCCAGGTCACTTACATATATTTTATTCGAGAAATGTGCAATTACTTTTTCATTTTAGGAACTCCGGTAGGACAGGGGTTGTCAGAAAAAGGGGCTAAGGAATTAGGTTTGCTTGTAGGCACCCCAGTAGGAACATCCATGATCGATGCCCATGCAGGTGGATTGGGCCTGATTGGATGTAGAGCTGACAATATTAAAGCCGATTTTGAAACTAGAGTCGGTGAGATTGCAGATTTTCTCAATTTTACCATTTTCCATTACTTAAGAAGATGGTTTGATGAGCATGTTTTATTTTATTTATGTTTTTTCTTTTATCTACTTGTGTAGGTCTAATTTGTGGTACCTCTACGTGTCACATGGCTGTTTCTCGAGAACCTTTATTTACCCCTGGGATTTGGGGTCCTTACAAGAACGCTATGGTTCCAGGAATGTGGCTTAACGAAGGTGGTCAAAGCGCAACTGGAAAACTTCTAGATCATATTATAGACTCACATCCAGCGACGACCGCCATTAAAAACAAAATCGGAAACATGTAAATAACAGCACAAAAAGTACTAGCTTTAAATTTTCTTTTCGTTTCAATTATGATGTATACGTATATTCTTATTTATCGTTAGTTTTAAAATTTTTAGTGTAACCTAGTTAATTTCACAATGTTTTTTTTTGTCTTTTGGCTTCAATGTCAGAACAAACCACTTGCTGAACAAATTTTAAATTAACCGCTTGGTGTTGCACGTCTCCCAAATCGTAATGAAAAATGTAATCAAATTTTATTTGTCCGTTTTATGCCTATTATAGAAGAAATTTGTAGTTGTCAATTATTTTCTTAATACGAAATGTTATTCTGCTACCTTACACTGCTTCAAACTTTTGCATACTTATTACTCTCTATTTGTCTATATCTTCAAGGTTATTTAAATATTCAGAAATTGTATTTTGCTGAGTTAACCCTAGCAAGGCAATAAGATGTCTCCCAAACTTATTAGATATCGAAGTGAAATTTGACAGCCATTTTATTTTGTGATTTGTAGGCATATCCAAACTTACTTAAGTAATGTGTTACACGACCTAGCCAAGAAGCGAAATTTGAAATCTGTAGCATTTCTAACCAAAGATTTGCACGTGTGGCCCGATTTTCACGGAAACCGATCTCCTATAGCAGACCCATCTTTAAAAGGCATGGTATTCAAGGCTCTTTTAGTGAACTTCATTGAAATTACTGCGTTATTTTGTAAATACAGGTTTCTGGTTTATCCTTGGCCACTGACGAAGAGAGTTTGGCGCTACTGTACCTCGCAACAACTCAAGCAATTTCAGTAAGTGTGGCAACAGTTTCGCTTTCAGACAAAAAATGACGTCTATATTTATTTTTTTTAGTATGGTACCAGGCATATAATTCAGAGGCTCCGGAATTCTGGATACAAAAACATTAAATCGACTCTAATTTGCGGAGGCTTGAGCAAAAACCGCATATTTACGGAAACGCAGGCAGATGTTTGTAATTTACCGGTCGTTTGCCCTGAAGAAGCCGAATCTGTGTTATTGGGGGCTGCCATATTAGGTAAACGTTAAAATAAACACATTGTGCCTATTTTTACGTGAATTTTTGTTTAGGGGCCGTTTCTGCCAAACACTTTCCCACCTTGGAAAAGGCTGTTCAATCGATGGGAGGTAAAGGCATCGCCGTGTTGCCAAAAGCTGACGTTGTGGCATATCACGACCGAAAGTATAAAGTGTATTTAAAAATGTACGATGATCAAATGGCTTACAGAAAAATAATGCTATAATAACCGGAATTTGTAAGTGTATTCCCATATACACATCTTTTTGTAGCAAGTTTATCACTTTATGATATTCTTAAAATATAAAAACCCGAATATATCCCTTCTCGAGACGAAATTAATTTTTTCCCGAGACCTTTTTCAATTATCGTAAAATTATAACTTTCGTCTTTTTTACTTTCATTCAACAGGATCGCGGAGCTAATGTAAATGAAGCCGTTTCGTGTTGTATTGGTTATTTATATTGCTATCGAAAAGAGTGAAAAATGTGGTTGATCACTGTAAAAAGAGAAGGAGGTCACTACGGATTAAAGGTTGGCATGCTTGCATGGCAAATTAAGTGGATTCCAACAGAACAGAACAGAAAGATCTGTGAAACGTAGGGCTAAAGTAGCTGTAATTAGAATGGCCTTCTTCTACGCAGTTGGCGTAGGTTTCAAAGTGCCGATCACCAATAAGCAGCTCAACCTTTGTTCTCGCCCTAGAGTTGCCCTGATATTGTGTCTCTCAGTGGAGCACCACCATACCAAGACAATGCGTGCTCTTATCTTACCACCATCCACCAACACATCCGGATCATTTAATTAACGTGAACTGTCCAGGAGAACCGGTTTCATCGCCACGCCCTGCATTTTGTCGGATTTACCGACAAGCGTTTTTGTTTACACCCTTCGACAGTTCGATCAAAAGCACTTTGCTGAGCTCCGTTACGGTTCCTAGATACTTTCCTTTGATAAAAATATATAGATCGTCCGCGTAAGCCTGTGTGTAGTAGTCCTGGCTGTTTAAGTCTGCCAGAACATTATTCACCAGAAACGACAAGAAGAGAGGGGAAAGAACCCGTCCTGCGGGTCACCCCTCTTAGGGTCACGTCCAAGCGGCCACCACTGAGCATAAACCAGATCTTTGAGCCACCGCATCACTATAACTCTCTTTTCAGAAAGCGCATTGTCAACTCGCGATATAAGTTGATAAAGTGGTGTGGATTTCTGTACTAGATAGACAATTTGTCCATTAGTTGGGTCAAATTAGCAAAAACTTTCAGACTTATAATTATATAAATATTGTGTGACCGAGGCTGCGCCAATGGCGTCGAACATTCTTAGTTCATCTGCTATCCAACTCTTAAATCCATTTCGTGTATTTACTTAGTCTTGGTTGGTTGATCCTGAAAAAATAATATTAAATTTATCCCTAACGTCATCTTCCAGAAAATGTCGCCTTCGTTAACTGGAATTACTATTTTCTTCTAGTATTGAACCAGAAATAATTTGACGAAGCTATAAAGCAACGTGTAGACCGCCATTTATTTAGGATTAAGTTGAACTTACCCAAGTCAACACAAAATAACAAAATAGTAAAATAAACTACATTTGAAAATATACCACGCACTGAATACAGTTAAGTTTCCAAAAAAGGAAGTCAGGAAACCATCCATAAATAATTACACCCCGTCATCGTCATCTGCTAATGCTCGAATGGTAAACGTACGTCGTAGCTTTGATCGAGTCTGGCGAGCTTCAATCATCGAGCAACCGACCATACATAATAGAATTTGCAACCGAGTTAAAATGGGTCGAGTGTCGCAATTCCCCTGCTGACCTACAAACGAAGCATCCAGCAAAACACAACATCGGTTTCCAAATATGGAACTTTATGCAAATTGCTTTGTCATTTTTAGAATTGGGGTCTCTATAAATAAGTATTGTGGCATATTGTCGTTTTCATAAAAACGGACTTTTAGTCATCTACCAAAAATGTTTTTGTCCCCTATTTCCTTGACAGTGATTAAAGGAGCTGCAGTTTTGAATATTGTCGAGATTTCTTTTAAGAAATAGTATTTTAGATTTATTAGAAAAATTTGTGAATGGTGAATCTCTTTTATTCTTAAATCGTCGAGCTTATACTTGGCACTTATTTGAAAAAGCTTCTAACATACATAACATAGCTTACAACAACATTTTTCAAAGTATGGAAGATAGTAAACAATTGTTCTCATTTGAGTAAGCAAATATCGAAATAAAATAACACAACGCAGGGCAATACATGTAAAGACAAACAACACAACGCAATCATTTTGTTCGAACACGCGTTCGTCAGGTCCGTACACCATGTTTTTTGTCCGAACCGATCAGTGCTTTTGTTCTGCCGTTATATATACATATAGTGTCTGTCTGTCGTACTCCCAGATAAAAGGTTTTTTTCCCGAATAACTTCTTCACCTCTTTTTGTTCGTCGCCGAGGCTTTTAAAAGTCCCTAATAAATTTCTTGGGATACTGGAATCGATAGTCCACATTATCGACCAAATCATCCTCAAAGTGATTTGATGAGAGGCGAACCGTCTGGGCATTAAGTGTTATCGCATTTGCATATTGTAGTACAAGATCTACCGACGTTGTTTACCATAAACAACACAGGCTAAGTGTGACATAAATAAATCATTGAGTTGAACTTCGATAAACAAGATTTGGACGGCACAGGTACATTCACGGCTCTGTGATCGATAACTGAACCATTACTACTAAGCACATGTATGTATTATCGGATATTAACTAAAGTATTATCTAAGCAAAAACAAGCTGTGTTAAAAATCGAAACCGAAGTCCCGATTTATGTATGTGAAGATTTTCAGCGTTAGTTGGTTTGCTAGTCTATTAATTACAGACCATGTATTCATATGTATTGTATTCATATTGTATCTACCAACGAAAAGCGTCAAAACTGATTTAAGATAATAAAAAGGAAATTCATTATTAAAATCAATCTACTTGAAAAATTTAAGATGTGCATACATTTTTTGAACAAAAGATAAGGTTAAATCTTAATAGAAATTAGATGCTAGATGTAATACCTTTGATATTTACGAAATATGCATAAAAATGTTTATTTTTTCCAAAACTACGCAACCATATACAAAATTCATAGCCTCTTTAAGGGAAACCTAACGGAGATGATCACCGAAGGCACGTGAAATAATTTCCGGCTATATGACAGCGCTTACGCGTTGGGTTAATAAAAATATGTATTTTCATTCTCATTTTAAATATCGGTAGTTGTAGCATATACCAGATCACATTACACAAATTGTACTTACCTATTACGTGGGAAATAAAGGAATCATCTACAAAAAATATATATCAATGAGTGTTTAAATTATTCATGTTTGATTAGCGGCAATCCAACACATTCCAAGTATTAAGCACGTACGTAATTTTCAGAATCAATATTACGATATTTGATTGACAGCTAGTCCCGTCTGTAAAGTGATTAATTACACACCACTCTAGCGTGCCGGAAGCGTCACTTTACCACCTTCGTTTCCCACGGATCTGAGTCACTTCGGATATTTCCGGGATTTTACCGCACGGGTTTGGGAGCAATCGGATGTTTTTGGACATATTTCCTACGCCTTGAATTGTGACGTTTGTCACATTTTTGTCAGTGAATTTATTCGTGTTGTTTTGCGAAAATATACCCAAAAACTAGCAGTCGTAGAAAATGGTATATTATGCAACAAGTAGGTCAAATGCCGTTTACCGCATTTGTTGAATAATATACTATTATTTTATTAGTCCTGGAAATATTATATTGATACATAGAAAAACAATCATTGATGGTTTAGAGAGGAGCTTAAATGGCAACGTGAGGTCTCAATGAGTCACTTGCATTGATTACTTGAAAAGCAAAGATATGTGAAGGCCCTGGCGGCAGTCCTGTTGATAATACTTTTGAAGCCACCATGAAAAAAAAATGAGGAAGGTCATTGAATATATTTTAAATATAGTTTTTTAGTAGACCTAGCGGTGTTCAACAAGCAACAGGGCCGCTGACATTTTCGTCAATAGTTTCACAAAATATGCCCAGATCCCGTTAGGAGCTCAGAGTTTTAAATATCTACCGATAATATCCGAATTGGCGTTTACTTTTGCTGAGGTTTTAAAATGACATTTTGCGCAAACAAACAATAAGATAAATAAGAAATTGACGTCTCACAAAAGAGGACCAATATCGGTGATAAACTTTTTATTCAGTCACTAACACTCCGTTGAGGAACCCAAGCTATTTTCTGTTGCCGCCGAACCCCAAGAGATGCAATTAATTTTGTAAAATCCAGAAAACCTCTTGAAAGCATTTACTAATTGGCTTTGAAGTTTCAAGAGAGCTATTAAGGGATATAGTTCCATAAATTTACTAAACTTTTGGCAAACCACACACCTCAGAATAAGTTCATAGGTTCATAGGTTAATTGGTTATAAAGTTTGAAGTTTGGAAATATATGTATGCAAAACACATCTACTAAAATTGCGACCTACATAAAAGCGAAATACAGGAAACCTTTTCAAACTTATGTCGCGTAATTTTTCAAATAATCTAAATCAATCGGATATATCAAGGTTATCGTATCTTGTCTGAAAACTGCCATTAAGAACATTTACTCAGAACTAGAATGACTAAAGCAAGCATTAAGGGGCATTTAACTAAATTGCCCCTATATGGTTCTTATACCTTTTGGAATTTAGTTCAACTTATTGGTGAGCAGACTCAGTGCCCGGGGTATTACAGTATCCCTTTAAATGATTTCTTCGAGATATGTTTAACTTTGATACTTAGAGATAAACTAAAGACATGTCCACTTTAACTTCTATGCTATACTTCCATAACAACTATGTTGGTTATGGTGCATAAAAAAATAAATACGCCTAGAGTTACACAATATCATAATTTAATTTTAAAAAACTCGTTTCAATAAATTTGTTTGAAACTTTGACCGATTGTTATTCATATTTATTCCCTTCCGAAATGTTCGTAAAGTATATTTATATTTACTGGGTGTTGTAATTTCAATGCGACACCCCGTCAAGAACTAACAACACGAATAACGTGTGATGAATTTAAAATGTAATCTTAATTTTAGTTTCAGCAAAACGCGCGTCGGATAAAGGAAATTGTATTTCCGTTCCGAGAGGGAGACATTTTGTTTAACCCTTAAACCGATCTTTAGATCTGTCGGCAAAATCATTTAACTTTAGCCACTATTCGGAAACTCTTTCGCGAGAACTGTTTAAATTACCATTTTGTAGTCTATCTCGGAAAACTTTCGACCAGTTTCAGTTAAAACTTTTCGAATTAACTAAAAACGGTTATCAGTTTAACTGATAGGGTGATAAATTTGTTTAGAAACAATCAGTTTTGGAATGCGAAATCGATAGAAGAGTTTTCCTAGGCTATGGAGCGAGCACTTTTTGCTTCATGTTGCAAAGTTACAGTAATTTCGCCATCGATGTATAAAATGGCGACATCGATGCATTTTGAATTACCGTTCCGCGTCCGTCGATCGTATTTGGAAGTTACTCTGCGATAAGAATATGAAAAGACAAAAGTAACAAAAGAAATAGTATAGATGAGGCATTGAGTATGAATCATAGAATAAAATCTATAATAACCAAAACTAACCAAATAAGGCCAAGTCTATACTTAGGTTACATACTTTTTCTAACAACATGTTTAATATGGCATCAAAAGCGTATAGTCTGTCACATAAGTTGTAGTTGAAAGTGATGTCACTAGGAGTACATGCTCTTTTGCTTTCGTTAGTGGATACCCAAATGTTTGTGTGTAAAACAACCTTTCCTTCATTTGGAACACGTGAAAAATGAAAATCAATAAAATGATATGTAGCAAAATAAGACCAGACAAGTCAAACCAACATTGTACATAAACAAACCCCAAAATTCGTTTGGCGATAGAAAGTTTTTTAAGACGAAGTAAATAGGCAATCAAAAACTGATAAATTTCTTTCAGTTTTTACACATTATTTAGTTTTTCATCGCCAGTTATGTGAAATATATAGTGTTAAAATACGTAATCCCTGCGGCAATCAAAACCAATATGGTCAAAGTTTGATATGGACACATCATTTCAATATAACTTTTTTTGTATATTTATCATTCGTCAGGAACGAAACTTTATAATAGTGCCGTTTTCCTTAACTTCCATTCAGGCGTTGCTGGTTGTATAATATTTTTCTAATTTCTCTTAGTTATATAGAAAAGGTCCCGTTTAAACAAACTTGAACAAAATGTTATATGTTTTAAAATGTTCAAATGAATTCTAATATGAAACATATTTATCTTTCTTCTTTTTCACTGAATGTGTTCTTTGAATTTCCCCAACTAATTCAATAAGCAGGTTGTGAGACAGAATAAAATCACCACTTAAAGAGATTGCTGTGGATATTGAATAGCAAAGTGGCAAATAATATAGAAATATATATTATATATACTGACCTAGAAAAGGCATATGATTCTGGCCCTTTATATAAACTATTTGATACAGAATTGGTTATAAAAACAGACCCACAGATTATTGAAAAACAAGGGGACCGTATTTAAAATATATCGGCAAGAAGCTCAGAGTGAATCACAACGAAAATGTTCAAAATCTACACATCCAGGTATTACTCGCAACATTACTTGATAACAACATATGGCGCCGACACGTGCAAATTAAATCAAAAGGAAAAGCAAAACCTACAGTCTATCAAAATGGTCTTTTTTGGATATTATGTTGAATTTCAATAATGGAACATCTACCTCATGAAGAAATTCAACTATGATCACAAATAACTGACACAATATTAGATCGAACTCAGCAAAGGCAACTGATATGGTATGACCACGTCGTGGGTATGGAATGGGAAAGGTTGAAGTCTGTTCATAGATATAAGAAAGTGACTAACTGAGACGAATTAAGAAAAGACCCGGGCAAACTGTAAGAATAAAATATGGCCGAACAGGTCCGTGCTTTGCTTAGAATTTAATTAGTTGGGGTTTTGTTATTTATGTATCTATGTTTAAATCTAAAATAAAATTACAAATTATTTTTATTACCTACTTAAATTATTTAAAATTATTCACATAATATATCAGTATCACTATCACTATCATCGCCTTTTCTAATTATTATTTGTTCTATATTATTTGCAATATGGATATACGCTTGTTCTGTTTTTTCTATATGTTTAACAGAATTCGCCCAACTTTATGGAGGGATGTTAAAAACTTCGGTTTCTATAAGTTTGAGGACATTGGAGTTAACACGGTGAAAAACATTGTTACGACGAATGGCAGATTTCAGTTGGTGCCAAACATGTTCAATGGGATTAAATATACAGTGGTAAGGTGGAAGCCTTAAAACCGTATGCCCTAGATTTTTTGCATAATTATCACAGACGTATTCCTTTTGTAGGTTCAAGCTTCGTAGAACCTCAATTAATTGCTTTATACATGTAGTTTTGGTTTGTTGCTTTTGTGTCACATGAGGAAGGGGTTTTAGTCAACTGTCTACTGTGATAACTTGCACTGTCCATTACAATTACGCTATTAGGAGGAATGTTTGGAACTAGTCTGTTTTTAAACCAACTTTCAAATAAATCAGCGAAGGTGTCTTCATGGTAATCCAGAGAAGAATCTTTAATATTTTTCGCAGACAGAGAAATTCCATTTGGAATCCAACCATCTTTAGAACCAGCATACAAAATAGTTATTCTTTTACCTTTTTTTGATGGCGCGTTTGTTTTACACTTATCAGTTCAGTCAACCCAACCCTTTTCCGGGGTATCATAAGTGTCGAAAAGGGTTTCATCAAAGTAAATAATTGGACTTTGTTGTTCTCTGTAAATCATAATTTTTTCTAGATATTCCAGTCGCCATTTCCCAATTCTAAACGATTCCATCAAAGCTTGCCTTTTGTCAATTTTTTTAAATCTATAACCCATATGTTGAATAAACTTCCATAAGGTAGTCTGTCACATTTAACACCGTTTCATCTTTTTCAAGCCTCCTATTTAAGCTATCTAACATAATATCTAGATTAACTGGTAAATTTTACGCCGTATTATATCTTGATCACTTTCATCTACACTCGAGAAAATGTCAGCATCACTTCTTTTTTTCCTCGCTGAAATGAGATTATTCACAATTTTCCATACAGTTGATGTTGGAATTTTCGTCAATGTGGCCGTTTCATCTAAAGATGCTTGCTTGCTGGCACCACGTTCAACGAGAGTCAAATAAATATTTTTTATAACTTCCTTAGTCCCAATAGTGTTTTCTACATTTGGGCGGGAGTACCTCCTGAGATACACTAGACTCGCACATATTTTGCATAATTCGCACACGATTCAACACACGCTGTATTACACACGAAATAAGAATGATTACTTATAAACTTAAACTAAGTAGTATACCAAACCAAAGAATATTAAACATAGGTAGGTAAAAAATTATTTTCTATTACGGACCACAATTTTAACTGAATTTAAATTCCGAAACTTTAGATAATAATCTTGTTGCATTGTATGTTAATGACCACCCTTGGATAATCCCATTCAAAAGCAATTAATATTAACATTAATTAATTAATATAAATATTAATGTGATTTGATAATTTTTACCATAATTCACTTTATTTAAAAAAATATCCTCTTTATCAGAATAAACGTTGACTCCTTTCAATCAATTTGATATATTTATTCTCATTGCCGGTTGAAAATTAGATGCGATTTTTGAAAGAAATTTAGTTGTTAAAATGAAAATAAAAATCAAATACCAATAAGAAAAATACATAAGTTCAAATATATAATTAATTGATCTTTCGATATGACAGGTAATATTTTCTTTCCGTTTGAGGAAAGGAAAATTTAACCAATTTACTATTTTTTACAAAATTTTTATCACTGTGTATAAAATTGTAAAATTTAAAAGGTATTTGCAAGACTGACGAGATAGCAGGAAAAACGAACCTTTATTTAAAGAAATCCCTATTCAAATATTTTTTCTGGTTTTGTAAATACATTCCAACATTTTAGTTTACCCGCTTCGAGTGTCCAACAGGATGAGAGCTTAAATTCGAAAATGCAGCAGGCTCGGAAAAATGAAGCATTTGGAGCACGATTTCAAATAGTCCGTCATTTAATAAAGCCTTCGAACAATTCATTAGACACAGTTAGCGAGGACGAAAAGGAGGGGACCTTCATTCATATTGAAATAGTTTTTTTTTCTGTTAAACATCTGTCTGCAAGGAGACAAGGAGAATTCGAAGATTAATTATATTTCTTCAAGCGGACTCTCCCGGCTCGGTTCTAAACTTAAAATTTCTCCGGGAAATGTGTCGTTCTCTTTTCGCCGTAATTATTAAGAAATTTGAACGAGGGGGATATTTAAAGAATTCTCGAGATGGAAGGAATTTTTTTTCGATTCCCGGGTTTCCTTTTGTACGCAGAAATTGCTAAAATTACCCCACTTCAACCTAAAACGCAAGCTGCCAAGTACAAGTTTCACCTTTGTCTCGGATTTATTTGCTTTTAATTGAAGTGACAAATTGCAAATTGATTCACTGAGCTATGTCGAATAGTTTCTGTATGCAAATTGGCTCGTTGATGCTTGAAGGCTGTCTGCCGAGTGCCGAGTTTATGGACCATGATATTATGATAGTTATATCTCCGTTTCGTGGCCGTTCTCTCTGGCATTTCATTACCTCCAGACGATTTCTGACATTCCAGAATAGTCACAGAATTAACCGATCTATGCTCAGATCGGCCGATCGGTATTTAGTAGCACCAAATTTTTGGAGACATAATGGCATAAATCCAAACGAAGGCGTTTACTGTTAAAAATTTGATTTGTTAAAGGTGTCCCAGATAGCCTGCTTTATTGTTTTGCACTTAAGGAAAAAAGTTCCATTGAAAGATTTAGTAGGAGTAAATTGACACTGAAAATAATTCAACCTGCAAACAAAATTAGCTGTAGCTCCTTAAGATGGCATTTTGGTTAGTTTAGTAAATATAATGTAAATTCAGTCACTCATTAATGTCGTCGCAAAATAGTGATTATTTTTTATAATTTTTATGATGGTCTTAGTTTTTGGTAATTTAACTAGACTTATTATTGTTATTATAAAGAATTATAAAGAATGCAAAAAATGATTTTAAAAGTTTCGTTTTAAAATATAATCACTAAGAATTGTTTGTACTGTATGAACAACATGGAATCAGAATAAGTTATTTAATAATAAAATTAGAACTGCACGAATTTTGAAGTCAAAATATAACAAAATATTTTTTGTTCTAAATGATCGAACCTTTCAGAAATTAAGATAACTAAATCAAATTTAAAATATGAGCAATATGTGTTATTAATTTTATTTTTGAGTTTCTACATTTTGAACCAAGCTGAACACTAATTTAACTATGTCAATAATAATTTTTATACGACTTAATAAAAACTACCCAACTCGCAATACCTTGTTAGGTCAAAAATATGATGCATTCCCTTATCTTGCGCGTGGGTACCTCTGCCATCTATAACCAATAAATCATGTTTCCTATAAAATAAAATTCGATCTTGAAACGCGTTTACCCTTGCGGCGTTTTCACATTCCGGGAAGCTGCATGATTTATTCGATATTGATGCCGCGAAACCGATCCCGAAAAATTGATCTAAT
Organism: Cylas formicarius; assembly: GCF_029955315.1. Taxonomy (NCBI): domain Eukaryota; kingdom Metazoa; phylum Arthropoda; class Insecta; order Coleoptera; family Brentidae; genus Cylas; species Cylas formicarius. The sequence continues at coordinate 29,148,148 of NW_026844352.1, forward strand.
GAAATGACTCCATTTTTATAATTTTGCTACGAACGCATTTTTCTCACTTTCACAATTATGACGAGTTGATTGTAATCTTGATTTTCAACGTATAGCTACACGCCTATTGACATTTTGAAGATGAGTAATCCTACATCCGGGATTAAGGAAACTACTTAGTTTGTTTGAGTAGCGGCAAAGATATGTTTTAGGTTAGATCCTAATAGCTATGGTCAAATTTGTACCATTCTGGTCTTCATCGAACTCACACCGACTAGGTCGAGGTTAGATAAAAATGAAATGAAAATTAGTGTGGATACATCTCGACTCTGCCACAATTACGAATCACCCGCGCATTTTTGGAATCATACCATGTGTGTTTAACAGGGGATAACTGTAAATGATCCCGTATAATAATTGAGCCACATTGAGCATGTTTAATGTTTAAAAATTGAGCATGTCGGAAATATTTAGCATTTTACTTGAGTTTCATAGACAAAACATTTCTTATTAGCTACTTATGATAATAATATATTATGCAATAATTTTGATAAACACCATTTTAGTAAGAAGTTTGAAGATTTGGAATGAGCGAGTGTTTAATTGTCGAATATGAAAATGCTAAATCTTCAGCGTTCTTTTATCTGCGACGTTCCCATTGCAATGTTATAAATTTGTGTAAAACTATCTTTGTTCACATTATTTCGTTTGCATTGGCTTAATCAAAAGCGCGGAGTTCTGTTAAAACAAATAAAAACGAGATCGATCGTTTGAGAAACTTAAGGTCGAACGCACACCACAGACTTCTGACAAATTTGTAGGTTGAAATGCGTATCATCGACAAAAGAGTTACAGTACATTTCATAGAATAAACAATCAAGAGATGAGTTTTATATGTACAATGCTCAGCGTTATTTTATTAGATTCGGACAGAAAAGAAGTATGTGTACAACAAAAGGTAAGTTCCTTGTTTCGGATATATGCTGCAAAACTTGAAATTTAAAATAAATATTGCTACGAAGATGTAAAGTATGCAGCAAAATGATCCCTCATTTACATTCCATCTGCTGTGCTACGCACATCTTGAGTCATCCATGTCAAAAGGGACCTGAATATCTAAACTGTATTGAAATAATCTTGACTTACAAATATGCAAATATTCAATATTCTTCGCTCCCTACATACCAGGTAATTAAATATCATTTTTTCGGTTAAAATGTGGTAATTTTGTCGGCTTAGGACTGTTGAACTTATGTTCACTCAATTTTACACAAAAACATAGCCATAAGTACAACATAAAAATAACCATTACAGTTGTAGTAGTCAAACCCTGAATTAGGAGGCATATGCTCCCGCCTATGACTCGAACATGGTTAGGAAAGCTAATTCTTTACGTAAAATAATTTGTTTATTTCTAGCCATGTTCAAAAAAGGACAACGGACCTTCCTCAAGCAAAAATATAGGCTTTATTGAACGAAACCACAAAAAAAAGACTGGGATGAAGATGAGTCATTTTTAATACCTCTGCTACCCGCATTCAAAAAATCTGACTCAGGAAGGAAGTATTATTTAAAAATTAAACTTATGAATAAATTTCTTAGATTTGATAGGACCCACAGACCAAGTGCTACAATAGACACATTAGTTCTAAACGTCAAAAAGTACAGGAAACATCCGCAATGAAGTACCAAACTTTCTTAAAACTAAATTTATATCATAACATTTCAAACGATGTTAAAAAATCTACAAATCAATTCTAGAAATGAACAAAAATGGCATACTGTTTTTAGTCAAGTACTTTAGTACACTACTTTATTTGAAGTGATTATAATTGTACTATGTATTATGTAATAGGTCAACTGAATTAACTTAAAATATAGGACTCATCTCATCATAGAAATGTTAACATTTTTAATGGTGTGATATTAAAAAGTTTTTTAAAGTTTAACAAAATTGGTTTAGGCATTGTTTTTTTGAAAAAAATAAAAAATGTGCCCTACAATCGTCGAGAATATTCTAATAGTGACCGGATTTGTAAAAAACTTGCATTTAAAATTGATAGAAAAATATCATTTAAATATTTCCAATCAAAATCATATAAGAGAAGTGTTTCAATAGGAACCAGGACCATTGCCTCAATGAAACCTTAATGCTTAGCTTAAAAAAGGGATCAGGGAATAAATTAAAGACGTAAAGGGGAAAACTGCATTCTTCTCTTCTTTAAATAATGCTCAAATAAATCATGATTCGAAGTCTAAACAATTGATTGCGTTCTACTGAAAAATCGATTTTTTCAAGATTGGAGTTCGAATACTGAAAATCTGGTTAAAATTCCTATAGCTCAAGATTGAATTGATATTTTCTGAATAAATCACAATTCAAAATAATTGTCCTCATTTAAATATAATTTTAATTTGATACATCTCTATTATTTGAACTTCAACAGTATATTAGTAATTTAAACATTATTTATTTTCGTACAAATTAATAATAATCTAAATCCTTCGCAGTTGAGGATGTTTTAAAATTAACCAGAGAAATGGCAATACCAGGAACTGCCTATAATTTAGCAAAAAGGGCCACGGAGATGTTTGATTCCTCGACCTCCATTATCTGCCTTCAGCAGCTTCAAAGGTCGTGAAATTTAAACGAAAATGTTTACAAAAAAGAAGAGAGAGACAACGGAACCCGGTAATTTAATACACAAACGACCCCCATAAAAAGTTGTCTCTCGGACATAAATCGCCACGGCGATTTATTTTTTGCCTGGTCCTGTAAAAGTCCAAATACACTGATGGCCTTTTTTCTTTCGCACAGACGTAAGTAAAATATACGCAGCTACTCTTGTCGACGACCTCGACGGTCATTTGTTTTGGCAAAATAGGAAAATGTCTAAGTATTACTAATGTTTGTTTACGTTCTAACAAATTCAACCCCAATTTGTCATTGTCGGATAGATTAGCTCAATTTGCCTTAATCCATAGTTTACATACAAAAGCATCTCTGAAACGCGTAATACCGACGCGCAAGTGTGACAAAAAGTACTTAGTGGTTATTTTCGAGTGTTTCAGATAAACCCTGTAAGGTTAACGGCCTCACGTAGATAATTAAATACGTGACGGCTGTTGGTAGCGGTATTTACCGTTGAATTATCTAAATATACAATAATTGGTTGAAACGCTGCAGCAACTTCATGTAGATTGTGCACGTAAACCACGTAAACGTGGCACTCAGTACAATGCTCAAATCTTCTTCGTTCACCATTTCAGAAAATTTCATTATGGATGATATTTCGAAGTTTGTCGTTTCTGGCGGTCACATCAGAAGTTAGTATTGGCGATGTTTTACAAAAATGTAACAAACATGTAATGGTCGCAGTCACTTCAGTCACTCGGTTATTAAACGCTCCACTAGTGCCAAATTGTTACATAATATCCTATTATCATCTCTCGAAATAGTCATTTCACTTAATGAGAGACAAAATATATTCTTATGAAATCAAAGGCAACATGAGTGGTTAGGATTTTGCGCGGTATTGGTTACGGATATTTCGATGATGTGTTGCATACTATATTTTTTCCACCACCGCTAGTTTTGGGTACATTTTTGCAAACCAACACGAATAAATTCACTGACGTGACCGTCAGAATTGACAAACGTCAAAATTCAAGCCTTGCGGTAAAATCTCCCAAACATCTGATTGCTCCCAAACCCGGGCGGTGAAATCTCGGAAATGTCCGAAGTGGCTCGGATCCATGAGAAAAGAAACTCACTTAATAAAGTGAGTAAAGAGGTTAGAAAAACGTATTAATAGTGTAACTAACTGTAAGCGTTTTAAGGTGTTTTTTGACTTTGTAGAAAAATGAGTGGGAGTTAATTCTTCAGTATACGTTATTATGTTAGCTCAAGCATTACAAAAGAATAGCTCATACGCTGCAAACCTTAAACAATTATTATTGTTGAAAGCAATACTAAAATTAGTATTATTTTAAGTCAATTTAGGAAGGATGTTGATTTGGGAAATACGTCCTGTTTCTAAAACTTTTTGGTACAAATTAACAAAATGTCTGCTGATGTTGATTAAATAAATATTTTCTCGCGATGCTTTGTGGGGGGACCTTACAGTTTTAGAAATATAGCATTGAAAATAATTTTTCTGTTCGATCATATTATTGAGAGTTGCCTATTTATATCTATATGCCCGTTTGATCATCGTTGAAGTCGATGCTTAACAGCGAACGGTATTCGAGTTCGATCATCAGTTGATGAGAGAAAAGGCGCGCCCATAACCTTAAATTTTGCTATGAACGGTCTTAGTTTATCTACTATTATATTTCGTCAAAGTTTTTTGTAGTGTATTAATCTCAAAAATGAACTTCACTATAATTTCACCATCTCAAGAACCCATGAAATATCAGACTCAGCATTACAAATGTATGTGAAAACCACAAAGGTAAGCTCTTTTACATTAGGATATAAAGAATTTAGGGATTTTTTAATTTTCCGTGTATATTTCTTAAATCCCAATAGCTTTCTTTGTAGGACCAAAAATGTTCAAATTCAAGCAAAAGACCTACAGAAGTCAAATATTTGTTAGTCATATAGTCGCTTTGATATAGGAGTTGTGTGAATTAAGAAATAAGAGTGGCAACATAGCGTCCTATTATGCAGCTCTGAAGGCACTGAATTTGAACTCGCTTGATTCATTTAGTTGTGCCTATCGATTTTTTTGTGAAACAGGTATTTCTATTGTGTTGAGTGACAACAACGGTGCACTATCCGATTTTGCTTCAGAATTGGCCGCAGTGGAACGGAAACTCATGCTAGACTTCAGCAGGCCTACGGAAATAGTGTTTTTTCAAGAGTTTTTATTAAGATGTTATTATGTTGTTGATGTCCACGCCATCGCTGACAAAAACATTGTGCTTCTGAAAACGTCGAAAAAGGGCCACTCCTCTAAAACCAGCCTTCTAGAACAACTGGCTTTGTATCACGATAATGCGCCTTCACACAGCAATTTCAATAAACGAGTTTTTGGCAAAAAAAGAAATACAATCCTGTGGTTGGTTAATCTCCTTTTTAGACTGACGTGACTCTTTGTGACTTTTCTCTTCCCGACGTTGAAAAATCAAGTGAAGGAGTAGTCAAAAACATTCAAAGCGGCAGAAACCGACCGTCTCATCACTTAATTTCAATGTAATGTCAATTTTTGCAGTTAAGAGGGGAGTAGTAACCCGCAAAAGCAAAAATTTCAAAAAGCCCATTACTTCTCTCCCATCAAAAGAACTTCATCAAGACTTTGCGAAAACAATCTTTCTTCACACGATTCCAGCACTATCGGGGAGTTCGCGTAATGGAACGGAATTTGTTGGAAAAAAAATAAGCAATTCCACGCGGTGGCGGGTTGGAAATAGTCGATTTAGACTCCGCGCTCGCTGTACGTGAGACCGGAGCGTGAAAATACCATCAGAAGGCCGGAAGCACGTTCCTATAATAACATTTTTATTAGTGAATGTGGCAGTGAAGATGACATTAACGTCGCCCGTAAAACTTTCAGGACGACACTGACAGCGCCAACCTACGTAATCCCGTTTTTGATAAATGCCCGGCCATTTTTTGATATTTATGGAATTGTGGGACTTTGCACTTTATTATTTCGACGTTCGCGGTCGTTGGCTGATAGCTAAATTAATTTGGTGGCAATTTTATATATTATCCTATTTCTGGATTTATGTACCTAATTTTGAAGTGTCCCAAATAAATGAGTTTTGGAGTCGCACAGTTTTACGGGACCTATTTGGATGAATTATTCATGTTACGTCGTATGTTATGGAGTCTGTGGCTGGGTTGGACTTTCCGTTAAGAAATGTCGACAACAACTAAATTACCGATTACTCACAATTGACAAATGAACCAAAACTTTGTGTACTTCAAAATTTTAAACTTAGCGCAATACAACTTCTACAAATTATTCAGTTATATTACAAAAATCAACGTAAAGAGCAACTTATGATCTGTAGAACTGCGGAACGGATTATTCGCTCTGCAATTAGAACACTTGAAATGCAGTCATTATTGAATAACATACGATCAAACAGACCACGGCATAATGGATTCTCGAATCATAATTTTGGTCATAGCTGATAAACTATTTATAATATCCTCCCAGTAAGCATTTTTCTAAAGCAAACAACCTAGTAGGCCTAGAAAAATAAATGCATAAACAAAAGTTGCACTGTCAGTCAGAAGTTTGATGTCAAGGTGTTTGAAACTTGGAAAAAACTGTATTCTAAGAGATTTTTGTATCTGATTTTGAATTGTTTTGTAGAAAGTAGTTACAGTGCCTACAGTTTGTGTACTAAGCAGATTAATTAGAGAAAAGTAAGTAAAATTTAAAAACTTTTTTTTTGTTAATTTTAATTTATTTACTGCTTACATGCGTAAAATGTATTATTAAAAAAAAGCAATTTCTAAAATTAAAATATTGCTTTCTGTCACTCTCCGTTTTTTCAATGTATTCGGTTTTAGATACAGTAGTGTCTGTAGAAAAAAATATTTCAAAAACTTTATAATTTTTTGATATATGTTGTATTTAAAAAGAAAAAATAATAAAAATAACATTATGGATTTTTTTACATACATCTACTTAAAGCTATTATAGAAACGAAAATTTCTTTCTTTATTGAGGAGGTACTATACAAACCAAAGTCTATTAGGTGAAGCTTTCCTAGGGTTAAGAATTTTTAGATATACAGGATGTTTGCAAATTAAAGAGAGATTTTTTGAAAACTGAAAAACTCTTGTTTGAATAAAATCGGGATAAAAGATGTACATGAGACTAAAAATAGATAGCTTAATAAGAAAAATAAATTAAAAAAAATCTTACATTTTTCGTTTGCTAACTGAATTCTTTTTTTACAGAGTAATCCACAGCAAGTGAAAATATGAATCTTAAAAAAATAGATGTGTTTATTTCTGGATTCATAAAAACGGTAATCATAAGTTTGAAGAGTCTACAAAAAGGGAAATAAATGAAATTCGCGACCAGCTATCCAAAAGGTGGAAAAAAATTAATCATACGAAGAGTAGGTTTTTGAAACAAAACACTAGATGGTTAAATAGTACTCTTCTTCTATTCCCACAAATGAATATCATGCAAGCGCCAACAAACTCGCTGAAAAGACCCGAAAAGTCATTTTCCTCGAGTAATGAAAGAACTAGAAGAAGAAAAATTAAGGAATTAGCAAAAAGTTGAGAGTAAAGTCAGCTAATTGTGAGACAAAGCTAAGTTTAAAAAAGACTTAAAAAGAGACGAAGTCAAACTGCTTAAAGAGAGTCTCGAAACCTCTCCTACTAGAGCCTCAAAGATAATAAGCAGTGAAGAAGCACTTGATAATTGAGACTAAGTTATCGAAAAGTGATTATTTAACCATCAGAAGAGAAGGAAAAGAAAGAAACTGTGATGTTTAAGCTTCATACAAAAAAAATTTGCAGACAAAATTATGCTGTTATCCATTTCCTGATAACATTTTGGTAAAAGAGTTATCTGCAAAAATTAAGTGACAAGAGTTTTTGGACCATACTATTTCCCGAATTATTTTATCTCAACCAGAAGTTTTCGAAAATACGTCTGGACTTCTTGACTTAATTTGAATCACAGAATGGGGGTGTGAGGGTAGCACAGGTCATAGTGAATACAACCAGTTTATTGAAACTGAAAATGCTTCGGATTCAAATATTTTTTTAATTTCTCTTGTACCTCTGCAATTGTCTTCTTACTCAAAAATCGATCCCACTCAAAAAATAATTGGCACAACCCTACACCATCGTCAACGATGTATTGTAAGCCACTTTACTTTTATTTTCAGAAAGAAACTACTGCTTTCACATTACCAGAAGCAGGCTCTGTAAAAAAAGAAATTGATGAACCATAACCTACAGAGATGAATCACAACGGTCAACTTTTTTTCATCAAACACCAAATGAAAATGACGATGATTGACGGAAAGATCTGTAGTGTTATGACAGAGACATCTTCAAACCAAGCCTGCAACATCTATGAAGCAACACCTAGAATAATGAACAATATACAAAATGCAAAACTAGACCAATTAACAACGAAGCCCTTGTGCGTGGATACGCTTCATGAAATATTTTTTACAAGTGACTTGCAGACTAGATATCAAAAAATGGCAGGCTAGATCGCAAGAGGAAAAGGGTAGTGTAAAAGAGAGAAAGAAAAAAATTATCGATAAAGTAAAAGCAGGTGGAAGTGGACAAAGTAAAGTAATGATGGCAATACCAGTAGAACATTTTATGCAGATCCATTAGCCACATGCAAGATATTATTAGTTAGGTCATCAGGTTTTGCGACAAACGAAAATAAATTTCATTAATATGCGGAAGAAACAGGTCATTTGTTAGTAAATAAATATCCATTTTACTATATGCCGAGCAGTGTGTATATAGTCCTAATTTAGGCGGCAATGTTTTCGATGGTGATGTTATCCGAAGAAGCGCAGGAATCACGTGACAAAGACCTCAAGCCATACAGAGAGCATTTTTCCAGGAAAAGGTCCAGAATTTATACCAACCAAGATCTCTTAAATAGATAGGTGTTTCATTTCATACACCAAATAGCGTTTCTGTTTTATACCAGTGCATTTTATAAAATTCTAAAGTTCATTTTAAACAAACAATATTTTTTATCTTTTTGATCTAAATTGAATGCCCCCATTCCAGCTTAACATCGTAGCTGTTAAATTGATCGAAAAAGTTTGATTTCGTTAACATATTCATTTTTACAAGGTAAATAAAAACCACACTTTTGAAATTATTTTTATCAGTAGAATTTCGGCCGCAAGGATATTTCGCTCCGGAAATTTGTTTGGAAACCAACATCTTGGTTGATCTGTTGGCTTAATGGCGCATGACGTCATGTCATCTATGATGACGTCAGTGCAAAATGCTTGTTGGGTAGGTGTAGACAGTAGAAAACGAATGAAGAAGAAAAAAAATGTAGTAAATCCATGTTATAAATTGCCGCTATGAAAGGGAACTCTGATTTACCACCTAATCTTGCGAGCCATCTACACTAGTAGAGATTGGATAGAGAAATTCGATCAATGCAGAACTCTAGAGCTTTACCTTATCGCGACATGGTTATTCCCGCACTGTATGGTTGCACCCAAATGCAACTGTATAAAAATGTTCATATATAAAGGACACCATAGTATATTATGCAGCAAGTGCGATAAACAGCATTTGACTGACGAGTTTATTTGACACTGGTTATTGCGCAGCGAAGCGAGTGTTTAATATACGAGTGACTTAAAAAGTTTACCGAACGTGTTGCATACTATACTTTTTCTACGACCGTTAGTTTTTGGGTACATTTTCGCAAAACAACATGAATACATTCACTGACATGACCGTCAGAATTGACAAACGTCAAAATTCAAGGCATGGGAAATATCTCCGAAAACGTCTGATTTAGAATCTGTTTATTGATACTCCTCACTCGAACTCAGCCAGAATAATAGTAATTGCTCCGTGCAATAATACGAGGAAAACAATTTAATTAATTTAATTGAGTATTAATAGGTTTAAGGTAGTGATTCTAGACAAAATAAAGCATATTTGGCACGCTGCAGCTTTATTTTTGCTCCGTAACGATTTCTCGTTTCCTTTAAACAAAAAATTCTTCCGGCCGATCGAGTAAATGCTTTCCTTTCGGAAAATCAAATATTTACCTGCTTCCTCGTTGTTGTATTCGAAAGCGAAATAAATAAAAATACAGCGCACGCCAGCTCGATTTGGAAATCTAAAAATGCTGTAGAAATCTAAATATGCAATCCACGTTTCCGTATGAATGAACATTATTATTTCTGAAATGAATTCCCGAAACGTTCTACATTGTAGTACAAATCTTATAACCCAATTGTATGTTATTAGAATGGATTTTCAAGCGAATATAGTTCATTCCATTACCACAAATTATAGGCAAACATGTTTTACTTGAAGTATTTTATTATGCTTGCCGTTGCATAGTGGTCGAAAGGATGTTGCAAGCAAAATTACATCACTCTATTATGCGCAGGGTTAATATTTATATATTTTTTGACATTCCATTCGGTAAAAAGACAAAAAAGAATTATGGTCTTAGGCATTAGCAATACTATCGCGAATATAGATATGACTATACGAAAATGTTCGAAATATTCATTCATCTATTTGGAAATTCATTGTTTTGGCTGAAAGCTTGACAGTCCTTAACCTTTGTTTCGCGAAAGTCCATACTTACATAATTTATTTCCCGACTTGTTTCAACAACTGCAAATGTTTAAAAATAGACGAAAAGAAAGTTAATACAATCAGATGAGATGAAAATTGTTTATTTGCCATAAAGAATATAAGGAGAATTAGGTTAGATTACGACATTTTAACTATTATAATAACTGATGGCATGAAATCTCAGAAGACCTTAGATCAAATTAAGACCTTATTAAACGCTTGTCGTATTCAAAGTATATCTATGCATTTCAATGATAAACCAAAGATGATTTGGCTATTTTATTCGAACAGTAGCTATCTAATAAAATAATTTTCTGAACACATTCTTCTGAAATGTTTGTTTTCTGTCTTTTTATTAGACATTGTTAGTGTTAATGTTAGTTATATGATACTACATACCGTTTTTACCACATAATCCGGTATTATGAAGATCTAACCGCAGGCTTATCTCAATGAAGTTCCAGAACCGTACTTCGGTACTTTGTCCATACAATTAATACCAATTCAATATAATTGAATATTGCTCATCTGTCCACGGAAAATTCGAATTTTTCAAAATCTAAGTATGCTTTGCAAAAGAAAATCGCAAAAATTATAATATTTTTATTGAAGTGTCAACTGCTTCTTATAATCTATGCGGTAGAGTATCTGCATTAAAATGCAAATCTCTGATCTGTGTTATCGTGTTTCATGAGTATTAATTATTTTTTACATTTAAACAGTAAATTTATATACACTTTGCTTAAAGAGCCAATATTAGAATCGAATAATGGTAATGGTAATGGTAGTGGTGGGAATTTTATTCCCAAAGATGGCGACTTTATTCAGTTTCTATTTCTTTTGCTCGAGATTATAGGTTAGGAAAGAGATATCGAAATGGTTTTTACTAGCGAACAGAAATTCTGCAGTAATTGACATTTATTTCCGAAAATATTCTGCCGCCCTCACCTCTTTCCCATAAGACGCAGAGCAATCGAATTCATCCAAACTTTAGAACTGTGTTCATTTTAGTTATATTTCTCAAAAATCGGGATTTAAAATTGAAGAATGCGATTTCGCACCTGGCAGATATTCGAGAAATTTCAAAATAATTTATAGGATTGGTCGCTTCAGTCTAAGTCTTTGTATGCTAAGTGTCTTTACGTTCACTTTTCGAAATAAGGCCGAGTGTCGTCCAAACTAGTTGACCCTATTTTTTCGTCAAAACCGCTTCTAAAGCGACCTATTACCAGTGCTATTATCTATGCCTTTTTTATCATTTACCTAATGACAGGCATAATAAAAATACATAATAATATATAAATAAAAGAATATTTTAATGACATCAAGAAATTAACTATAATGCAGGACTGTTTTTATTCATTTAGGCAATCGCCGAATAAACCATAGATTTGCCCGAGAGCAAATATTATTATTTGAACAACTCCTGAAATATTTAGTTTGCCGCTGCAAATAGTTCATTTACGTTGAGACGTATTTGTTTGGCATTCGGTACAACATAGCTTTAATCGGATCAACAGAGTACCGAGGGCATATATTTTGTCAACGTCCACATTACACAGCCAGAATAATTCATTACGTAGCACACGACTCGAGTTGATGAGTTTTTTAAAATATTGGAAAGGGCACAACGGTAGCAATCTTTCAGCAGGAGTTAAGGAATGCGATAGTTAAAGTCTCGCAAAAGAAAACAAAGACATCGGTACTAACTAAGGCGATGGCGTACAATATCGTCACATTATTTGCCACATAAATTATAAAATTAAGTAACATATATTGGGCTTACTGGGCATATAGGTTTGCTGCTAGAATGTCGATGTATCTTTGTGAAAGAGATTTTCACCATTGTTGTTATCGGCATATTCATGCACAAAAAGCAATACATGTGATTTCTGTGTATAAAGACCCTCGTAGCGTGGGCGTACTTCAGAGAAAATCATTACGATGCTTAGCGAGCGACTTACAGAGACTTGGCGCAGATGGTAAGGTTTCTCAAAGGAATTTAGTTATAAAGCAATCTAAACATCAGATTGGGAGTCCGTTGTTTTTCTTATCCGAAAAGCTAAGTGAAAAGCATAATGACGTGTTGAGTGTTGTAATAGAGGATGGTGTGAGTTGACATGCGCTACATGTGAGAAAGAACCAGTGCCTCACGGATCACCTTAATGCAACGGTGTGGGACGCCGAGATAAAAACGGCATAAATCAGTGTCAAAATAGTAATGGGGAGTCGTCTAGGGAAATAAATGTGATTTATCCTGATGGGTCACGTGTAGAATATCCGGAGTAGTTGCGTAACAGGCTGAGTGAATGTGCATGTATGGAATAATGACCGTTAAATGACACCTCCAGACGAAAGTTTGTTTTCAGGCGAGTTGAGAACTTTCACGTATCAATCTCGCAATCTAATCAACGGGAATTTAAAGTTTAAACCTAATTTTTGTTCTGTTTTTGTTCACAGCATATCTTAGCACTAATGCAAGCATAATTTTTAGAATCCTGTAAAATAACCGAAAAGGATCACAGCAATTAAACTCCGGTTTTCGATCCTAGCAGTCACTTAGATACACCTAAATTTAAATTACTATTCCCGATTAATTCGTTTAACTCACTCTAGATTACGTATGAGATTACGTCTTTGTGTATTCTCACGGGACACTATCTGTGATCTTTATAGCTACTGAAATTGTTCCAGTTCGCCGTTTTCAGTCTTATCGCAAAGCAATTACGAGCACTTGATTTAAAATGTCCCTATCCATAGGTATGATTATTTATGTTTTATACGGTTAAGTGATGTCACGCTGGTTTTACGAGCAAAACGAATGGTAGTTGATACAGTTCGTAGTCTAGGTATTATTTAGCAAAGTGTTTTTGTATTAGTTTAGGCATTGGAGGGATTAAATAGGATTCTGATGGTATTATTGAAGTTGCTAAATATGTTACTTAATCCTGAACCTATTAAAGGGAATAATTTAATGTAAATATCCATAGTAAAATTATTATTTATGCTTGGGGTATCTAACGAACGGATGCAGTGCAACTGCTTTCACATAAACATATTGTTCGATTTAAATTGTTATAAAATTAAATCAAAATTAATAAATTAATTGCATAACGCCATTTTTTTCAGGAACCCTATGTTTTTTGTTGGCACTCATCGAAAATAATATATTTTCTATTTTGTATGAAATTTCTCATTCACGTTCAAATAAATCATAAATCGAGAAACTTGATCGAGAAAGGGTATTTAGAGAAATAACGGGTGTTATTGACCAAATAGAAGAAATATAAAATGTATTAATAATACGAAATTTTAGACTGCTGTTTACCGCTATGAGCAAAATAACTAATAACAAAAATGTGATTAATAAACTTTCTCTAGGTTAGGTCCCGAGAACCAGGGAGATTAATATTGGTTAACATCGAAAAAAAATATGGGAGGTTTCAGATCAAACCGTTCGGGATAAAAAATCGACGGCTCGGGATTTTTTTCCTCGGGAATTGATGGTCCGGCCTGATAAATACGTTGTATGAATTGGGCATAAACATGCTAGTCAGGCACCCATGTCAGGCCTCAGATCGATAAGTGCCGCGTTGCCAAATGAGCCAGGGAAGACCAACCTAATACCGGTGTTATCAGGGAATCAATTCACCGGCCCTTTGTACTGGCTGATAATTTCGAAATCGTAGTAATAAAATGTAATTTTCAATGACAGGATCATTATATAGGGTGGACAACTTAAAGGCTATATTGTAAAATCCAGAGAAATTGCAATGAGACTTTTCCGTATTAGGATCACACTAATCTGCATGCAATAGAATGACGAGTTTGGTAAATGAAAGTAATGTAGCAGTGGTAGAATAATAATTATACATGAATATAATTATAGATAATTGAAATAGTAATTATTTTAAGATCAAGTAAATAAAGACATGTAGAAGTAGAAATAATAAGAAAATAGATAAATTGTAATAAGTCCTCCATTTACAATACAAATTTATTTGTAAATTTTGGTGATCATGTTCCGAGTAGTCAGATGAACTTTTTTATCAGCTTTCCACATTCAATCTTCTATTTGGCAGCCTTTTCATCTTCATTTATTATAGTCTCTTTTCTTTCTGTACTTCTCTTTGGTGATATGATGGGGCCATCGTTTATCCTCGTGAGCAAGTCGGTATGTTGTTGACTGTCAACTAATTTTACAGTTGAATAATGATTTACAATAGAGCATAGATACCAAATATAAGGCACTGAAAAATAAGTATCTATAGATTTAATTCACTTAAAGGAAATGTTTAATTTTTTTTTATTGCTTCCATGAAATAGTGTTCAATAGCGTATTTCCTTCTCTGTTGTCTGCCTCTTATTAAAAACGCTATAAAGAATAAAAAGTTGATTAGCAAAATATTTTTTAAGAAAATAAATATAATATAAAACAGGAAATTTATTTTTTTCTTGTTTATTTAGTGAATTTCATAGACCCTTGCTTTTGATTTCCTTATGGATTATCACACCAGTTTTCTGCATAGCAATTTCGTGTGTTTTATATTGTGCGTTGCACACATTATCGGCCATTCTGCGTATAACAATAAATATTCTTCAAAATATTTTCCAAAGGAAAGCGATTATTTTCCAAGAACGCAAGCGTGTGTTGAATTTCGGGAAAAATCGAGAATGCATTACCTAACCTCTCGTATGCGAAACACCAATCAGCAAGAAAACGCAGGGTGAACATTTCCATGCCAAACATGTCATTCGAATGCATAGAAAACGCTTTGAAAATGCGATTTCCACAAACATGCAGACTGCTTTATATATACGGAATTCAAAGGAAAATTGCTGACAAACGTTTAAGGCCATAATGAGGCGAAAGGCCTGAATAAGAATAAGGGCGGTCGATTGAAAAAAATGTCCTATTCGTAATCATGTCTGTTTATTCATTATCTATTTGCAGTTTTTGTTATAAACTGTACTGTACACTTTTAATTACCTAAACCGTACTTTCCTGGCCCAAGAAGCCTACGTGTATGATTAAGCGACGTTTCAAACTCCGATTCAGCAGATGGTCACGTAGTAACGTCACGTATAAATTTTAGATAAAGTTGACGTGTGACGGGATTACTCAAAAAGATATTTCATTGCCGCAGGAAGGCCAAACTGCTCATATATATTTCAGAGAAAAGTGTTTTACCGTGGTTTTATTTATTTAGTCCTACGTGGATTTTCATGGTTGGTGCAACGGCTCTGGGCTTGGGAATATAAATTGTTCTTGCATAATGGATATTCAGGGTGGTATGAAAAGTTGTTTGTCATTCTTGCAAAAATTATTACAAGGAATTATCCTAATTATTGCAGAGTCGGCTCCTGGGATGGACTTGTCTGGTACACGGATGGGTCCAGAATGGGAGATTTGACCGGAGCTGGAGCGTACTGCGAGACAACGGGATCGAGCTTGTCGGTCCCTCTGGGTCAGTACTGCACTGTGTTTCAAGCGGAAATTTTCGCTATATTGATGGCGGCCAGAGAGGTGCTTCGGCTCAACCACGGAAGCAGGAGAGTATTCTTGTGCTCTGATAGTAGGGCTGCACTTATAGCGCTGAAGTCAGTGCGTACGTGCTCCTTGTTGATAAAGGAGTGCAAAGGGGTACTGAGGAAAGTGGCCCAGGCGAGGAATGTCATGTTGGTCTGGGTCTCGGGTCACACCGCTAGGCTTGCTAGGCATTGGAGACGACCTGGAGTGCAGATGGTGCATGGAAGGGGAGGAGACTCCGTATCATCTGCTCACCGAGTGCTCTGCCTTGACATGGGCAAGATTTAGAGTCTTCGGAACGGCCCTGATCCATCCGGACTCAGTGCACGGTATTGGGCTAAAGGAGTTGCTGACCTTCTATAGGAGGGACGGCATTCTGGACGCCCTCTAGCGCAGTCTGGGGGCACAACGGGTTAATCTGTTAATAAGTGCTCGGACGCTCGCGGGGGCGCCCCCCCTTCAATACGAATACCAATATCCTAATTGTTTATGCAGAAGCTAAAACTAAACCGATGTGGTTGTACCATTTTTACCAATGAATATATTAAATCAAACTCGTACAGTTTGATTGGATATTCTTTGTTTACACAAAAGCAAACCTTAAAATTTGACAGCAACTGTAAATATGAAAACAATATAATTTCCTTACATTCTTTATATGCACACGCATTTTTCATAACTAGTTTTCTAGTCTCCTCCTTAATGTGTTCTGATATTGCGAGTGAATTTAATTTTAAAACTATATTCATCTGGAACTTGTATATCAATCCGTTTTCAAGACATTTTTAGGGGGCTACAGTTGCGTTGTGAAATAATGTGTACTTTATCTGCATACACTGAATAGATTCTTTAATAATAAACGAATGATATATTGGGAAATACCAAGTAATATTCCAATATATTTCAGAAGATACGATTTGAGATGACTGGAAAAAAATTTCCTTGTATATTATAGGCATTTGCTGTCTTGATCGAATCAGAATTGGGGAAGCTAAAGTAGTCTTAATGGTTTTCCAACACCGGCTGCTACGCTCTTTTCTGTAAACATTGACGTTAACGAGGGATCAACGTTATATATATTCGAAAATCGTTTACGGTCTTTTATAACCCTACATAAAAGATCATTGGGAGTCAGGACATTCTCCAACCGGCGAACGTAATAAATGGAATTGGCCTTAAATTTTATTAAGTGTAAATTTATGAAATAGCCCCAGGGAAAAGGTTTATGGGTGGCGCACGGAAGAAAGGCTCTGGACCGGAATATGCCCATCCGATTCGAACACGCTTTGCATGAATACCATCACCTAAACATAAAATCCGCCTGATGAAATACGTATTTTTCAAGAAGCCTCGAGACATTTCTTTTCCTATATGATTCAATAAATACAGTAACGACGGCTGCTGACTTGGTATAATTGCGAAAAAGCAATAATAAAATGTTTTCTTTAATTTAAGCGTTGCCTTATTACTTCGCCATTTCTATATGCAGTGGTTGCACCATTTTATTTGGAGTATTGCAAAAGGAGACAGATTGTTATAGACAGATAACTACTAGAATATTCTCATCTTAGCGAGTATCGGTTTATTAATAAATCGCACACTTCCATTTTCCACAAACAATTAAACTTTACTTTTTATAAAACTTCTGGATTCACCCTGCGTCGATTTTTGTTGAGTCGAATTAGCTAACGTTTCTCCAATCATCTTGTTGGCTTCTTCAGAGCTTGCTGCTTTTATATTTTTTGAGGAAGCGGAGCTAAATGAGGGACATAAACACCGTCTCGAAAAAGAATTCACGTACTTCTAAAAAGAATTCATTATACCTAATCAATAAAACTCTTCTGTCTCTACATCTTGAAATTACTTCCATCTTGTCCCCATCCGAGTTCGATACCCTTTCAAACATGATTCATGACAAAGCTTTCAATCTTCGTTTTTCTTCTACACAAAATCACATTCATAAATTTGAAAAAACAACGTCAACACTAGGGAAAACATCAAACTCTTCTCAACTACCAAACACTGTGATAAATGTATAATCGCACCAACTTTCGGAAACGGAAAAATCCTTGCCCCACGTATTATCCCAAAAGAGGAAATCATTTCAAATGTCAAGTCTATCCTAAACAAGCTACCATCTCAAACAGCTAAGGAAATTCGATTTGAAACCGCAAAAATCCTTAAAAAATCGAAACCCCCCAAATCTCTAAAATCTAATCCCGACATCGTAATGAACACAAATGAATATCAGAAAAAGATACAAGATATTCTTACAGACGGATCATATTGTCAACTCAAAAAAGATCCTACGTCATCTATGGAACGCAACATTAAATCTATCATTAAGGCTTCTTCTCTATCATACGGATCAGTTGTTCATGCTTATAGTGGGTTAAATGATAACAGCAACATAATGAGTTAGCTCAGAAATACCTTCGCAACTGATTTACCCTGTGGAAAATATCTCATTATAATAGCGACCACTCTCCGCCCAAAATATATGACCTTTGTCGATCGTTGCCGAGTAACGAAGAATTTTAAAGTTCATTTAATTGATTACATTCAGATGGCAAATTAAACTGTTTTAGCGATCGAATTAAAGTATAACTTAAATGTACCAAATAAATAAAAATATTGTTCCTGTGTTTTACTAAACTTTTAGTCATTTGCTTTTATAAATTACCCGTAAAAATTTCGGAATTTTTGAAATTGTGATATATATATTAAACCATAGGGTACTGAGCGAGTATTTTAAGTACCATTTACAAGTTTGAAACCTCATGCCTGCCATTGTTACCACGGATATTTGAAAACGCGCATTTGTAAAAATTGAATTTAAAAATAGGATACCAATAAAAAATAAATAAATGCGTATATCCCACCGCGGAGAATAAAACGTTTCGGAGTAATAAATTCTTCCCGTTACCCCGAGCAAACATTAACAATTTGCATATTTTTTATGCGGTTTTTATTTTAATTTTTTTTATTGTTACTAGTTTTGGTCGTTGGCTCATCCGTGTTGTATTTCGGATGGAACATATTTGGCATTCTCTGAACAATCACTTAATTACTTTCGCTTTTTGGTTATTACCAAGTTCAATTTTCGGACCAACGCAGTTAGTTGTACGCCGATATATTCGACTTCTCTATATTTATTTTATATTTATATATTTTAGATCCCTTTCATTACAATGATAGTGAAGCAGGTATAAACTGTGAGCTTCGTAATATTTTGATTTAACTATTGCTTTTTGACTCAGCAGAAATTTTATGAGGTAAACGGAAACAAAATTAGTTAGTGCATTAAACTGTATCTATCGATACATATTAATATAAATTTTAGCATAGGAAAAGACTCTGTGAAACATATATAGCGGCCATTAACATATATTGTCATATTATCTTATTTTATCATTGTCATGGCCTTGACTGCCAACATTTTCAAAAAATCAATGATTTGGTTAGAGTGAATATAAATAGGCATCGCTGCCAATGAACTGGATTTATTTTTTTGTGTGAATAAATTAATGTAAATAGTAAAAGGTACGTGTTTGATATGGTTTTCTTTTATTTTGTATTCCTTGCCTTTTAGTTTATATATTACTTACTTTAAGTAATGTCCTCTTATCGTATAAAATTATTAATATGCGCCAATTGTATGTTAAGTGGGGAAATATAACGTCAACTTCGCCTTTTGTGATATTATTATTTGGTTTTTATTGACAAACTCTTACAGACGATCACTCCAACATATTCAAATAGTTTTTCTTAATATACATATTTGGGGTAGGACTAACAGTACCCCAATAATGAAACTGCGCTTTGCGAACTGGGGTTAACTCTAAATGCATCACAACAATAGTTTATACAAAAGTACAAAAAAACTGCACATTAGTTTATTTGTGATTTGTCTTTGTTATCAATCATCGTTAGTCCTGTTATTAATCTAATAAAAAAAGTACATTTGTTCGAACACCAATTAATATTAATATTTTCAAAATATGATATTGATAATATAAGTAGACCGGATGCTTTGAGTACTCAGTCCTAAAATGAAGAAAATTACACTGGTCTGCAAAAAAAAATTTTTTTCGCTGCTTCTTGTTTTCATGCATGAATTCATCTTATTTTATGCTCTAAACACGGAATCTGATATACAAATAAGTACCACACATATGTTTTTAATTTAATATTTATTTCATCAAAAAACAATATTATTAAAGTATAAATTATTATAAGGAAATATAAAAAATGTGGCGGCTTGAGTTTTACAGTAAAAAATCCTAAATTATATTAACAAAACTAATAAATATCGTCAGTTATTTCATTATGGAGTGATAGAATTCAAATTATTTAGTAGTTTTCTTCCTCTTCAAAGATTCCATTTTAGTTTCTCGGTGAATTGTCCAACAGAAATCAGCAAGCATTGCTGCTGACCATTTTCCATTGTACCGTTTTTCAATTTGCATTATATCCTGATGAAACCTTTCACCATGCTCATCTGATACAGCTCCAAGATTTTCAGGAAAGAAATCTAAATGCGAGTCCAAAAAATGGATCTTGAGTGACATATTGCATCATAAAGCTTTATAAGCAGAAAGTAGCTCCCGAATGATTTGTTGATAGTTGTCACTTTTTGCGTTCCCAAGAAAATTATGACACCTCCACAAACGCTACCCAAGCTTTTTTTTCTGCTTTGCTCAACTTCGAATCAAAAACCTCATCCTTCATGAGCTCACGTATCTGCGGACCTACAAAAATTCCTTCCTTTAATTTCGCGTCACTGATTCGAGGAAATTTTGTTTTTAAGTATTGAAAACCTGCACCATCTTTATTCATATCTTTCACAAAGTTTTTTTATGAGTCCCAACTTTATGTGAAGGGGTGGCAGAAAAATTTTCTCGCATGGCACTAACGGTTTATGAGAAACATTTTTAAGTCCAGGAGTCAAACTTTTTCTTGATGGCCAGGTTTTTACTTTGTAATGTTTGTCTCTTGGGCGGTTATCCCACTCACAAAGCAAACAGCAAAATTTTGTGTATCCTCCTTGTAGTCTAGTCAGTATAGCGACAACTTTTAAATCAGCACAAATATTCCATAGGTATTGAGAATATTTAATTTTCTCAAGTAATACCTCAAGGTTTGCATAATTTTCTTTCATGCTTCTTCTTCTGAAAAACTTAGTTCTTCAAGAAGCCCTGCAGCATCATTACAATATACCAAATCATCTTCTTTGGAGAAGTAACGTGTAAAACTTTCTTGCTTCGTACGAAAATATGAAACTCTGGTACTTTTAGCCAATAGATTCCACTGTTTTAACCTTGATCCGAGTAACTGTGCCTTAGATTTTGAAAGTCCCAAGTCTCTAACAAGATCATTTAAGTCGCCTTGTTCAAGTAAATGAGGTTCTGTAGATGGACATGAAGATCCTCTCATAAAGTGTATGAAGATGAAGATGTACTATCAGAAAAAAAACTCGATTGAGATTGTAGACCTGAAATAATTTTATTTTCGGCCATCTCATTAACTGGTGGAACTGGAGGTGGAGTGTCTTTATCACGAGGAATTGGTCTCTTTGCAGATAGGACGTTCGGATAAACAATCTTATCTCTATTTTTTTCGAGAATCCTCGTGTAAATGTCATGCAGAAATAAAATTCATTCTCATGATTTTGAGGCTCACTCCAAATCATGGGTATTGAAAACGGCATGGATTTGTGACTTTCTTCAAGTCAACCTCTCAACGTTCTTGAGCAGCTATTGCAGCATACTTTTGGCAACAAACTTTTATCTCGTTATGTCGTTGTGTTTTTAATATGTATTCCCCACAAATGTAGCAAAAACAATCTAACGAATTTTTACAAGTCCGTGGCATTTTGTAACCTAAAATCACATAAAATTAATTTTAAAACAACTTTCAAACTTATATTTTATATTTATTGGCTCTACTTAAAAAAAAACTCAAATTACACATCAAATACTTAAATCCAATGTAGAGAACATGAACTTTATGCAAAACTTGCCAAAGTATTTGATATAAAAGGTAAACAATTAAACGACAAGTTTTTACTGAACTGTTGTAGTGTCACAATGAATACTGCGCATGCGTAAAAATCACCTACGGCACTTCCCTCCTTTCTCTTACAACTCTCTGAAACTCATTTTGTATGTATATTTACTTTTTGTAACGTTGACGAATGAAAAAATTGAAAAAAAAAACAAAATTTTGAAATATTAAAAAAAATCATCGAAAAATCTAGACGTGATAGAAAAAATCGGCCAACGGGGATAGATTCAAAATGTTTGAATCATTATATTTATCATAAAATTTTTTAAAGGAGGATTTCATTGCCAACCAGTGTTATTTTCGGAATGAATTGAAAACAGATCTGCCCATTTATATCATCACTGTATAGTATCATTCGTTTAGAACCTGCAAGGCTAGTAACGTACGGTGCTGGATGCAGTAAAATGGAAATATCATTGCTTGGGCTTGACAAAATAACCATTTGCAACAGGAATGTTCAATATTCTTGGTTGCTGTCAAATTGATTTCCAGTTTCCTATTTTCTATGAAATTTAAATTTACATTTTTGTACGCGTCTAACCAGTATTCATTAATAATTTAATTACATCGTTCATAATTAACGCAATTTATTGCTAGCAACCGACGATCGATGTTTATTGTCGCGTTATTCATTGTTTCGTTGTTTTTATTTCCATTACTTTTAATTGTTGCAATATTAAAGCGGGCACGGTAAAATGAAATCCCGATTAAAATTCAAATATATGCAAACATCAAAAGTATGGCTCTGGGAATAATGTTGTATTGTTTGCTGTATCATTACATTTCAAAATTTCGCGTGTTCCATTGTCAACAAAAACCGATCGTTCAATGGGGGGAGATTTTAATTTTATGATTATTTTTTTTTCCATTGTCAAGCGAACGAAATCAATTTTTAACAAAACAAGAGACGAGTTTTTGATGCCGAATAAACAAGTTTCACTAAAAATAGATCCGCTTCGAATAAGGGGGAATAGAATTTTATGGTCCAAAGGATTTACTAGGTACATTTAACAAAGGGATACAAATGAAATGTTTATAAAAGTATGAATAGTATCTTATGCAAGTGTTGTAAACGGCATTTGACTGGCGGGTTTATTTGGCACGAGCGGAGCGAGCGAGTTTAAAAAGTTTACTAAACGTGTTGCATACTATACTTTTTCTACGACCGTTAGAAACGAATATATTCACTGACATGACCTTCAAAATTCAAGCCATGCGGTAAAATCTCCGAACACAACCGATTGCTCCCAAACCCGTGCGCTAATATCCCGGAAATATCAGAAGTGGCTCGGATCCATGGGAAACGAAATTGCAATCGCTGTATAGTTACTTATTTTACAAAAGAGAGTAGAAAATGGTATACTATGCAACAAGTGCGGTAAACGGCATTTGACTCACGAGTTTATTTGACACGAGCCGAGCGCAGCGGAGCCAGTTTTTAAACAAGTGAGTTAAAAAGTATACCGAACGTGTTGCACACTATACTTTTCTACGACCTTTAGTTGGCAAACGTCAAAATTCACAAAAACCGGAAACAGGAAACCATGTCCAAAGAGTTTGAATGTTGGCTGTACAGAAGTGTTACGGAGAATGAAAATCTCCATGGAAGTAAACAACGTCAAATGCCGCAAACTTCAATACCTGGGTCATAAATATAAACTACTACAGCGTATCCTTCAGGGAAAAATTCCAGGAAGAAGAGCGCCAGGACGCAGGAGACTCTCTTGGCTGACCAATCTTCGGGCACGGTTTGGCAAGTCTTCCACACAACTGTTCCGGATTGCAGCCAACAACATTATCATAGCCGGAATGATCGCCAACATTCGCAGCGGACAGACACCATAAGAAGAAGAACAGGGAGAAGATCAAGATGGCAACTACGTGCTAGATACTCTAACCAGATACAACTCTATAAAACTTTTAGAGCAGATGAAGATAAATACCAATGGATAACCCTAGTTCACAATATTGAGGCAAATTAAGATCTTTAGTAACGGAAATGAGAGAGAGGGGCATACCTATGATTGCTGCTTTAAAGCTTTCCATATATTTTGTTGAAAAATGCTTATTTATTGTATATCAAAATTAAAATAATTGGTTCCGGTAAATGCTTATATTACATCTATAATTCTTGTTCCGTCGTATATGGTTTTTTCTAATTATTTTAATTTGTTGCTATTTAATATGCGCTCTTGATACTTGATCTTATTTCTATTGTATATGTAGATTACTTGATCATAACGCCTAATTTTGACATTTTGACATTTGACAGTGACGGATTCGGTAACATTCTGAACACAGTTTCTTAAAACGCAATTACGAATTTATAACAGCTTTTCGATGTTCAGCATAGACTAAGTCTGTGTGTTGAAGAATGAATTTAAATTTAGTTGTCAACTAGTTCGTCTGTTGATTTATAACCCATAGCACTGGCGCTCTGGAGCAATATGCTCCCATTATTGGCAATTGAATTTACTAGTATTAGATTTTAATATTCATATTGTACTACATTTTCCCTCTAGTCTTAAGTTCCTCCAATCCCTCTATTACGTTTTTTTTAATCTCCCCCAGCAATTGCGGTATTTATATGGTAGAATCTGCTGAAGTGTTTCGTCTGGCCCTATGTTTTTAAATTGATAAATGATTTTTAAAGTATGACTGACAATTAACCGTATTTATTTGCATAATTGACATTGATATAATACCCAATATCAACCAAATTAAACAGCATACTTGAGTAATACCAAAGGTAAATCTGACACATTTAAAGACAATTTCAGATTAAGAGGGTGTCTGGTAGAGGGAGGTTAGAGGGACCGGTTCGGACTATGGCAAGTTTGACGAGGGCCTTGGGAAGCTACACAGTATAGCTTTTGCATAAGCTGCCATAATTAAATAATACCTATCCTTTGTTACGAATCACACAATTTGGACATATTTTATATATTTAGATCCTCCGGAAGTATGATTAACTCGCATCTATTTTTAAGTATTTAGAACAAATCCAATGTCCAGTATCCAATTGGTCCTCCGGACGCAAGGAAAGATATTTATTAAGTAGCTTGACAGTAAGGATTCATTCATGTAACAAGATTGACAAATCTTACATCAGGTTACGATTGTTTCTTTCTCTCATACCGACATTCATTTGAATCGCTATTTTTAATTTGTAGTTTCCACCATCCATAATAAGTAATGATGATTGATGGCCTCTTAAACACACAAAACATGTATTGAGAAAAGAGCTTATTATTGGACTTTGCAGCATACCTCTGATTTTGGAGAGATAATTAAAATCTTCACTTCTATATGGAAATGAATGTAAAGTAAAGGCGATTTTCGTCTCCCAAATTCTGTAGATTTCAACTTTAAATTTTTATTGGATAAATTTATATATGTTACAAAAATAATTCAGAATCATAAACTTCACAATTCTACGTCGTTTTTATCACTTTCCGCACAAACCTGGCTGCACACGGTTTGCGGGTGAACCGTCACGAACCTTGTCTCCTCTGACGCGATTTCACTCGAACCTACTTCATTAAAACTATCCAGTAATTCTACCTGCGATGCGGAATGTTCTTCTCCGCCCGGTGTCGTATCACTTTGGGAAACGGGTTTCACGGGGTATCCCTCGGCAGTGTATCGCACGTCGATAGCGAAATTGTCGAAGTAACTTTTGTCTGTCGATGAACATGCGAACAGGGTGGTGCTTGTAGTGATTGGATAATCGTCACATAAATACCGCCGAGTGTGCAGGGGCATTAGACTAGGTTGATATCGCCGGTGAGGTAGCGTCCTGTACATCTTGGGGAAGTACTGAAACAAATAATAATAATAATAATAATAATAATGATAACAAAATGAAATTGTTATAATTATTGACTGCTATTCCAAACAGTTTACCAAAACCTGTACATTTTCGACACTTTTGTGGGACCTCTCACTCATTTTTAAAGAGAAATTTCCTCGCCCTTTCTACGTATACGGACGTTTCGAAAGTCTATTTGGATAACTTATCGAAAATCTAGTAACTGTACCTTATACAGCGCTCTGAATAACTGTATCGGGATAAGGGTTGTATGTGTGTATTGTATATTGTGAAGATTTATTTTTAAAAGCAAATCCAAAACTTAAGTACTTTTTTCATTTTTAAATAGAAGGGGAACAGGATATTTGTTCCATGGTCATAAAGCAATTTTCGCTAAATAGTTTTAGTTGAATTTAGAAAATTATGATAGTATTGTTTATAATTAGCACTACTGTTACTAGTCAATTTTTTGCATTCTTACAACTTTTTGAATTGAAAACGTCATATTTGCCTGATCCAGATGTTGTGATCATAAATCATTTTGCAATGACGTTTAACAAATACATATATCAATTTCTTTAAAATTGATTTATGTCTACGTATCTTAAAGAGTTCTTTTGTTAAAATATAATGGGGTAATCACATTTTTGCCATCAATCTGTAAGGTGTATATCTATTTTGTGAAGTATTTTACACAAAAATAACCGTCTTGATACCTAAAAATTCCTTGCTTCTCATCCCAACGCCTTATAATGGCCTTATCATTTTACCTTCTCCGCTATGTGTATTGTGGGGTTAGGTGGAAAGAAGCGACGTCGAGAGGGGAGAAAGGAAAAAGGGAGTCGATGTTCTATACACATTTGCTCGATATAATTTTGCGAGATGCATGGCATCTGCCCTATTCACATTTGAATATATTTTTTCACGTTTTAAACATTATTAACAAAACAATACGCTTTATTTAATACACGCATATATATTCATGGCCCCTTTCTGAGGAAATACGTGCATGTAAGTCCATAGAAATATTTGAATTGCAATCGTTCGTATCTCATAAGAGAGAGCATAGTCTTTTGACCTTTCTAACATTCTAGTAAGTCTATAATCGTAAGGGAATGTAACAAACATCTCATTGATTTGTAGTTCTTAGTATCGCAGTTTCTTTGTAACCTACATGTGTATACTTCTAATCAGACAACGGTCAGAAGAATAACTTACGATCCAGTATTATTAGAATAACAGGAAAGGTACGGCCATGAACTACCAAATAGCACGAATACCTAAAATAAAATATAATTTTTGGAGAGAAGAGAAGCAACATCTCATAAACTTATGGCACATTTCTCATTGGGGTTGAACATATTTTAGAAAATTTAAAAAAAACTTGCAAAATGCGATCTCAAATCGTTCAATCGTTCAGTATATTCAAAATATATACGGGATGCTCCTTAATACTGAAGATGACAATTCTCAAATTAATTTAAGGAAAACACGGTGGTGAACAGGTCAGAAAAAAACAGTTTGTTTATATTATAAACGTTTACAGATAGCTCCATTTTAGGGACCTTCCTCTTTTTAGTTTACACTATTGACATTTTGAACTCCATTCTGTGCAAACATTTGCCGATGACATGCAGCTCTGTTTTGCTGCCTACGACTATGTTGAGGCGAAAGTCTAATATAAATCGTGATGTACGTATTATAAGTGACCTTTATAGTGACCACAACCTCAAATTAAACCCTACGAAATCATGCGCCATGATTTCCGGAAGTAAAAACAAAAGTATGCCTTTAGCCGGTAGTCTTAACATTAAAGTTAATGACACTAAATTAAAATTTATAACTAGTACAAAGAATCTGGGGGTTGTATTGGATACTCAGCTTCGGTTTAAGGAGCATATAAAATCTATTTTCAAAAAACGCTTTATAATAAAAATGCTTTATAATAACAGGCTTATAATAGGCAAAAGTTTGACACGAAACTTATGCGCCATTTGCTTGGATCATCAAAGTCGTACGCGAATACAAAGAGTTCAAAATTCATGTCTTCGTTTTGTCTTTAGGATCTGAAAATTTTATCATATTTCTCATCTTTATGGCGATATAAATTGGCTGAGAATGGATGCTTGTTGAGATTTACATTTTAGTTGTTTTTTAATTAAATTTATTAACGAACCCCTTGCTCCCACCTCTATTCATGATCGATTAATATTTCGTTATAACGTACATAATTTAAATATTAGAAGTACTATTAAATCTACAATGCCCCACCATCAGACCGCCATGTCTCGTAGTACCTTTTCGTATAACGTAGTACGTTGTTACAATTCAATACCCAAACACTGTTTAAGTCTCAAGGTTAAAACTTTTAAATACACATAAAAAAAATGTGTCAAATTCGGTACGACCCAACAATACCATTGTCATATTGTAAACGGTTTATGGTTTTTATAGGATGATTTTTTATATAGTTACTGACCCTAAAAAGCTTAAACAATTTATTGTTATAAATTGCTCGAATGCGTAATGTCTAAAGTTAAAAGTCTTGGTTAAACATGCCAAAGTCCGGTTCAGTAGAGTAGCTTTTAAGCTGACTGCGCGAGAGTTGTCGTGATAAATTTATTGTAATATACTCTTGTTGATGATGCATTACACAATAAAAGGCATTTATTATTATTATTATTATTATTATTGTTATTATTGTTATTATATCTCTGTGAATATTTTCGTTTATGGAACATTTATTTCACACCCTGTATATATTTAGAAATTAGATACGAAAGTGTAGATAATCCGATAAACTAAGCAGTTTTGTTTACGTCGTAAAAGCCTATTTGCTAGCTTTCCAAACATTCAAATTTCCAGATAAAAGCATTACACCGTATCATAAACATGTTAACTCAAGTAAGCCGCTTACCTCTTCCCTATTTACTGTCGCATTCGCACAAAGACGCGAATCTAATAAACACAAGTTATACGTCCCGCCACTTCGAACTCTATCCCGGAGTCTAGTCTCCTTAACTCCATTAATTATATCGGGGTTTTGTTCCTGTACTTGATGGCAACGCAGCGCGTTAATTTCTTGATCAGCTTTAACCGACTCAAAGTCAGCCTCTCGCTTCACGGTGGGTTTCATGTTCGATTTCTCCGGAAACTCATCAGATGTGCACTTGAGTCGGTTCTTTCTCACCTTGATACACTTTGTCGCGCATACAACCAGCACAATCACGAGAAAAATCAATAGCACCGACCCCGTACCAAGGGCAATAGGTAAATACTCTAACGGGTACGTTTCCACCACTTCGGCGACTTCGACGCGTTTGAGTAGTATTCTGAGGGTGAAGTTTGCAGACGATGTCCCAGCGGAATTATCTGCGACGCAGTGGAATGTACCGTTGTCTTGGCCGTCGGTGTTGTAGATGAAAAGCTCGCTGTGTTTTTCTTCCTCTCCCTTTTCTATATAGTAGACAACGTGGAAATCAGGGCCTACGCGAGTGTTGTTTTGGATCAGTTGCCCTTCAAACCACCATGACACCCTTGACGAAGGAATTGAGTTAATCTGTAAGTGAAATATAAAATCCGTTTAGGTAACCACGTCAAGGGTCAAGGATGTATTATTAATAATTTAAAGCGAATATTTCGATTATATGAAATAAAAATATAGGTACCAAAATTTGAATTTTAGGGATGAGAAATTATGTGGTGTAATCATATTCTTTTTGTATATTATGAAATTTACTTACTGTAATAATTCAAGTATTTTTGTAAAAAGTATTATTGTTCATTTTCTGTATTTAAAGCCGTTTTCAAAATATTTATATTTTTATATAGCAATGGATAACAATGCGTAATTGGAGTGTTTTAACAGGAAAAATCTATTTCTGAACTAGATAGAGTAAAATCGACTGACATGTCAAAGGCTCGATTTTTGAGAAACATTTAATTTTTAAAATCGCATGGCAATATCTTCGCCACCAACTGAGTTATAGAGCGTTGCTCAATTTTCGACCCTTTGCAAATAATATTTTTGGTTATGAAAATTTTGCATTCGGATAAAAACATTATTAGGGCATTTTTTAGGCGCAACTGCGTTCTTACATTTTTTCTACAGTTCTCCGTTTTCTTATAAATGAATACAACTTTCTTATTTTATATGGCAATTGTTATTGGCTATGATCTTAAAAATACCCCGATCCCTTTTCAGCCATATAGATTTGTTGGTATCTGTGATGCAAAAAGGCGGAAACATAAGCATTTTTTGTTTATTGTTATTTATTTTTGTTTAGTAGACCCTGTATATAGCTGTCGAATATTTCGGACGTTTAAAAAATAATTTAACCAATTACTCAAGTTTCAAAAATCCAACGGAAAATCGAATCAGAACAGCAAAAGAATAGCAAATACTGGATGTGAACATAATTGGAGAAGTATTGGAAGAACCGAGCATATCCTTGAGGACACTAGTTGACGCGAAAAATACTAAAAAAACTAACGTTTTGACTAGTATAAAAAACATTCAAACCATATCGCACCAGGAAAGTCCACCATTTACATGAACGGGATGCCGGTAGAAGAATACAATTTTGCAATTGGTTTATCGGCAAGTACAATGAGAACATTAATTTTCAATTATCTATTGTCTGGAGTGATGAAGCGAGAATTGGCTGTTCCGGAATATTTAACAGATGGAATTCTTATCGCTGGGGCACAGACCTTATTTTTTTAATGAAAATCTAACAGCGGATGGTTATATAAATATATTGCAGACATGTGTTGATCCATTTTTGGAAGACTTGCCATTAATTCTTGGAAGG
Organism: Cylas formicarius; assembly: GCF_029955315.1. Taxonomy (NCBI): domain Eukaryota; kingdom Metazoa; phylum Arthropoda; class Insecta; order Coleoptera; family Brentidae; genus Cylas; species Cylas formicarius. Next base: position 29,178,642 of record NW_026844352.1, read on the forward strand.
AGTATTTATTATCAGCAAGATGGTTGCCCTGCTTTGGACAATGTTGGATTGGAACTAGAGGCCCCATTCTCTGGCCTGCGAGGCAAGATTGTGTGATGTAACTCCACTAGATATTTTTTAAGGAGGAGATTAAAAGTTCTTATATTTGAAGATCCAAAGCATAGTTAGGGCAAGCTACTCGAGAAGCGTTTGCTTCCATCAATCCTATTGAGCTGGTGAATAGTTATCATTCAGTACGAAGAAGGTGCGTTCAGCGGCGCCCAATCTGGACATTTACGTTAAAATATTTCAATATAATTAATGTAGAAGGTAAAATTTCAATATTTTGTGTATATATATATATATATATATATATATATATATATATATATATATATATATATATATATATATATATATATATATATATATATATATATATATATATATATATATATATATATATATATATATATATATATATATATATATATATATATATATATATATATATATATATATATATATATATATATATATATATATATTTTTTTTTTTTTTTTTTTTTCTTCAATTTCTCTTGGGTATTCGGGCTCTCGAAAACAATTAATGTGATTCTTCTAAATATTTATTAACGTTTCGATCGTAATTTCGATATTTTTCAAAATAATCTTATTTTCTATAGGTGACATATATAATAATTAATGACATTTGACGTTGTGTTAATATATTAAAAATAAAAATAATTTGTTAGCGAATATTTTATACGGATTGGAATGGCATGCAAAACATAATAGACCAAACGCTAATGACAGGAAAAATGGAACAATTTTTTCTATTCTGTTTCAAGATATTGAAAAATATATTTTAAAATCTTTATGTGTACACCAAAATTCTTCTTGATTCCACTTGATTCCCACGGAATGCCACATAATTCCTTTATAATTCTTTTTCTATAAGCATTCACATTAAATTAATGAGGAACAAAAATATGGTAGTTATCATAAAATAATACATAAATTAAAAAAGTCAATTAGTACAATTACAAAATAGTTTATAAATAGTGTAATTTGCCATCTAGGGTGGTCCGTAATTAATGCGTTAAAAAGCAATTGAAAGCGGTATTTTACTTGTGTGTGTGGATTAATTATTGTAATATATTGTTTCAAAACGTTTGTCTAAAATTCAGATGTTTTAAATATATATGGAATTTTGTTTCCATCCTGTACCTGTCGCGTTTTTTGGGTCGGATGTTCCGTGCTCCGTTAGGACGATCCGCAAGTACGCGACAGGTACGACCGAGCGTTCTTTCGGCTTTCCGGCAAGCTGGACCTGTTCCAAAACGCAATTCACTATTAGTTTTTTCTCCCCTTTTCAATCGTCAATGAAGAAATGAACACATTCACATTGATATTAGCGTTGACTTGCATAAGTTAAAGTAAAAGATATTTTTTAAAACTGAATAAAAACTTACTTCAACTGATTAATATGCCATAGAGATAATAAAAATATTTGTTAGTAAATTGTATCACCAAATCAAATTAATAATAAAAGTTAGTAACACAGCATTGTTGCCGATTTTTTGTGGAGATTAGTGATAAAACAACGTCATTATACCACTTAACTGTAACTAAAATTCTCTACATATCATCTTAGAAACAGGAATATGATCTTATTCACCTTTCTTGTCGATATTTTAAAAATTGCTGTCGATAACTAAACTTTAAACTTTAACACTCAGTGAGCGACATTTTCCTAGAGCACGTTTGGCTCAAAATCATTATTTTTGCGAGTTTAATTTAGGATTGGCTTTTGGTGCATTTATTACAAACCACCTGAGATAACTGAAACGTGTCGAATTACTGAATCGTTCATTTCAAAAACCAAAAACTAATAACTATATTAAATACTTATTCGCAGTGTTTCTTAAAAATTATATTTTTCGATTGTTGTGTTGTTTGAAGTGAGCTATTCAGCTATAAAAAGTAATGTTTATAAATCTAAATAAAACCCAAAAATTGGATGTCCGAATTCCAGAATGAAAATTTTAAATAAAATTTAAAAATGTTAATCCCGATTTACCGGATTTCACGTTATATTTCTTAACTTTTAACATGTGGCCAGGGATGTTTTGGTTGTAAGGAACACCAACAACGGCAAGTGTAGGGTTGCTTTCGGACTCTCACATTCAAAAAATTACTGATAACATATCAAAAGTTTTTAAGAAATATGAAGTCAAAACTAGATTTACCACATGTCCAAAAATCTCTTCTATCAGTCAAAGACCAAATTAAGTTTGGTCATACCCTTCCTTCAATTTCTCCAACCCTCAAACAATATATAAGCAGGTATAGAGTAAATAAAATATGAGCCAGTTTCAGTTAAACTCGGAAGAAGTCAATAGAATGTTGTAGTTTGTGGAATTTTCTTTGAAAAATTATTTATTTTTGCTACATTTCATTTTCAACACTCTGTGGTTCTAAAACATTCAAACATTCTAAAAATTTTATACCGTTTTTCATCTTAAAATATCAACTCTTTCCTTTTGACAAATAGATTAGAAAAATTCGTAAAAAAAATTGAAATGCTTCCAAAACGAAAAAATGAAAATCTCTTACGGACTCGAAAAACTCTAATCCACAATGTTATGCGGAGGGATTTTTTAAGTGAAACTCATATAAATACGTTACAAGTTGAACGTCGAGAATATCTAAAAAATTTAGGCACTTATTGCAAGAACAAATGCGGCAACGCTGGTGACACTTTAAAAGCGAATAAGTATATGGAAAAACGTATACCACTGACGCCCTAATGTTTATCAAGTGTATTGACGCTATATGGCGGGCTTTGGGAAGGACATACGAAGGTGACGCTGTCCAAGATATATATATATATATATATATATATATATATATTCTCACGTATTGATTCACGGATGGAAAAATGTGATGACACTATATTCCGGGATATCATCCGTTCGCTCGTTGAACTCCGACTGGAATCCTGCATCCGACTGGAATCCTGCAAATCTTGCATCCGACTGGAATCCTGCAGACGTTTCGCCAAAATCTCACTTGGCATCTTCAATGCTCGCGCTCCGAAAACACTTCGAACACATATATATATATATATATATATATATATATATATATATATATATATATATATATATATATATATATATATATATATATATATATATATATATATATATATATATATATATATATATATATATATATATATATAATTTTTTCATAAGTGGAAATACATTTTCAATTGTGAGGCCGCTTCTACATGAACGACGCAGCATGTTTATTAATTTAGATTCTAGTAAACTAATAGAATATGAAAAATTTTGTTCGGGTTTATTTATAATAAATTCAAAGAAATTTGAAAAAAACGTCTTAGGCAAGAAGCAGTGTTTTGTCAAAAAATTGTAGAAATACAATTTGTTAAGTTTTTTAATATTTTGTAAATATATTATTTCATTTGCGCAAAATATACAAGAAATTTGCACCCAATCTTGTTAAAGTGTATATGGAAGTTAGTTTGCCGAAATGTAGACAGCCCATTAGTTTCCATAACAACCATTATTATTGTGTATTATTGTCAACAAAACCTGATGCTGATAACGTAAACTAATATTTCTAAAAAGCACTACACATATTTTGATTTGGGAAAATTAAAAGCTTACCTCGCAATACAAGGATATATTTCTCCCTTCTTCGACTTCAAAATAAAAAGAAGTTGGTGACACTTCAGGCACACAGGCCAAATCGCCTTTGGCTACTCCCCTAATAAATTCTCCGGAGAACTTTTTTGGAAGAATGCAAACCGGTTCCACGATCATGGGCACTTGCTCCTTAATCAGCCAGTCATAAAAGTCGCGAATATGACAGTCACAGTGCCACGGATTGTCTTGCAGAGTAACGCCTTTTAAGGAGTTTGGAAACCTTTTACCTACCGGGAAAGTCGTTAATTTATTTCCCGACAGATGCAGCCATTCCAGACTATAGAGGCCAACGAACGCAGCTTCATTAACCACGGAGATTTGACAATCTGCGAGTTCCAGCGTAGTCAGGTAACTTAAATGATTAAACGCCAACTTGGGCAGATGCCTTATTGGGTTCCCGCTTAGCGTGAGTCGCATTAGTGACGGACAACTTAGAAAGCTCCCAGTCGGAATAGTTTCGAGTAGGTTGTTGGAGACATCGAGCTCTACTAAATTAGTAAGTCCCTTGAAGGCAGCTTCGTGGACTACTGTGATACTGCACCGGCTTAAATAAATCCTTTGTAGGTTAGTCAAGTTCATTCGAAGAAATTTCTCGCTCTCGAGGACACGGAGGTTGTTCTGTGAGACGTCCAATACTTGAGTATCTGTCTCAATGCCCAAAGGGATAACCAAGAGGTCCTTCTTGATACATTCGACCGTTTGTTTTCCGCTACGCCACTTGCAGACGCAAGTATGTGGACATCCCTTACAGCAAGTTACGGCCAGCAGAAACAAAAGCACTGTTTCGCGGGTAACGCAATTCATTTTAAGGGCTGAATGAGGAGGTAATGTCCCATGACGTAAACGGCCGGCAGCTTTGCTCTTTCCTGCAACAAAAGAGACACTTTGTTTACAATTTATGGCGGGGGAATATTTGAGGCTCATTCATTGACGAAGGCGGGATAATGCTTCGCTTTTGTTTCAGTTACGTGTTGTTTAACGGTGCGCGATTTAATTTGATAATTTCGGAAAATGTGCCCGAAGTATATTGTTTCGTGCGTTTAAATTATATTTGGGACGTTGAATCAGAAGATGGTAAGCTCTGCCACCTCATCAGACTAAGCACCGCACATTCTAGCAGTTATGTCTGATGGGCTGTGTGGGTTTATTAGGGACAACTAAACGTTTTTAACTAATTAACTTAACTAAATTTAATTTAGTATTTATCATCAATCAACAAATTAAGCCAAAACGCAAATTAGCGTTGTCATCAAAAAGTAAACATTTGTTGGTTAGTTTTGGTAGCAAAAGCTTTCTAGTCATAAATTTCATTGTCCAATTTTGTAGTTACGTTGACTTTTACAGAAAACTACAATTGAAAATGAAAGTTTCGTATGGTTTCAAAATTTCCAATTTTCGAAAATCAAATTAGGCATATTGTTGCTTCCTAAAGATAGTTGAATATTTACTTGTTTCCAAAATTTAAACATTTTGGTCAATATTTTTATGGTTTGAATTAAATTTTAAAATTATATAGAGGGTGTCCGATAAATGCTGGACTGACATTAGTTTTTAAATTTTAAACGGAACATCCTATACATTTTGAGATTTTTAGAATCCTTGCCAAAAATAAAAGAAACTTTTATAAAAACTACTTATTGGAATTCTTAGACAGAAATTGAGATTATATATTTTCTTATGCAAAATTACGTTCCTAGTGGATATGGTAGTAATAACTACTTGACCAAACTTTTTTATACTTCCTTCTATTGATCTGCGATGACTAGGCATTTTAAAATTATACAGGGGATCTTAAATTAAAGGACATTTTTTTTTTATTTCAACTTGCAGTATTAATTTTTTTCAATGAGACGCCCATGTTTTTGATATTTTTTCTCAAAGCGCACAGCGTACCTATAATTTGGTATCTATTGATTTTCTAAATTTTTAGGAATAAACTCGCTGGCGAAACATTCTGACATACACAAGAATTTCATCTTGGGACGATTTATTAAGATTTCGCATATTCAAATACAGTTTTCAGTAATAACGAAAAAACGATTTTTTATAGAGCATAATAATCTTATTATAAAACTTACTATTTACCGTAGTAGTCTGTGGTAACCAAATAAGTGTTTATAATTGTTTTAAGTGACTTTATAATTAAGAGTCAGAGTTTGGCAGATGTGTTTTTAATCAAGAAATATTATTATTACTTAGGTTAAAAATGTGTACGGTGCAAGAAAAAACAGATGTACTTGAATGTTTTTTATCGTATTCGAGAAGTCGAGCTTTGACTTTTAGAGAGTAACAAAGATAGTTTCCTGTAAGGCGGATTCCAGAGAAAAAGCTATTTCGAAAAATTTATGCAAAGTTTAGGCAAGATGATAGTCCTCGCCCAACGTCCAAAAAATGACCACGACAAGTTCTAACAGAGGAGAAGCAGTTAGATATACCATTATATTTTGAGAATATACCAGAATCCTCCACCCCTTAAGCCCCGTTGGAGTAAAAATAACTAGACGAACGGGACTATGACGCAATATATGACTGCAATATTTTAATGGACATGCATTTAGTTCATAACCCCATGCGTCATATAATTTGGACCGATTTTTCATAAAAAAGCCACAATTTTTAATCAGAAAAACACACATTAGTGTAGTGATGATAATAAGACAAGTGTGTTGGAAGTAAAACGACAAGGTAGACGATCTGTGAAAGTGTGGTGCGGAATATACCAATCATAGGGCCAATTTGCTTTAATGAAAACTTAAACTTTAGACGATATTTAAATATGCCCAGAAATGAAATACACGAAATACTGGCTTGTGAACGTGCTCAATTAATATGGCAGCAAGATGGCGCTCCGTACCATCAAGGAAACGATATCATTGAATTTTTAAATCAGAATTACAATCTTTGGATAGGACAAAATGGAAACATGTGGTGGCCACCTCGAAGTCCAGATCTTACCCTATTGGATATTTTTTATGGGGACAATTAAATATATGGTATGTAAAGACGCTAAGTGAACTCCGAAGGTGTATTAGAGAAGCTGTAGTCCCACTAAATAAGACTGATTTTGTGTCGAATGCTATAAACCATATAGAGGTTGTTTATATGACGTACATTATTCAAAATGGGGGAAAACCTACTGTAGATTTTCTACATTATTTTAGCTTAGTTTTTACTTTAATTGTCACAGTTACTATTGTTTGTTGTTTTTACTTGTTACCGTTACTTGCTATAAATTTTTAAACTTCTATCATATTTATACATTTTATTTTACATTGTTGACGATATAAAAACTGATGACGTTTTAATTTCCTAAACTCTCCTCTAAATTACCTTACTTACAAAAAAAACCATCACCCGTTGCAAGAATTCTTAAAAATAATTAAAAAATAAGAATTATATGCTTTTTTAAAATTCTTTAAAATAATTAGGTGTCAGTGTTTCGAAAACGATTAGATTAAGGTATAGGACATATAGGATATAGAACAAATACCAAATTATAGGTATTTTGACCCTCTTCTAGAAAAAATATTAAAAACATAGGCGTCTTATTTAAAAAAAAATGAATGCTGCAAGTTGAAATTTTAAAAAAATGTCCGTTTATTTAAAACAGATCGTTAGAAGGAAGTCTTCTAAAAATGTATGTAAAATTTGATCAAGTAGTCATTACTGCCAGCCGTGAAAGACCTTATTTACTAAGAACATAATTTTACATAAAAAATATATAACCTCAATTTCTATTTAAACTACACAAAATTCGAATTTACCTTTATTTTTGGCAAGGATTCTAAAAATATCAAAATATATCGGATGTTCCGTTTAAAATTTAAAAACCAATATCAGTCCAGCACTTATCGGGCACCCTGTATATATAAAAAATAAATATATTTAAAATTTAATTTAAACCATAAAACTTTTGTATAAACTCTTTTCTTCTAAAATCAGTGGTTCCTGAGAAAAAGTACAAGCCCACCTGTACATTAATTACATTAATGCAAATTAAAATCAGAGCCGGGACAATATTTTGGGGACAAACCTGGCAGTTTGTTTCGTGGTTTTTCATACAGAGTGTAAGTAAATTCTTAAAATTGCATGGATATTTCAAACGGACTAATAAATAATATTTCACTTTATTTACTTTGAATTGCATAAAAAAATATTTAATCAAAGAAGAAGAGAATATGTATTCAAATTTCGTTGAGCTTATTCAGTTTTAATAAAAAAAAGTGCCCCTACGAAATCGTAAACAAACGCGATAGCTCTAGGTTTAATAATATAGAGGCCTCACGTATGTTGATAAATCACATAACCAACTATAAATTTGCGTAACTGCCAGTTAATTTGGTTATTTTATTTTTATTATATTTATTTAAAAATACCAATGTCGCAATTGCACACATATATAAAACAAATATATCACAAATATAAAAGCCGACAGTGCTAAGAAACACTGTTCTTCTGACACTTTACAAGGCTACGGTCAATAAATAGATTAATGAATATACCTCAAATGCCTGAATAATCACTATTGACGTAACCTGAAATTGGTTTAAAATATGCAGTCATGAAGAGTTTGTTTTATCATCTGACCTACTTCTAATACTTTGAGGTAATACCTTAAATATTTCAGCACAAGTAAATGCACAATCTTTGCATAGCAGCCTACGACGGGTTTTCTGACTGACTAATCTCATTTGTTTAATAACACATATCTACAAAATTAAACTTTTTGACGGATGTTTTTATTTTGAAAACTGATTTTATACAATTTCAAACATTCAATGCATTTATTTGTATTACGTAATCTTTTTTTGCAAATATTAATTAAACAAAAACGATATTTCTAAAATAATTTATTTTTTTATTCACTAAAAAAGTGGAATCCTAGTTCAAAAAGGTGGAAAACAGAAACTTTACTCAGACTTTTTTGAGTGAAATCTTCGCCTTTTCGCCAGAAAGCTGCGTTGTCCGGACATTCGGCTGTTTGTTTTTAATGGCATATCCCGTTTTAACATGCGGCAGTAGAGCACCATCATGGTTATGCCCCATCTGCCTTGGTATCTCCGTTTCATTTCCGTAATGTCCTGGTGAAACCGGTCTCCCTGTTCTTCGCTAAGTGCTCCAAGAATGCCAGGAAAATAGTTCAATTGTGAAAACAGGAAATATTACATATTATTCGTTATTAGGGTTCCCAAGAAACTTATCAATTAACTTTATAAATGAAACTCCGGCGTTTTTCTCGATATTGGTCATTGTTTTTTGAAATTCTTGTCTTGCATAATGCTTTTATCTGCCACCCAACAAAAATACCTTCTTTTGGCATCACTGTCCATTTTTGTCTAGGGCTTTAACAAACTGTCTCATCAAGTCAAGTTTGATATGAAGAAGATGCAGTAAAACTTTTTTTGGGATCAACTAAGCTCTTTATACTTTTTTGCTACCAGGTGTAAGGCTTGTTCTAGAAGGCTAATCTATCTCGACTATCCCACTCACACCTAAAGCATGCAGACGAACAAAAATAACAATCATGATTCCTAGGCTCTAACCATACCATGGGGATACCAAAGCGTAAACATTTCTTCCTTTTTTTTTGGCCAGTTTCATAATGCTTCAACGCAAACGGAACAAACAGTATGAGGCGCCCAGGAATTGCCAGCCAATTTTTACATCAAAATAAGCGTAGTACTTTACTACGACATAACTACTTCAGATATAGCAAAAGTTATTTGGATGGTTAACACAATATCTTCTTTCCATATCTAGAATACTAGAAATATGCAACAATGAAGACAACCGCCGCGAAGACACTAGCGCGGCGATCAATAGAACCAAGCTGCGCATAAGCACGTTACAACGCTGGATTGACGCTTCTGCGCCAACTGTGTTGCTTTACAGAGAAATCTAATATTACACATATAATTTCATAAAAATCAATTCATTTAAAAATCATGCCTAAGATGAAACAAACATTAATGTCATAATAATAAAATAACCTTTTTAAGATATAATAGAGTGCTATAAAAAAATGACGTGATAGAGCAAAATATGGCGTTTATTGAAAAAAGGACCTCCAAAAATATACCAATAAACATAAAAATCACTTGACTTGAACATAAGCCTTATAACTCCCTTCCTATGAAGCTGGAGCTTTTAAATAAAAAACAAAGTGGTTGGGTAGTCTAGGCTTATACGACATTATTTTTATTATATAATATTATCTCACGTCCAGCGTTTCGATTAATACGTGACGTAAAGTGCATATGCACTGGTTGCCATTTTGTAAGATCTGTAAAATTAATAAACACTACAATTTAAAACAGAACAACAAAATCGGTAACAGGCGAGATTGACGGAAGCACTCGTGAAGTTTAAAAGTATTAAACGTAGGCCAAAATTCGACATTAATTTTACTATTTAATTCCTCAGATTTAGTTTTTGTAACACAGCTTTCCAAGAACCAGAATATAAATTATAGCAGTGACATTTACAAAACAATAAATGTTAACTTATCTTTTATTTATTTCAAACTTCACGAAAATGTCATAGCTGCCTGAGGTGTAATAATTTTACGGTATTTATGGCCTCTATATTGTCTATATATGGTTTCGGAAGATTTTGCTTTCCGGAACAAAGATAAAAATAGACCCTTAAAAATTTAACAAAACTTTGTATATTTTAATTTTAAGAAACTTTATTCTGGAATACTGAGAATATATAAATCTACTATGCCCTTTAATTGCGAGTTTTGCGGTGGACTTCGCCCTATATATTGATTGAGAAGAATTTACCAAAACTTTGTATATTTTAATTTTAGGACACGTAAAACTGAGACTACAGTATGACTCTACTATGCCATTTAATAGCAAGTGTTGCGGTCGACTTTTCATTTCGCTCTTTGTATTGATTGAGAATACAGCTTAACGTATAGCGACAACTCTATGTTAATCCGCTCGTAGCGCTCGTGATTAAGAACGCAATCCCACTCTTCCACAAAGGGAAAATCGCTTTATTGTATTTAGTGAATGGAGTTTAAAATGTCGGTAAAGGGAATTTCAAAGCTGCAGAAATTACACATCGGTTCTGTTCGAATTTAATAAAATTCACGGTGCTTTTGGGCACACCGATATCATCGAGCATCGGCTTAGTCTGGTTTTAATGGTAATCGCGTGAACGGTGCGGCGTTTTTTAAATATGATGGTGGTGTCGGTAATTGCATTTACACAAAAGGAGAATAAATCCGAACTCTGGCAAAGCGTTTCTGATTGATTCCTGAAATCTGTCGGTGTCATTTTGAAATAAAGACTTGGCTTCACGACGACTGAAGGCGTAGTGGCCGTTAGTACAATTCAAGCAAATAATTGTCATTCAATATTTGGTCAGCATAGTCCTTGTTTATATTACATTGTTTTCCAATTACATAGAAATATTACTAGTGTTTTTGTGAGTGTAACACTAAAAGATCTAACTGAATAGAATTGATATGAAAAACAGGCATTTCACAGGAACGGCCACGAGTATCAGAATGTCACGGTCACACACACTTCTATACACCTTTTTTCATAAATCTTTCTATCCAATTTTAAGACATTGAAAATTGATGATGAGATTAGAAATTAAGTTGGATTCTGGACAGGCCTCAATTTTCAATATTTTTAGATGGTATCGGGGTATATAATATTGTTTTTGCAACCCGATTCAGACAGACGCACATTTTACATGAAGTATTTCTTTGTAAATCTGATAAATAATCTTTAGTTGACATTTCCTTCTAGTAGTGTCATCAGTGTCAAATGCTTTAAGATTACCAGTGAGAGTTCGGCAGTTCGGCAACCCTTCACAGTTGCTAAAGAAAGTTCTGTTACTTAACATCTTCTTAAATCGAAATGGTTTTTCAAAGTAATTAAAACTTTTGCGAAAGTTCAAACAGAGGAATTTCATATAAAACGTCTTACTATCAACGCCATTCGCTTTACTTTTCAAACGAATTTCAAGTAAAAACGCCAACAAAAAAGAATCTACCGAGTTTCCAACAATATCCCCACTTTTATTAAATTACACATTTCGAAATTTTAAATAAAGACTAGAGTACAAAAGATTTTAGCATGCAAAACGCTTATAATTCCGTCGGAGAGATGGAAATTGCCTCGCGTTAGCGAGGAGATAAAATGAAATGGCGCTAAAGGACAAAGTTTTAAAAATAATTTTGCGATTCGGGGTGTCATTGTTTTGAAGACTAACTTTATGCTTCTAATAGTAAATAATGCAAATTTGTTTAATACCGTCACGGAAAACAATTTGATACTATCAACGACACTATCAACTCTCTGATTCTAGACACCCGGATTTTGCAGGTCAGCAGATTATACAAATAAGTGCCTCGTCGAAAGCAACTTACATGTTCCGTTAGTCAATAAGTAGCAAGCAAAAAATTATGCTCGTGTTTAATAAAGAGACGTTAATATATGTAAAGAAGAAAGATGTTTTTTTTAACCGTTCTAGAATTTTAAAAAAACATGAATTAGTAATAATAAAGAGAAAAGCGAAAAGCATTGAACTTTAATACCAAAGACTCGGTTGAATTATTATTATTATTATTTTTCTTTTATTTCTTTGGCAGTGGGCGTACACGATCCTTTGCCGAAATCATCCAAATGCATATCCCGTTGGCCGATGCTGATTAAGTAATTAAAATTTTTTCCTCTTGTAAAAGTGGCTGTCATCGAAATTATTTAATTTGGTATCCTGATGAAACGATATGCGAAAATTCAAGATTAATATCATGTATCCTCTTAAACAAAAATGAAACGACTACTAAAGAGTTTAGTTTAATGGGAAAAGTAAACGATGGAAGTTTAGAAGTCAGCCGAACTCTGAGACCGCTTTTTTTAAATATACTTCACTTTTAAGTCGATTACGTCAACTTTCAGGGCTAGCGAAAACTTTAAGGCATGTTAAAATCCTTATTTTAAAAATTAAAATTTAAAACACAATTTAACAGTGTAAACGGTATAATATCATTATCAAATAGTTCAGCTTTGCATGACTGGATGTTACTGCAAAGATATTTTTCAAATGGATTCTGTTGGCAATTTAAACGTTAAGGCAAATCCAAATTATTACATTGGAGTAAATCATAAAAAATAATAAGTTCTTAAACATAAATCCCCCTGAAAATACCAACAAAGCGATAAATAAATTAGTCAGGCTTAAAAGCATTCTTATCCCTAACGTAAACACAGCAGTGAACTGAATGTCGTCATACTAAATGACACGTGATCCCAATTGACTTCACTCTTACAGTTTGAATCTATTCTTTACAGACCTTTCCTTATTTGGACCCTTAGAACATTTTGTGAAACATTTGGAAACCTTAGACTATACAAGGTGTTCTATTTTTTCCAATTTTTCTAAATGATTGGGTTTTTTTAATGTTAATTCGTAAACATTTTTTAAATGGCTAAAAGAATTAATACACCTATTGCGTATTATATGACCTGATTTTGTTTTATAAATAAACATTTTTCGAGGTATTATATCATAAAGAAAACTTTAATCGAGGTCATTTGCAATTGTTTTGGTTAAACATGCGTTATACGATTTCATAAAATTTTGTGACTGCACAAGTCATTCAAATTTTTGATATGTATTATTTATTTTACTATTATTATTATTATTATTATTATTATTATTATTATTATTATTATTATATGAACTACTTTTACCAGTATTTTAAAATTTCTTACCTATTGATTTACTTGTAACACAGAAATTTATAAAGAAAATTATTATATTTTGCCATTTTCAAGAAATAAAAAATATTGGCTAGATATTACAATAATATAATATAATACTTTGTTTGAACTTTTTGAAGGTTGAGATATTTTCAATTTTTAAGTAGATCTAGTTATATACGTGTTTTTCGTAGGTCTTTTATGAAGTTCGATTACAATAAATTTGACTTTGTAATGTAAAGGAAATATTGTTTGATTATCAAATAGTGACATAGTGATAGTGAGAACTATATGAATAAGTAAAATAAGAAGAGCTTCACCAAGTTTTTTACCGACGACCGGGTCCTCTTTTGCCTTCGATTGTTATTTCTATTATTAATTTCAGAAGCCTTGCTTGGCGCTTGCTGATCAGCATCCATTTGTCTTTTTTTATGTTCAGTTCTAGTCCATATGCGGCACTGTTTGGGGCTACTTGCTCGAGTAGGATTTGCAGATTGACATTTACATAGTTGACGGAAATTCGTTCAGGGCAATTTTCTAGGGCTTTTTCCAAAATCCTATTTGAATAGATATTGAATAGCAGTAACGAGAGAATACAACCCTGACATCCCCCTTTTTTGATTCGTACTTCGTCACATATTGGATGATCAATCTTGATTTGTGATGTCTGACTCCTGTAAAGATTGGCAATTATCTGAAGATATCGATTTGCAAGTCCCACAGCTTTTAGAATTTCCATGAGTCTTTCGTGTTGTACTTTGTCAAATTCTTTTTCAAAATGAATGAAGCATGCATCTTTCTCCATCTATGTACAGGCTGACACCTTATCTCGAAATCTACGGTGGTTACAAAAAAAACTTAAATACAAAAGTTCATTCTATTACATTTTTGGATAGTCCTTTCAAAGACAAATTCGACGATTTGTATGAGTATGGGTCTGTGATGCACCGTTTCGAACTTATTAGCGATCATCTTCGGAATTCGGGTTATGTTTAAACCATCATTGTTGGGTTGCGTATTAACTTTGTAAACTTTTTTCCGTCTATTTTCTTTACCTAAATAATGCTTTTTTTAGGCAATGATCAAATTTAAAATATTTTAATATTAAAATTATATTATTTATATTAAAATTCACGGTGTTGCCACGTTTCGCAAAATGATACTTTTCTCAGTTTTCTTAAATGCGACACCCTGTATATTATTGGATTTTCTAATAGCCGCTTTAATAACAATTTCAATTATATAACAAAATACGGGTCTCTGACTTTTGGCTTAATTGGCAGATAAAATTAAAAACTGGGTATAAGATTTAAATTATTAAGATATGAAACTGGGAATTGCATTGTTAAGAAGTCATATTACATTAATGTGCATTACATATATATATACATATACATTAAATGTCTACGTGAAATGATTACAAAAAATTAACAGTAACTACTAATGCATATTCCTAACAAGTAAAATTAATTTTGGTTTTGAAGGATACAAGTAGTATATTTCTATATTTCCAAATAGCATATGGCATTTGAGACGTAAATCGTTTCATTCAGATAGTGTATTGCCACGCGTACTTGTTGCTGCACTTCCAAAGTTGTTGACCAAATCTTTCAGTGTACCCCGCAAAAAAAGGCCATCGGGGTTAAATCTCGACTCTTCGCTGGCCAGGAGATGGTTCCTTTTGTCCAATCCACTCTCTGTAATTTTCGTTTAAAAAACGAATGATTGCAGCACTTCGATGGTAAGGAGCGTCATCTTGCTGCCAAATTAAATTTGGATGCATCCTTTGGGGAATGTTATTATGTATAAGTGGCCGAATTTCTTTCCTTAATAAGGTTAAATATCGTACGGATGTTAAATTTTGTTGGTAAAATGTGGGTGCTAAAATCCTTGATCTCCAGATTGCGCACCACACTTTCACGGAACTTCGCCCCTGCTTGTTACTTGAAAAACACATTTTCTGAAGGCCAATAATGCGTATTTTTTTCTATTAAATAATACCGCAGACGTTGTAAATATTGATTCATCGGTCCAAATTATATTACCTTTAACTAAATTAAAAAATTAAAACTTAGTGGACTTGACGACCTTCCATATTATTTAAATCAACAAGTCATATTATATGTACATCATAAAACTACTTACGTATCTTGGGAATCTGCCTTTCTATAGTGGTTATAATAAGTTTTTAATTATTATAAAAAAGAATATGGTTTTGTTTGTGGGTCTTTTGGTTGGTGGAAATCTTTTTAACAAACAGATAACAATAGCTTTCTCTTCAAAATATTCACTTAAAAAATAATATCAAAAGTTTTACTTAGAGTGTATTAAATATTATATTCAACTATATCTTATTTATTAACCAATTTGACACTGTAGATGTCTTTAATTTCAGATAACTCCTATACAGTTTTAGAATGATCATTTTATAAAAAGCAAATAGTAGTTTGTTCTGTGATTAGTCTCATTACCTAAACCTATCTAAAATGAAGATTATGCGATTTCATCGTGCAAAAAGGTATACAAATAAAACAAATGAATCGTACAACGAAAAGATCCTCGTTTTTTAAAAAACTAGAAGTTATCTTGGCCTATATATTAATAAAAATCTTAACTACTATGAAAAGTAAACCCTCAAAGTTATGTTTTGAAACAAATAAAATCAGTGCCAAATATCTGAACACGTGATTCAAGTTTATTTTGCCAATGTTGACGCAAGGCTATGATATACATCTTTTGCTGGAAAACCAAAAATTCACAGAAATTATTTTAAAAAATGTAATATTTTATATGTAGCTCCTTTTTTTCTGCATTAAACGTGATACTTTTAAAAAATAATGTGGAACTCTCATTTTTCTCAGTATTTTCCAGTATTTTTTGTGATATAGTGTAGAACCTGGACATTAGTATTAATAAAGACTTTTTCTCTACAACAGATTATTGTCGACGAAAAGAAACGTATTGTTGTGGTGTAATGAATATGGTTCCGATGTTTACCACGGAATGTGAAACTCTCATTTTTCTTAGGATTTTCCAATATTCTTTGCGATATAGTGTATATCCTGCACAACAGATTATTGTCGATGGAAAGAAACGTACTGTATTGTTGTGTTGTAATTAATATAGTTTCGATGTTCACGACGGATTCTGAAGCTCTCATTTTTCTTAGTATTTTCCAGTACTGTTTATGATACAGTGTATAACCTGGACGTTAGTATTAAGAATGACCTGTCCTATACAACAGATTATTGTCTACGAAAAGAAATGTAAAGTATTTTTGTATTGTAATGAATATCGTTCCGATGTTTCACACGAATTTCTAAGCCCTCCTTTTTCCTAGTCATTCCAAGTATTCTTTAGGACAACTGGATAGGTTTAACGATGTGTAGAGCCAAGAATGTAATACACTACTTGCATATCTACGTTTAGCGGTTTACGGGGAATTGGAGGGGCAATTTCCCCAGCCGTCAGTGAAATAAATTGCCCGTCCGTTTGGCATGTAAACAAAAATCACAATTAACTTGTTAAAGCGATTTTTATCGATGTACAGTCAAAACGGGTAACGCGAGTGCAGAATGCGACCGAGCTTTAACAGGTGAATAAAATAGGTCGGTTTTAATTAAACGGCAGCTTTATAACGTCGGGAATGTAGTACGGCTTTATTTCACACAGCGGTCGGCAAATAAAAACTCTGCCAAGTTATGCGTGTATTTGCATATTAATAGTTTTCGGGTATTTAAAAAAATTTATTCATTGTGCGACGCGTCGGTTTTATTACGGTCCGGAGAGTTTTCCGGGGAATGCGTTTTCTATTTTTTTTTATGTTATTTTTATTCATAAGTGGACAGAAAAGTCCCGAAATTGAAATAGCCCTCGCGAAATATTCAAATTGGATTTATTAATCTTTTTGATAAAGTCGGTTTGCGAGTGCGAATTCATTTGTGCTCGTTTTAATTTGGCAAATTGCTGAAACTGAACAGCTACGTTGCATTGTTTGCTGTTTCACACGACGGCGATGTTTCACGGGGAGCCAATATTATATTATACCAGAAGTTTAAGAAATAAAACTTTAGTGACGAGTGATTAATAAACCAGTTAGTGAAGTTGCAAAACCGTTATAAGCCATTTCTTTGGGACATATTCTAAAGCTACAAGCAATGCCGACGAGTGCAGCCATACGAAAATGTAGCCCACTGTGAAAAAGAAAATTGCGCATTTAGAATATTTAGAATATATTAGCTTAACTTCTTTTAATATACTTAATATATTAATATAATAATAATAATAATAATAATAATAATAGTCTTTATTGTAAATTAAGACACATGATATACATAATACCCAGTATACAATATTAAATTCTCAAAGAGCGAAATATAGCTGACTAATTCAGCTACTCAAGGTGAACCCAACACAATTAATCTATATAATCTATATTATACACCTTTATGACAATGCAATTTGTAACAAAAGAAGCCGGTTCAAAGAAAAATGAAATATAAGCAAAAGAAAGAGAACGTAATTAGTTATAAAAATAATTCTGTCATTAATTAGAAGACGAAAAAACCCAATCAGCACTTAATTTATCTAATAACACGCATTTAATATTCTTCCGAGATAGTTTTAAAGATGATAAGGCAAAGAAGTGTCTATGCCGATAAAAACTTTTTGCTGCATTATAGGTAAACCCCCGCGCGTAAAGAGCAGGTCTCTGTTGAGGCACAGTTAGCTCATTCTCCCTCTCCCTAATATTAACGTTATGGCTCAAAGTTAAACTCTATTCAGACACATAGTTAAAGGTTTTAAACAAATTTGTAAAGGTTGTCCATAAATTTTATAATTTCATTAAAATTCGTGGCCGATTTTGTGCAATTTAAAACAGGTAAATTACAGTCCGATTACAGACAATTTGCACAGGTCTCTCAATAGGGACCAATTGGTCGCTTTACTATATCTCTGAATACCGTAACTATACTGAGAAACTAGATTTTATTTTCTGCCCCTGACTGCGACTGGAATTAGAGTAAGCTATTTTTCGGCAAATTTATAAGTTGAAACATTTGAGATGTTAAGTATCTCCTTAGTCCGCTCCTAAACTTACGATCCCTTTTCTTCCGGATACAACCCCGATTGTACAAATTTTCAAGGCAATATTTTTATTACAGCTCTTTTCATTCTGTGAAGCTATGTGAGTTGTTTCCTAACGAAATTTTTACTTATTACTTTGGTACGGTGACTAATTTTAATCGAAATGGTTCCTTCTATAGCCTATTTGGAATTAGGGATTTTAGTTATTGTTAGATATCTCAAGGTTCTGATAATTGATCCATTTTTGACGAATTACATATTATTTTTAATATTACTTATCGAGTTTGCTTCTATTTTCCGTTTTTGAATTTAATCAGCGGAAATGTAGACCAATATTAAATAAAAGCATTTAGAAAGGATGGAGCAACCGCAGTGTTTTCTTTCGGTAAGGTAACCTAACCCCAAACTTTTTTAAATTTTTGTTCACAATATTTGTTCATAAGTTTTTGCTTTTTTTAGGAAACGGCATTTTCATCAAAACAAAACTGGGCAAGTGTAAAAAAGCAAGCCCTGAATGCGATAGCATCGAGGAACGTAAAATTTGTGAGCAGGAAACAAAGACGTGAGGGCACAAAAAAATTATCCAAAAAAGATGGAGACCCACAGCGTCTAGCATAACATGATATTTTCGTTAAGAAGTATATAATCTAATATTAAATTGACTTTTTATCTTAACTACATCTCGCTCGTGTGCTGAATTTTCCGCAGCATCATGTTGCTGTATTCAGTTACGTGATGAAGTTGGTTATTCTTTCGCGCCTTCTTCGATAACTCAATTCCGAAGCGAAACACTGCTTAGAGTTAATATATCACACAACGAAAAAAATTATATACAATACATAAACGTTCTTTCAATAATTTGTTGTGGGAATTCTAGTTGTGAGGACGCTCGTGTTGGTGCCGTCTATATAGTGTTCGTATAATGATTAAACTTCTATTGGAATTACCTCGCTCATACATATCAAAATATATTACAAATTTGCGACTGTGTTTTAAATTTGCTCCAGTATGCATAGGAGTAATAAAAGAAAATACAAAAGGCCCATTTTTTTAACGATGGATCGATAATTAAGTGATGCGAAACATACAGCAAACAAAATTTTCCTTTTAGATTTTAAGATCCTGTAGTTGGAAGCTTTGCTTTTTGGAACACTTTTTGGTTATTCTAAATCTCACGAGAAAGCCTTTTAGAAAAGCAAAAAGTGGATTTGTTGCCATTTTTTATGCAGTACTCATTGGGCATACTCTTGAGTCACAAGCTGACTACTAACAAACTAACCATAATGGCTCAACCTGTATATTTTTGGATAATAAGATTGAGTTTGTCAAGAGTGTCTCAAAAATATACAAAACTCTATGGTTTATTTTAATATTGAGCCTAATATTTAAATTTTAGAAAAAAAAATCCTTTTTATCAGTTCATGTGTCATATTCAGAAAATCTTGATTTTCTATTAGAACAGTCCAGTTCGTGTTTATTATAATTTGTGTTGCAAATTTTAATTAAATGGCCAAAACCAAGCTATGGCAACCAATATTAAATTTGCAAATTTTTAAAAATACAACATGCTAGTTTGTTAAATTCGGTGTAACGAAAATACGCCTGAAGCTTTAATAGCAAATTACTTATAGATATACAGGAAGTAGGCAGACGAATAATATATTTTTAAGATTAAAACAAATTTAATTCAACATAGACCTTTTTATTTTATTTTGTTATAAAATATTAACAACAAGTGCGGTAAACGGCATTTGACTCACGAGCTTATTAGACCCGAGCGGAGCGAGTGTTTAATGAACAAGAGACTTAAAAAGTTTACCCAACCTGTTGCATATTATACTTTATCTATGACCGTTAGTTTTTGGATACATTTTCGCAAAGCAACACGAATACATTCACTCACATGACCGTCAGAATTGAAAAACGTCAAGATTCGAGGCCTGGGAAATATTTACGAAAACATCCGATTGCTCCCAAACCCGTGCGGTAAAATCCCGGAAATCTCCGAAGTGGCTCGGATCCGTGGGAAACGAAACTGACGCGGTAAAATGACACTTTTCGTATGCTAAATCGGTATATAATTAGGTATTTTAGAGAAGGGAATAGAAAAAATTATTTTTTTCTACTGCCGTCTGTAAAATGCCTAATGAAACACAGATCTAGCGTCAGTTTCGTTTCTCACGGATCCGAGACGCTTCGGACATTTTCGCAAAACTACCGCGCGGGTTTGGGAGCCATCAGATGTTTTCGGCTTGAATTTTGACGTTTGTCAATTCTGACGGTCATATCAGTGAATGTGTTCGTGTTGTTTTGAAAAAATGCAACCAAAAACTAACGGCATTAGAAAAAATATAGTACGCAACACGTTTGGTAAATTTTTAACGTCACTCGTGCCATCTTGGACACGCTGTGCTTGTGGTTCCTTATCTAATCTACTCTAGACTGTGCACAGTGTCTTTCACATTGTCCAATAGGTTATTGCTATCCCGCAACTGCTTTTCCAGAAATCCATCTCCATTCAAATCAATTTCTCTTAATTTCTCTCGATATCTCCCACGTTTCTGATGCAAACGGGGGTAATATTTTGTAAAACCGGTTTATATGTTCTCCTTTTAATATTGTTAATAATACTTTTAATATTCTATATTAAGCTCACATGATTGACTATGTGAAAACAATGTTACAATTTAACATTCATTTACCTATAAATTGAAGAGAGCACTAGCTAAGCAGTAGCCGAGCAGTAGCCCTGCCAATATCCCTTATTGACGTAAACATTTTCAAATATATTAATTCCAAATGGATAACGAAACAATACTTTGCGTAGATCAATGATCTTCCATATTATGAGCAATTCGTTTCTCCACCACCAGTTTGATGCTACAAATATATATTATCAATACACGGAAGCCACTTTGCTCCTCCAAACAATTATCTCTTCTTAAAAATGTTATCATATGTTACTCTCTCTACTAGATTATCTCTCCTTTTTAGTGTTCTTTTCTTTACCTATGACTAATCAAAATTGTCGTACATACATTCAAAGTTTAATTTGTTTTAACTATCCTTCCGAACTCAAGCGCTATTCTCGAGGACAGAATGCTTTGCCTCTTATTACCGCAAATCGATAGTCACAGTTGGTTCAATAGTTGCGTACCGCAAATCCTTCTGACATTTCGAATCAACATACCTTAACAGCAGATCGGCCATCACAACAAAGTCATTGTTGCCAAGCGCTCCATTCACTTTCGAATCAGGGATTCATACCACAACAAAGACTTGCGTTATCCAAAACAAGCTTTGATATGGCAACGCAAACTCACTGCCTATATTTAACAACCATCGGCTAAGTGTTAGCAACGATTGCGCCATTATGGTTGCCACCAGTAACGATCGATTTTCAATTAGAACGGCATGAAACTAAATCTGTCGAGGTTTGGGCAAAGTTATTGGATTAGGTGTCATAGTTTGAATTGGTTACCAGGTTTTTGAAATTGTGTGCCCCGCGACCCGAGCGTCTTCAAGTCACACTTTGCTCATACCTGAATTTTAGAGTTAAATTAGTCAAACGACAAATATACAGAATTACTCACGGAAAGCTACTACAGCTTTTTGCAGCCGAACGCCTCAAATCAACATCTTTTACTGGAGAAGGGGGGTGGGGGGTAATACCGTTTGTTAGAAAAATTTCATAAAATAATTTTGTACATTAAGGTTTGTTAAGATTTTGGTGCAATAGATTTAAATGCTGAATATATTTTGATTTTTACTACCATAGGGTTACTCTGAAGAAGTTCCCCGATTATAAGTGTCATTAATTTTAAGTGGATTCGGCCAAATATCGCGAAATCAATATCAACAGCGTTGATGTAGTGCATTAAACGACAGAAAATTAAGATACAAAGAAACGAATATTTTGGCTCAATAAGGAATGTTATTATTGCAAATCATATATTATGAATAACATCATAAATACCCTATATATGAAAAAATGTATACAACGTACTCCCATCATTCCCTACATTATTTATAAGACAAATTTTGAAAATTGTATTTGTAAAAGTTGTAAAAGATTTCTCAACTTTGCAGTTTCGCAATCTGGGGGTGGTTTGAGGAGGTTAGGGAATGATACAAAATTCGTTTTTCAACTAGCGGGTACGGAGCAAAAACTAATTTTAAAGTTTGTTGCTTACCGGAACAATACTCAAAGTTGAAGTATCCTATTAAATTCCTTGAAAGAGTTGGTTAGTTGGCGAGGTCAAATTAGGCGTACATTGCATTAAATGTCGAGCAGTTGCATTTATACAGAGTAACCCACCACAAACGAAAAATGAATATAGTTATGAGAATTCCACATAAAAGCTCCGCCACAGAGGCATTTATTTATGAAGAAACTTACTGAAATTGAATTTAAAATACTTCAAAAATTTACTTCAGTTTCGAAGAAAACAATTTGGTCTTTGACTTCCTTAATATGTGACTTATTTCTAGATAATTTCTATGTTAAGGAATAGAATAATCAATAAAAATAAATAAGAACTAAAAGTTCAGATTTTCACGAAATTATATATTTTGACATGACAATTGTTTCGACAACACCGTGTCTTTATCAAATGTAATATTTACAAACTACCTGCTACTATATATACCGAAAAATTACCATAAAACATTAATTAATGTTGTTGCGAGAATTTAAGTTCAATAAAGGAGAGGTATTTAAATCTAATTGATCGTTAAGAAATACATTTGAATGTCTCATTTTGTTAATCTCCATGACCTCCAATAAATTTAATTTTCTACTTTTGGTGGCTGTGTGTAATATAACAAAATTGTCGTCAAAAATGTGTTTTTCTGTGTTTAAGTGTGTAGCATAATTAGAATCTAGACTATTTTGTTTTTAAACGCTCTTATATGTTCGTTAATGCGTTTCTTGAAGGATCTACCTGTTTGTCCAATATAAAATTTAGTACAAGATTCACATTTCAACTTGTAGACTCCTGATTTTTGGGATTTTGGACATTTCGATTTATTGTTTTTTAAATATTTTCCTATTGTGTTGTTAGTTCTGAAAGCTATTTTTAAACCACATTTTGACAAATGTTTTGAAATTTTTTCGCTAGGTTCTCCTGTGTATGTAATTGTTTTAAATTGTTCGTGTTCTATATTTGGTATCGGATAAATAGAGTTTACTGTTGTCTGTATTTGTTTTTTATTTATAATTTTATCCATAATGGACGGATTGTAACCGTTGTTCAGTGCTATTTGTTTAATGATATTAAGTTCTTTGTTGTAATTTTCTATTGAGAGGCGTATTAAGAAGTCTGTGTATAAAAGAGTTAAATGCAGCCATTTTGTATGTATAAAGGTGATTTTAGCTGTTATGTATGACTGTGTCCGTATGTGAAGGTTTATGATATATTGAAAAATCTAATTTGTTTTGCACTTTCGTAATAGTTAAGTCTAAAAAATTAATAGAGTTATCCTGTTCAATCTCGATAGTGAATTTTATACGATTATGTATTGAGTTAATGTAATTTAAAAAAGATTTCAATTGTCTGTCCGTTCCAACAAAGCAAGCAAAGACATCGTCCACATATCTTTACCACCATAAAAAACTTTTACTTAAAGGATGTTCTAGTATGATATTTTCCAAATTATCCATAAAAATCTCGGCTAACAAAGGACTAAGTGGGTTTCCCATAATCAAACCTTCTTTAGAGATATAAATCTGTCCATTAAATTCAAAATAATTTTGGTCTAAAGATACTATTAAGCAATCTAATAAATCTTGTTTCACCAATGGGTTAATCTGTTACCGAGTTAGGGTAAAATCTACTAAATCTATCACATCCATAGGTGGAATATTTTGATAAATGGATTTTCATCAAGTAAAAGCCACCTCAGTTCAATTTATAATCAATAATGTGATTCAATTAAAAAAATAGGTCAACTACGATGACAAATAATTAGTAGGAAAAGTAAATTTTTGAGATGACCTGAACAACAGCTAAAAACATTAATAAGGTAATACGCACGTATGTCAGCTTTTTATTCCCTTGGAAAAACTATGCCTCGCAGTAGCTGCGGTCAGCGAAAATTTATTTGCCCTCTTTCTATATATTATAATTTTGTTCGGACCTTGCTGAGTGGGCAGCCGGGCAAAAACCACCGCAATTACTGACGACGGTAGAACGTTAAAAAGCAAATTACTAGAAAAGGGAGGGGCGGTCCCTTTTTGCGCAAGATGGATGACTTCAAACGTTAAATGGCCGCTGCGAGAGATGGACGTGTGTGTGGTTGACTGGCAAATAATTTTTGGATCATTTTGGAAATACAAAGATAAATGTCTTGGGCTACGGCGGACAGTAACAGATTATTCTTCGCATCTCCGTCCTTCTATGATAGGTTCGGTAGGTCTCTTTTTATGGCCTGTCATCGCACAGTTTTTAAGAAAAAAATAAAATGTACTTAATAATCAGCTGTTTTGAATAATTATTCCCTGCAAATACTGTTTGTTTTTGGGTACGGTCCTTTGGCAATTTGGCTGTTTTACTAGTAAATTGTTTTAGTGAACCTAACTCGCATAACTAATAATATTACATGCTTAAATTTCGTTTCCGAGACTAGGAGAGTTGACAATGTTTTTTTGATTTCTCATCAGAGTATACGTCAATCTCCAGCCCTTTGAGGAAACGAGGTTGATGCCAGAAGCTGAGCGTAAAATGCCATTCAAAGTACGGCAAAACAATAGTCGCATGCGCGAAAGCATTTTGCCACTTTGTAGAGAGAAAACACTTCTACTTGGAACATTTATGGTCCTGGTATTCCTGAAGAATTGCGTGTTTCTTCGACAACTTATATAATATATATTAACAGATATGCGAAAAGGACTGGTTCGGAAATGCCAGCCGCCAGCTAACTGTAAATCTTTAGGTGTTTGCTTATTAAACGACAAGATAAAATCAATTTTGCCACAAAACTTGTTCATCAGGTTCACAAGAACAACTAAAGATCCACCTGGTCGGCCCTAAGTATAGAAGAAGCTCTAAGGAAGAGATGATTCTAACTGCAGATATGATGGAAAAGTTGGTGGAGTCAGGGCAACTCGTGTCTAATGTCCATAATGCTATCTCGGTGAAGAGAAAGTTTGAGGTGCAACCTTCCTTCAACACAAACTGCAGGGCTGCGGCTCAAGCGTTGCCAATCGACGAATTTTTATTTGCCCGTCGTTTTTCGACAATATCAGATCTTGCCAGACGGTTCAGAAAGCAAGAGACGATCTGAATAAAATTTCCTAGCACTTCAAAGAACAAGTATTTAAACTACAAGCGCCCTTTCTACAAGTACAAGAAAAAAGGAGGAAAGACAGAAGAAAAGCACAAGGGTCAGAGGGCCCAGACAGCGGAGAAAAGAACAGGAAGAAGCCAACGAATTATCCACCTAGACACAAATAGAGGTAGATGACAAATCTGTGGGCCCGGTAAAAATTTATAAAACAAACTTACCCAAGAGTATCAATAAAATAAATTACTTAAATAAACTTACTTAATATAAAATTACTTAAACGAAATTAGAAAATTAAAAGAGAACGGTGTGTAAAAAAATACCGACGTCGACCGCATCAAAGTCCTCAATTACACTTAGACGAATGAATTAGTGTTGTGTCAATCGTTCATTTTACGACAACCGAATCAATCAGTGACCGAGGTCGAAAAGAACCGAATAGCGATTGAATCCGAAGGATCCGATCGATTGGGATTCATTTGGATATGAATTAGTGTTGTGTCTATATGTTTTGTTTTCTATTTTAGTCAGTATAATATTTAGCTGTGACTTCAGTACTGTACATTGGTGTTGGTAGTTTTTCATATACAAATACGTCAGAAAATACTATTTTCATCAATTTGTTTTTAAAAAAGGTTTATTTCGTAATATCTATTTTCACATAATGTTAATTACCTAGTCGTTAAATGATTGGAATAAACTGAGCAAAAAAGTGTTATTTTCAAACGTGTCGCAATTTCCAATATTAAAGAAATATTAACAAGGGTCTAATAATAGTTGTACATACGGTTTGACCTAATCTGGATTAAATTAACAACAGACGAAACAATGATTTAAAATTTAAATCGTAAACTTAATAATATAGATGATTATATAGATATTTATCAGCCACTTCGGTACTATTAATTGATTTTAAAATATTTTTTTTAATAATATTGAGGCGATCCTTGCGAATATTTTTTTTATACTTCTTATATTCGTCATGGTGATGGTTTTAACAGTGTTTTATAGGTTTTGCACATTTGAACTATATTATAAATTAAACATAAATAAAAAAAAAACGAAATAAAAAATAAACCTAGTGAACTTTGGAGACATTTTAAAATAAAGGTGAAGGGAAAGCTAAGTGTGGGTATTGTAATAAAATAAAATAAAAAATAAAAGTTTTCGGGGAGATACAACCGGCAATCTTAGTCGCCATATAAAATCCGTCCACAAGCCTGTTCCTTTTGAAAGGACAACTTATGTAACAACTGCAGATGCAAATATTCCGAGTACTTCATCTACATCCAGTTTAGTAAATATTCAAAGTAAACCCAGTAAAGATATTTCAAATAATGTATCTGCACCCGACAGCGTAAGTGAAAGTGTAACTCCAAATTGTAGCATTTCTAAAAATAATAAAAATGTACCGCCTCAACCTCATTCTCAAGATGTTATAACCAACTTTGTTCGCAGACGAATATTTATCAATAAATCTAAGCAGCTAGATGAACAGTTAATTAGAATCCTTGTAGAAGAGTACCAAACGTTCAGAGTTGTAGAGGACCAGGAACTTAAAAAATGTATACACCTGCTGAACCCTAATTATAACATGCCATATATAAAAACAATTTTAAATGGTTTCAGGCAAATGAGTGGTGTCTTTCGAATAAAGTAACCTGTGTTATATCGGATAACGCCGCTAATATAACTGCAACAATAAAAGCTGCAAATTGGAGAGTTTTTCCATGATTTGCACATAGCCTCGATTTGGTTTTGCAAGCTGGAATAGTGGACATTCAAGGACAACTTAACAAAGTTAAGGCCATTGTGCATTTTTTTTTAAACAGAGTTCCAGTGCTTTAGCTAAATTAAGAGGTGTGCAAAAGCAGATGGGATTGCCTGAACTTAAATTGAAGGAGGACTTCATAACACGATGGAATTCGTCGTGTGATATGCTTTCAAGACTATTATTGTTTAAACCAGCTGTTGTTTGCGTATTAGCTATTGTCGAGCCACACCTTAATACATTATCACCATCCGATTGGAATGTTTTAAAAAAAAAGAACGTTCTAACTGTAGCAAATCCTGCAGCTGCCAGCATCATTGACGTAGGCAAATATATTAATGAACCTCTTATTAGACGGACCACTACGTTGGTGGGAAGAAAGAAAGGAGATATATCCCCGCTTTTATAAGCTTATGCGGAGAAGATTATGTATTGTAGCAACATGTGTTCCATGCGAGCGAATCTTTTCAAAGGCTGGACAACTTATCAGCGAGAAACGAAGTCCACTTAAACCTGAAAAAGCTTCCCAAGTTTTATTTTTGAATTCTAATCTTTAGTTTTTTGTTAGTCTATTTTATTTATGACTGCTTTTCCTTTTGTTTGTTTATCATCGTTGAATATTGTTTGTTTTTATTTGTTTGAATATATATGACATATAACTTTTACGAGTAATACATAATTTTTTTAAATTAAATACCTTCTCGGAAATAGATATTTCATTCAATATTCAATTCAACACATAAGCAAATTTACCGAACAATATCGCAACTCAATACCATAAAATAATTATAACAATACACCCATTCCTTTTTCGTAGTCGGTCTCTGTTAGGCATTTCAATCTCAAATCATGCAAATAAACGAATGATGGTCGGTCGATCGGTCATTGGTCGCGGTCTCACTTCACTCCGGTCAGAGTGGCAGCGCGAGCGAACCAGGTGATCGAATCGTTACGAACAAGCGCGATTCGGTCGTTCAATGCTATGAAGTGATTGAATCAAAGTGACCGAATCAACAACTCTAGAATGAACATAAGTTTAGTTTTCTCATTGTAATGCGAGTGTTCTAATAAAAATCTGTTATGACCCGGTGTGTAACATGTACCGAAACCCGGGAGATTTTTGTGTAGAACAGTGCAAAAAATTTTGTATAAAAAATAACTAAATGTACATTACCTATTTTAGCCTTGTTTTAGGTGGGCGTTTATAACCGACCCCATTTTTTTTGTGGGCTTTATTAACCGAATGTTCGGATAAGAAAGTCCAATGACAGTTTTTTTTTAAAGAGTGTTAAATGTTTCACATGCCTTTAAGACTGAACATGTACCTGTGGTTTCATTGATGAGATTCTGAATTAAGATAATATTTGAATTTTGTTATTTGTTTTTGTCTGTTTTTGCCAAAATAAAGCAATTATTTAGAAGAAAGTGCATGTGGTTTGAACTGGTGCCTGTATTAAAAAGCGGGTATGACGCCATAGGTGTAAAGTAGATGTATAAATAAAACTAAAAAAAATGACTTATTTTCAGCCAAACTAGTTCTGTCTAAAAAACAAAAAGGGCCAAATTTAAAAAGTCGACTCATACTCTATGTTAATGAATACTATTACGTAAATACCCCATTAGCACCCAACAATACAAAATTTGACTTCTATATCATATTTCATCAACATTAGAGAAAATGCAGGTTTGTCTTATTATTGCCCACTTTCTTTTTAAAATATTTTAACACCCCGAGACCACAAGCTAGCATTTCAATATATTATAATAAACGGAACTATCGAAAATATTTCTGACACTTGGAGTCAAATGCATTCGAACCCCATATTCCTAGAAGCAATACTTGTCTTCAGCGATTACAAAGCGCTGGAACTGCCAGAAACTCTTTGCGTCATAGAAAGGTGTCAGTTTTACTTTAAGTTTCCATATATAAATGTTGCACTCTTCAAACCCAAGCGTTATTTGCGAATAAGTGTTTTCCTTTTCGTACGTAATATGAAATAAATTTCGAGCGCGAAGACTCCCTCCCGTTTCGCATACCCTTTGTTTCCTTTGCCGCATATTTTCTATGCATGTGCTCAGTATATCAGTTCGTAAAATTCTCGATACGTGCGGGCATAGGGAAAAACACATATTTATTGAAAATCTCTCGTGCAGTCGGTAGGATTTCGCCTTTATGAAAATCCTTTTCATAAATCACATAGTTTTCTCATATGGCTGCGACTTACGTTTTCCAGA
This sequence comes from Cylas formicarius, assembly GCF_029955315.1. Lineage (NCBI taxonomy): Eukaryota > Metazoa > Arthropoda > Insecta > Coleoptera > Brentidae > Cylas > Cylas formicarius. Next base: position 29,208,463 of record NW_026844352.1, read on the forward strand.
AAGACGTTGGGAATTAGTCCTGCGTAGACTTTCCTTGACATCGGCCTCATTGGTCCGGTTTGCTCTTGAGTGCCTTCTTAACATATGTGATTATGATTGCCAAAAATCCATTATTAAATTCAATATTTAGCGTATCTTTGAAATAAAAAACAATTGTCCAAAAGCTGCGAAAACCTCATTTAACTCCAGTGGTATCATCACCAAGTAACTAGTGGTACCATACGAATTAAATCCAAGAAAAAGAAAATTTTTAAAACAGTGTGTTTTTTTTAACCTATTGAATGAATCTAGATTGATTAATTAATAAAAAGTAAAAATATTAATTTAGATATTATGCAATGTAATGCCCTGCTAAAATATAAACATGGAATCACTGACTCGACCTCCTTTAAACTTGAACGACAATTAAAATTTATTTTACGGCTACTATTTAGTCCGCATTGCCTGTTACTAAAAAAGGAAAATTAGAAAAGCTATAAATTAGCGAGAAAGGCGACATTTGAAGTTATTTCAGCGCCAAGTAGATTTGATATTTCATTATTCAGCTTCCAGTGCGAAAGTGCAGGTTTGTTTTTGTTGGTCTTTTCATTTATTTTTCCTTTGCCATAAAGGCCGTATATAAACTTCTTATTTCAATACCAAGCAGCTTTCAAAATGATATTTCAATACTTAGCTTGAGGTACGAAATAGGAGGTTATTTTTGGTTAACCTTTTTATTGATTTTTCCTGCATTGCTTGTTACTAATATTACTTAACTATCAAATAGATTTCATATTTAGATACTAAATCCCATGGGAGAAATAATACGTTAAAGTCAGCCAAATCCAGAATACACAATAGTTAAATAATGAAAATAATATCACATTTGAGACATGCATAGCGCGGTATGGAAAATGCTACAATAGCTTATAAAAATGCAGTAACCGAAATTGCCAAAACGGTATTTTCCTCGTAGGCAATTGTAAAAGTGCTTCTTCAAATCAGTTGTAGTAATCTCGAAGTTTACTATCCATCCGGGTGTGGTGGAACTCTGGCAAGTTTAAGTCCCAATTGCCGGGCGAAAATTACGTTCAAATTCTCGAATCTAATGCGCCTCTACCTGTGAAGAAGACGCGGCGAGAATCCTTTCCGGCAAGAGTGCAATCCCACTCACACAAAGCAGCAATTAAGTCTTTAGCGAATAGAGCTTTGAAACGCTTTGGGATTTCAAAGCCTGTAGAAAATACACGCCGTGACAAGGTTAAAATTTAACAAACGCCTCAGATATTGTGAACACTATCCCAGGTAAACAAGTAATCGATTCTAAAACTTCAAAAGTCCTTTTTATAGAGCCAGACTAAATATAATCTTTAGATGGTGTTAATTGGATATTAGTGAAAGTGTGCCTCGATAGAATTCACATTCTATATATGGCTCCATAAAAAAATTCTTTCTTGCAGGTTTCATATTAAGAATAAATATTCTATAGAAAATTTCGGACAACATTGCAACTATAACAACCCTTACAAGCTTACTTGACTTAACGAATTAAAATAGATAGTTCATCATATATTGAAATTCCTTTAAGTTCGATTTTCTGATTGTCTATGAACATAATGGTACACTGAACCGCTTTGACGGATATTGGAATGATTGGTGTCAGGTGTGGGGTTGTCATAGGTTGTCTACCATTATTTAAGTTTCCACCCACAGGTAGGTGCATCGTCATTTTTTATAAGCACTTAACTACCAATCTTCATCAAGTCATCAGAATGAGCCTTCCATTTTGTACGTGTCTGTAGTTCATCAAGAAATTCCTTTTGTTAAACTTCAGTAACCTTTAACGTAGGCAAAGCTGTCATACTCCTCCCAATCAAAATATGTGCCGGAGTAAAGGCTGCAAAGTCTTCGGGGCCAAAAGAGAGAAGACAGAGGGCCCTGGAGTTTAGGATATAATAAAGAAGTCTTGAAATGTAAACGAACTGTTCCCTAAAACCCGTTTAAAGTGGTCCTTGATACTTTTAGTCCCTACTTCGAAATTCCTCCGAAAGGAGAACCTCGAGGAGGGATAAAATGCCGGTTAACACAATCGACAACTAAAAAATGAACTATCTTATATGAGTTATTGTTAAGAAATTCATATATTTCAGACAGTTCATTTTTTGTTCCTACGAAATTTGTTCCGTTATCTGAAAAAATATTTTGAGGTTTCCCGCGTTTACCCACGGACCTTTTCTTCTTCTTCTTTAAGTGCCGTCTTCGTTGCGAAGGTTGGCAATCATCAGTGCTATTCGTATTCGTGACACAGCCGACCGAAATAGTTGGTTTGTGGTGCACCCGAATCAGTCACGTAAGTTTCTCATCCATGAGTGACGCCTTCTGCCTACACTTCTCTTTCCTCGAATTTTTCCTTGTAATATCAGTTGGAGTTTGGTACCTTTCTCCTCTCATGACGTGTCCAAGGTACTGAAGTTTACGCTTTTTTACCGTAATGATAATTTCTTTTTCCTTTTTTATTCTTTTCAGGATTTCCATGTTGGTCACTTTATCGGTCCATTTTACCTTAAGTATTCTACGGTACAACCACATTTCGAACGCCTCCAGTTTCTTTATGTCATGTCCAAGCCTCTACACCATAGTACAGTACCGACAAAACATAGCATCGCACCATTCTGATTTTTAAATCTAAGCTGAGATCGCTGCCACAGAGCACTCTTTTAATTTTCACAAATGTTGTTCTCGCCTGTCCTATTCTAGTTTTGATTTCTTCAGAGCAGTCGTTATCTTTATTTACAATTGTACCTTTAGTTTTTATGACTGTCAACTTTTTCTATGGAGTGGTTATTTATATGAATTTGTGAATTGTTTTGTGCTGTTTTTGATATTATCATAAATTTTGTCTTTTTTACGTTTAGTGACAGTCCGAACTCTTCACTCGATGTATTAACTTTGTCTACTGCAATCTGTAATTCGTTTAGATTGGTAGTTATCAGGATCGTATCATCCGCATATCTTATATTGTTGATAGGCACTCCGTTAATTTTTAGTCCTTTCGTTTCATCATCCAATGCTCGTTTCATTTTTTCCTCTGAGTAAAGGTTAAATAACATCGGTGATAGCACGCACCCCTGCCTAACGTCTCGACGGATTTCTATTTCTTCGGTGTTATTCCCTTCTATTTTTATCACTGCTTTTTGATTAAAATAAAGATTCGTAATAATTTTTATATCTCTGGTGTATAAGTTCTTCTCTTTCAGAAGCTGGATAAGTTGTTCGTGTCGGACCCTATCGAAGGCTTTGTTGTAATCAATGAAACATATATAAAGATCCTGATTCATATCCATACATCGTTGGGCGAGAACGTTCAAGGCAAATATTGCTTCTCTTGTGCCTAAGCCACCTCGGAGTCTCGCTGATATCTTGTTCTAATGTTTTGTATATCCTGTGATGTATCACTTTCAGAAATATTTTTAGCGTATGACTCATTAGACTGATTGTTCGAAAGTCTGTGCATTGCCTTGCATTATGTTTTTTTGGGATAGTGACGAACGCTGATAGCAACCATTCCCTGGGTATAATACCTGTTTTGTATATGGTGTTGAACAGATCTGTTAGACTGTATGTTTTCCTCTTCTATCAATGTGAGAATTTCAGAGAATAACTCATCAGGCCCTGCAGCTTTTCTATCTTTTGTGATTTTTATAGCATGGATGACCTCTTCTTTAGTTATTTCCGGTCCACTGTTTTCTTGTTCTGTTACTATTCTGTTTATATCTCTCTCATCATCGAATAATTCTGTTATGTAATTCTTCCATGTTCTTAGTTTTTCTTCCATTTCCATAATAATTTTGCCATTCAGGTCAGTGAGTATTGACGGTTGTCTTTTTTTCTGTAACCCTGCCAGTTCTTTTACTTTCTTGTGGACATTGAAACTGTCGTGCTTTTCTTGAAGGGCTTATATTTCGTCGCATTTTGTTTTGTAGAATACCTCTTTTGCTTCTCTTATATGCTTCGTTGTTGTCTTTTACACCACGTCGTTCGTTCATCAATTTCAAAATTTCTGGAGTTATCCATTCCTGTTTTTTCCCTATTTTCTGTTTTGTCAGAATGGTCTTGCTCGGCTCAATTAATGCATTTTTTAAATCTTTCCATTGTTTGTCCGTGTCTTCTTCCGCTGTTATTTGATTGTTTTTGAGGGTTCTGAGGTTGTCATTGATCTTATTTTGTAGCCTTTGTCTTGTTTCTTGGATTTTTAGACCCTATACGTCTATATAATTTGTTGTTGGTATTACTCGTTGTTTTTTAAGTGTTATTAAAAACCGGGCTATTAGTGGATTATGGTCCGATGAGACATCTGCCCCTGGATAGGTTTTAACTGATTTGATTACATTCCTATATCTGTGGTCTATCAAGATGTAGTCAATTTGGTTCCTGACTATATTTTGCTTATTGTCTTGCGGAGATTTCCAGGTGTACAAACGGCGGGTTGGAAGTTTGAAGAACGTATTCGATATAATAAAATCGTTTTCTTGGCAAAATTGCAGCAGTCTATCACCTCTTTCGTTTCTCCTACCAAGTCCATATTCTCCCACATGTTTGTCAAATCTACCTCTGCTAATCTTGGCATTGAAGTCTCCTAATACTAGTGTTATGTCCATTGATTTTAGAGATTGTATGATGTTATTAATCTCGTTATAGAATTCCTCAATGTCTTCGTCAGATTTATCTGCTGTCGGGGCGTATGTTTGAATTATGTTTAATTTACAATGATACGTTAGAAGTTGGAGTAACATGGCTCGGTCTGATATAGGGGTAAAGTTAATTACTGATTTATTGATTTCTCTGGATACCACGATCGCAACTCCATATCAATGGTGGGTGTCATCACTTTCTGAGTAATAAATGGTGCCGTTGGCTATTGATTGTTGTCCAGAATTCGGCCATCTAGTGTCACTGATTCCTAGGATATACATTATGTATTTTTTATGTTTTTATGTTTATTATGTATTTATTTTAGTTACTCTTATATCTGGTAAGTCACCCATTTGAAAGACTAGTCGGATTAGCCGTAAAACAGGTCACACAAGATTTATTACCACCAGAAAAAGGCTAATATTTTTCCCTAACTAACATATCAAAAGTGCAGTGCAATAATCTCCTGTGCTCATATATCAATATGGATTTAGTTAAAGCATGCTCTTTGGAAAGAATAATTGGATGTTTGCTTTCAAATATTCCGGAAAACACTCTTTCAATATGTGGCTAATTAGAAGGTGAATTGATGTCTCGAACTCCATAAATGTAAGACAGGAATTATTTTTGATTTAATTTCCTTCAACTTTAACTTATTCTTAATTTCATATTTTATAAATATACGAATGTAACTTAAAACCTTTACTGTTTCCATTAAAGAACAATACCTATTTATGAGGTCATTTAAAGCCTCACCGTGCCCAATAGTAGCACAACTTTTAACCTCTAACAGTTGTTCTGGAATATCTAAGCGTATTTTACGTCTTCAAACATCCATTCACTTTTATCTAATGACAACCATATCACAATTTATTCTCAAACAAACTCTTCGCCGATGTACTCCTTGAGAGAAGATCTGCTGGATTGGCACTAGAACTCATATGTGTTACTATTTGTGTCTATGAGGGACTGGCTTTCGCTTAACCGGTTTAGTCGAAAGTTTTCCATTAATGACATTCACCTCGTATCCAATATAGTGTGATTATTGAATCCGTCCACAAGTCATTGTGATAATTCTGAATATCTAGTGATTTCACTGATTTTTCGACTTGCTGACTAAGTGGAACGGCACTAGACAACTCTAGCGTGGGCTATCGACCAAGGCACAGGTTGGACTATATTACGGTATAAATGAATCTCAACCGAAATGCATTAGAAGTTCGTTTTTTTTTTCGACTAATGCATTACGACATTACGCGTACATCTGCTGACCGGTCCCTATTTCTCAGGGCCGACCCCCCATCGAAAGTTTTTATCTATTCCGCCTGTTGCTGCTGCTCAAATTGTTGTTGATATGACGGACCACAAACATTATCAAATGAAAATAAATTCGCAGTCACTTGCTACAACCTCAAATAACTCCAAAACCAGTATTTTATTTTACTTTGATCAACAGTACCTATTTTATGGGAATAAGAAATATTATTTTTGTTCAAAGAAGAAAGGAAATCCCTAGAAAAAGTTTGGATAGTAAATAAGTGGAAACTTCCCTTTTTACGGACGATGCTGCACAATATATTAATATTATGAAAGTACCAACAGGTATGATCCAGTCAAGTATTTGCGGTCAAATTTCGATTAAAAATTAGTAGATTTTTTTTAAACGCTCAGTATAATGCTCCACTTTTAAACTGACACCATCAAACGTCGACTTCAGCTGCCGCTGAGGTTGTAATAGAATTTTGAGCTCGGCGTAAATTCAGAAAATTAACCAAAACTTTTCAGATTGAAACCCAGCAATAAGGCGGCCGGCCTGAATTTTGATTTTACGAGTACATTTAACTTGGAACACGTTTGTTTAAACTGCAGTTTAAAGTTAAATGGTATTTTAAATTATTGTTTTTTTTTTGTTACAGAGACGCAGCGACGTTCGACTTTTCAACGGAGTTTTTAATTGACACATTGATCGTGACAGTAGACAAAATTGTTGGAAAATTAAGGGCACATTCGCTTATAGACCGATTGCGTTTGATGGCAAACATTTTGACGGCAAGTGTTATTTCCTTAGCCCAGTGAAAAAATTAAATAAATGTAATTTTAAAGAGAAAAGTAAAACTTTCCATAGGTTCAAGATTGAAGTATCCTCAGACGAAATAATTATAAATAATCAACATAAACATAACAGTAACAAGATTGCTTTCGAAAAATCGTCGCTGGGCGGGGCAACTTCATAGCGCGTAGCGCGAAGCAGCTTTTTATTATAAATTTATTATATATTATAAAAATAAATATAAATAAAAATATAAAAAAAAATATTTATTATAAAATTATATTATTATAAATTTTATTATAAAATATGTTATTCGTGTAGTAAAGTGACGCATTGTTTTTCTATCGTGCTCCTGCGGACCAATATGGAACTTTCGCAAAATCTATTTAATTTAATTGTGCATGCACCCTGTATAAAATGTTATTCATATCTCGTCGAACTTCAAAGTTACAGCAAACATCGGTAAATATTAAAACTTGCACTAATAATAGCGTTGTCGAATGATATTTTTTCAAATATCTGGCGCCCCGTATAATTGACGAAACATGAAACTCTCTCCCGACACGGTTTACGATACTGTTCAAATAAAATTATCCTCCATCATTAACGGTTTTTCATTTATCTCCAATCAAATCGGAAATTTTAGATTTTTTGTCCATAAACGACACACCCAGTTTATGATTCAATCATTGTTCGAAGTAGAGGGTAGAGCCCTGGATTTTCCATGTTTCCTGGTTCAAGAAATTTTTGAAAATAGTAAATGGTTTTCGAGAAAATACAGTGCGCCGTAATAAACAATGATGTCATCGCGTCTGGTCAGCCCCCGAAATAACGATTTTTAATATGGATTTTTTCAAATATCCCGAGCAACGTATGTGACGAAAACTGCAAATACAAAAATTGTAGCTCTTGATGCGGCCTATGACTCCGTTTGAACCAACTAGCCCTATTTTTTACGATTTTTGATTTGCGGCTAATAATTTACTATGTAAAAGAACAATTTTCTAGGTATTTTAGATTTTTGTCTATAATTTGAAAACCCTGCATATAATCGACAAAATTCCCGAAATAAATATTATTGCAATGGATCTTCTGCGTCTGCCGGTTAAAAAATTTTTCCAATCGGATGAACGGAGAACATATTTTTCTGGAAGCTAAAATTATCAAAATAAAAATTTTCAAACGTTTATAAAAAATACTTGGTAAAATTTGATTGCGCCCGATTTCTACCGTTTAAATGTGGGCGAGGACTTTTACTTCTCTGCTAAGTTTGAAGTTGATATCTGCAAATTTAGGACACTTAACACATTTCTTATTTAGCACGGAATATCGGGAACACCCTATACAATAGGTGAAAACCTTAAATACAAAAGTTGTTGCCGTTTATGCGGGCTATATCGCAATATAAAAGAAATTGAGATCTGAATCATCATCTTTCAGTTATAACCAATTTTCAATAGTAGGGAGGCCCATTTTTCAGTTTTTTTGAATTTGCGGCGCACCCTGTATATTTTTAAAAAATTGTCAAAAATAAAAATTTGTTCTGCTTCTTCTAGTTCAAGAATTTTTTTGGTCTCGTAAACAATTTTTTTAAAATGAAATTTTTTGTAGACCCTTACACACGCGATTTTTTAATTTTTTAGAATACTTCCCGACCCCCCAGGCCCCCCATTTTCAATACGTTCCGTCATGGGAAAACGATGGATACCGTTCCTCGTGGTTAAAAAGGAGGCAGAGGAGGCAGATTTTAATTTTGTAGCTCCAACGGTTCGAAAGTTATTCAGGAAAATCCAAAAGACGGAGAACGGAGAACGGAGAACACACAGAGAAAAAAAAATACTTTTTCGACGGTGATCATTTCTGTACCAACGACGATCTCATAGGATGTACCGTTACCGAGATATAAAATTGTTATACGAGCGCAGATACTTTCGCAAAATTCGATTTTATCGATTTTCGAAAGTAACAAGATTGCTTTCGAAAAATCGTCTCCGGGCGGTGCAAGATTTGTACTTCAACAAAAAGTCTTCGCCTTTTGTTATCCTAGAGAAACGCATTCTTTTTCTATCGTGCTCCTGCAGACCACTATGGAACTTTCGCAAATTCTATGAAATTTTATTGTGCATGCACCCTGTATAAAGTGACTTTCAAGACTCGCCGAACTTCAAAGTCACGGCAAACTTTGATAAACGTAATAATTTGCACAAATACACAATTTTCGAGACTGTTTAAACCAAATTATCCCATGTTTTGTAGTTTTTCATTTATGGCTAATAATTTATCCACGAAAACAGCAATTTTCTGTGTCTTTTTGATCCATAATCGTCACACCCTTGATTAAAATTTTCTTGCTCTATTTCTTTTCGTTTTAGAGACAAAAAATTAAAACTTTATCCTTTAGCCATATTTGGTTGACTTTTTCGCCTTTGTATTCAAACCTACATGTGAACAAGTTTATAAAGGTGATTACGGTTCTTATGTAGTTCGTTTAGATAATCGCGCAAAACAACATCATATCTAGAATGTCTCTGAAACGCAACTCCCTAAAACTTATAAAGTCACAGTAATTCGCCATTTCGCAGTAGATAAGGAGTGCACCAACTGCGATCTCATTCTGGCTAGCCCGACAAATTGTACACAACTTAAACTCGAGCCTATTCAAACTTTAGTAACTAGCTTATTTGCAGCTTCTCTTTGATCCGTGCTCGAATTGTCCCAGACTGTTTGTGTTTCCACGCGTCTTGCATTCTATCCTATTTTCCTAACAAGAAAGCTTTCCCCTGATATTCCCCTGAGTTTCTATGGGGATACGTAAACTACAAAATAGTTAAATTGTATCTATTTCAGTCTGCGGGGGGTTCTGCAACTCCTTATTGTTTAGAAACGTTCGTACAGGAGATCTCCGACCAATTACTTCGATTTCCGGCGAGCAGACGATCCCTTGAAAATGAATACCACATTTGAAGCTCTTGTTTTATGTTTCAGTATCCAATAAAATTTTAATGTAAATGCTGATTGGAAACGGCCCCAGTGGATACGATACTTCCTCTTTGATTCGTGCAGTTTTCATTCGAATCTGAAAAACTGAACATTTTAAGAGAGGAAGCAAAAATTGCTTTTAGAAAGGTGTTTTGGTTAGTCGTTAAGCAGTAAAACTCGTACACAGAAAATACAAAAAAAAGTGAGTTCAGGCAAATACTTTATATGAATCAAATTAAAATGTTATATTAGAACTTCGTTGAATAGGTGCAGGATTTAAATTAAGGATGAACAAAATTCTACCTGAATGTTAACATTCAATCAAAATAAAATAAATCAAAATCAAAGCGCCATTAACAAATAATTTTGTACCATGTATGTATTCTTCCGAAACTAAAAAAAATCTTGTGCAATGTTGTAAAAAAACCTTTATAATCCTTATCCAAAAATAAATAGTAAGAAATAAAACAAAATGACAAATAATATATTAATTATATAATGGAGAATACCGAAACCATCTGATGTTTGCTGATGACATAGTTCTCATCGCCAACACTCCAGAAGAACTACAACTACAGATTAACGAGCTAAAAATGGCAAGCAATGAAGTAGGTCTCAAAACGAACTTAACAAAGACGAAGATAATGTATAATGAACTGATAGTTGCGCAAGAATACAAATAAATAATAAGCCACTCGAGACAGTAGAGGTCAGGATCTCCACTTCCAGAAATCAACAGACAGGTCAAATTAGCATGGCGGGCATTCGGAATTACCACAATCATATTCAAATCAAGAATGCCACGTACCTGGGCGGGGCAAGTTCGTAGCGCGTAGCGCGAAGCAGCTTTTTATTATAAAAGAGAAGAGCTTCGCGGTTTCGTGTGGTAAAGGGATGCATTGTTTTTCTATCGTGCCCCTGCGTACCACTATGAAACTTTCGGAAAATCGATGCAAGTTAATTGTGCATGCACCCTGTATAAAACGTCCTTCACATCTCGTCGAACTTCAAAGTTACAGCAAACATGGGTAAATAGTAAAATTTGCACAAATAATTGCGTTGTCGAATGACATTTTTTCAAATATCTCGCGCCCTGTATAATTGACGAAACCTGAAACTCTCTCACGACACGGTTTACGATACTGTTCAAATAAAATTATCCCATATTTAACGGTTTTTCATTTATCGCCAATAATTTACCAACAAAAACGAAAATTTTTAGGATATTTTAGATTTTTTGCCCATAAACGACATACCCTGTATATGTAGAGGTTGTAGCCCTAGATTTTCCACGCGTCCTTGTTCAAGAATTTTTTGAAAATAGTAAATGGTTTTCGTGAAAATAAGTTTTTTCTGAAACCATGCAGTGCTCCGTAATAATCAATGACGTCTTCGCGTCTTGATAGCCCCCGAAATAACGATTTGAATATGGATTTTTTCAAACATCCCGAGCAGCGTATGTGATAGACGAAAACCACAAATACAAAAATTCTAGCTCTTGATGCGGTTTATGACACCGTTTGAACCAATGAACCATATTTTTTTAAGATTTTTGATTTGAGGCTAATAATTCACTCTGTAAAAGAACCATGTTCTAGGTCTTTTATATTTTTGTTTGAAAACCCTGTATATAATCGAAAAAATGCCCGAAATAAATATTATTGCACTGGATCTTCTGCGTCTGCCCGCTAAAGAATTTTTCCAAAATTACAAAAAAAAAAAAAATTGAAACATTTTTAAAAAATACTTGGTAAAATTTGATTGCGCCCAATTTTTACCGTTTAAATGTCGATACGAACTTTTACTTCTCTGCTAAATTTAAAGTTGATATCTGCAAATTTAAGAAAAAACACATTTCTCATTAAGCGCGGAATATCGGGAACACCCTGTACAATAGGTGAAACCCTTAAATAAAAAAGAGAAAAATAGTATGAATAAGGCTGCAAATGATGATCATGATATATTAATAATTAATTATAATATATATGATGAATATTTATTTCCGCCTAATTCATAGTAAATACAAAAACTGATTAAATTTGATTTAAATAAAAGTATAAAATGTATATTACATATAGTACTTGCAAATACCAAATATGTATACTATCAAGATTAGGAAATTTTGACATCAAATATACAGAGGATGTCGTTTGTTTAAATGATAAGTTTTTTTAATGGCACATGTTTATGTAAAAATATCACATTTAACTTTTTGATAGAAATTACTTTTAGAAAGCGCTGCTTTACTGAAAACATTATCTAATGTTACAGTTGTTTTGGAATGTATAAAACTGCTCTCTTCTGCTTCCAGAACAAATCCTTAACAAATATTATTGCATTTTGTCCATTGAAAAGCAAGTCGACAGAGGTTGACCTACAATACGCTCGAATTTTGTTGTCTTCAAAACGAGTCCAGGTATGGATGTTGAATATTAATATAATTTCCAGAATTGCCGAGTAATATTATCACCCTTGGTTGTATTAGAATCCAATTAATTTCAGTTACTCGATGCTTCACGGCATTCATTTCGAGGTAACGGATACCTAGTCGAGTTTGTATGCATAGGCAGCGGCGTCTGAAGTTTTGCCAACAAGGTTCGCGGAAACGCTCACGTAAACGAAGCTCGGCAAGTTTTGGCTGCTAATCACTACAATAAATTAGTTGGCATGTACTTTCGAGTGTTTTAATGCATGTTTGGAGTATACGTGACAACCCTAGGCGAAATTTGCATTCTATGAATCCGCCCGATCAACTCGGTTAAATCCGAGTTCCAGCAAATTGGAAACAGTATGTAGCATACCGTATACATATTATGTTATTTTGTTATTATTTGTTTCTTATTTAAGTTTAAGTTCTATTAAAGTGCGCGAGTGGCGGTAAATATAAAGCGGTGCGAATCACGAAGGGACGGCCGTGGGGATGCGAGGGGAAGTACTGGACGTCGGCGAAGTTAAGGTGGACTGAGGTAAGCAGTGGGTAGCAGGAAGGCAAGAGAAGCGGTTGCGCTGCAGTGTTGACGACGTCCGATCAATTGACGTAAGGTGGAAGGCCACCTTACGTTCAAATATTTCTGGGTCCTGAGAACATCGTCGCCGAACATCCGTTGGGTGGTGGCAGCCTGCTACCGCCTCAAGATCCTTCAAAGGAACGTCGACCGCTCCCACGTAAGTCCGTTCCACTCGGAGTGGTGAATACCGCAGACTTGTGTGCGTTTCGGTTCGAACCTTGTTTATTATCAATGTACTTTCGGCACATATTGTTTATTGTTCATTTAACAATCGCCTCCCATTCACTTAGAGTGGTAATTATTGGTTTATTCTATTAATAAATATCTTCAATCAAGCGACCAAGAACCTCATTTCCCTTGTTATAATTGTAACGAAACATTACATCTTTCGTTCATTTTTAAATATTCCTTTAATGCTCGCAAGTTAATGACTATTTCTAATTCAGTCTTTATGTTATTCTTTTCATTAATTTTTGTCGTCACTGTGGCTAATAATTTATTTTTTTTTTATCACATGGACCACCAGTGTCCCATACAATTTTCCTGTCAGTCATGTGACCAATATCATGATCGCAAATTCGAAGGCACCTCACATTGGAATTGGATGAAAAAAATATCGAAAAAAGGTACATAAAACGAGTATTAGTAACATTATGGAGAGCAATGTATATTCCTAAGGATGCCGTGATCGCAGCAATTCTATAGCAAAGACTATTATTAAAACCTTTGTTTTGTTTTTAAATTAAGTTCTTCTAATAAAAACTTCAAATAAAAAAAGTAGTATAAACTTCTACATTTTAATTTTCAGAACTCTACAAGTCGCAAACAACTAAACATTCCAGAACCATCTGAATTACCTCAAGCTGCTGCGCAATCTTTTAAAGAACTTTGGTTTATAAAATTTAATTTTTCATAAAGAATGCTTTAGTAAACGTTTATCTCTTGCAGGAAAAATCATCGAATGAATATTTGGTACAGTTTGTGCTACTTTTAATATGCATTGAATATGATATTATAACTGCAGACAATATAGTCAAATGTATCTGTGTTGTTCATAATAATAAAATAAACAAATGATGATTTGAGCAACATTTAAAGTGATGTATCTTAAAATTTTCTTGATGATTATACAACCGGCAACAAAGAACTAAGTCTAAGTCCGACAAAACAAGTAAGCCGACTATCTGCGTCGTAAAGCTTATGCCTGTTTTTATAGACGCATATATGACATGAGAAACGATTAGAAAAGTTACAAAAGCTGGAATAAGAGTTTTCGTAATATTGTTGTTCGAACTCTAGGAAAACGAGAGCGACATATATTTGCAGTTTTCAAATCGAAATATTTTTTAAATGTAGCTCGCCTCGTAATTTATTACTTCAAACAATTATATACCATCGTGTGCATTTTTTTTGCATTATAAAGCTAAAAAAAATTCTTGGCACAAAGACTTGCAATCCTAAAAAGCTTGGATCCATAAGAAAAATGCAGGATACAATGTACAAAAAATCATTGACGAAAAGTAGTTAAAAAGCATGCATTTAGTTACACAGATCTGAAACTAAAAATAGAAATGAAAGACGTTCTAAAAGTCCTGCTAAATACAACGAAAAATATGGAAAGGCAGAAATATGGTTTCCAGCCAGAAAAATAATGTGAATAAGAAGGTAAAGACAATTTATACGTAAATAGTATACTATGCAATAAGTGCGGTAAACGGCATTTGACTCACGCGTTTATTTGACACGAGCGGAGCGAGTTTTTAATAAATGAGTGAGTTAAAAAGTTTACCGAACGTGTTGCATACTATACTTTTTCTACGATCGTTAGTTTTTGAGTACATTTTCGCAAAACACGAATACATTCACTGACATGACCGTCAGAATGCACAAACGTCAAAACTCAAAGCGTGGGAAATATCTCCGAAAACATCCGATTGCTCCCAAATCCGTGCCGTAAAATCCCGGAAATGTCCGAAGTGGCTCGAATTCATGGGAAACAAAACTGACATGGTAAAGTGGCGCTTCCCGCGCGCTAAATCGGTGGGTAATTAGGTATTTTACAGGCGGGAGTAGAAAAAATATTTTGTTTTCAATTATTTTACACAAAAAGTGGGATGTCAATTGTAAAAATAATGATCATAAAAATATAAAAAAAAGCTGCGAGATTTGCTCTTGCCACTACTTACGTTTCAGCTACCAGTTACCGTTTACGAGGTGCAAGAAATACATTAGAATAAAAAAAAGAAGCAGCAAGCAGATAGAATTTGAGTTGTTTCAACTCATTTAGAATAATGTTTCTAAAGCAATATTCGATACTATGCTAGTTTTTAATTGCATTGCAAAAAAACTTCTACCGACTAAGATTGGTCGCAAACGCATGTATTGAATACGATCACTGACAAGCATTTTCTATAGGTAATAAGCAAATCAATAAATATTAATATATCAAGAATCGAATCCCCGAGTATATTTGAAATCCTGTAAGTTATTCAACGAAACCAAATATATATAAAACATAAAAAAAGAAGGAGCAGGCTCTCGTTTGTTCTTCCAGTAATATTGAATTTGATATTTATTGATGATGCCCTACTAACTTCATTAATTTGAATAACAAAATATAAATCTTTCAGCAAATTGTCGACCATGTTTGAAACTCTTTTTCAAATCCCTTATGCTAATTAACATACGTTTGACGCAGTGTGTCCGCATAACATATTTTATTAAATTAATAAAACCAGTTGATTAATCGGTTAAACAACATAAACTCTTAGTCCTGTCCCACACATGGCGGAATAAAGGCGGGATTTTCTTCGATGGATTTTCCCGCTTCTGCTTCAACTTACCCGTATAGCCAGCGGAATAGATTCCGCTTTCACTTTTGTCAGTTTCTCTTCTCCCTAAGAAACGAATGCCTCTACACTACTATATAGATATAGGACGCGAAGTTTTGATGTAGAGAATATTTTTAAAACGTGAAGTAACTTATACGTTTAGTTACTTTTAACTTAAACATTTATTTCTTTTATTATGAATACAATATGCAAGACAAACTTTATCAAAAAGTCAAAATTGTATAAATGTAACAATTTGGACCCAAACATCAAAGTCAAAATCCTTCGATATTAAGTTTTGAGTTGAAATGTGATTATACAGGAGAATTCTGAGGATCTAGCAGATATTTAATTTTTACTACTGCAAAAAGTGAGTGCAGGAAGAGAAGTGATAAGCAGTATAAAAAGAAAAAAAAAACTAAATATCCTAGCTAGATAATGCGAAACGAGCACGAATACCATCTCCTTAAGGATATTCTCAAAGGAAAAATCTCTGCCAAGAGGGACGTTAAAACTCACAATCTTTATCCGTAAAGTAATGTAAAGTATGGCATTTTTTACCTAGGGAGAAGAGAAACTGACAATAGCGGAAGCGGAATCTTTTCCGCTGGCTATGTGGGTTAGCTCAAGCGGAACCGTTTTTTTCCGCTCGGAAATTCCGCGTTTATTCCGCCATGTGTGGGATAGGACTTAGAGAGCATATTTTAGTAAAATAACCCGCAAATCAACAAATGAGGTTACCTCCAATTCATTTGTTGTTGATTTATGGTTATGACCGCATTAATTTATGCAATTTCGAGGGGAATCGGGTAACCCAATATTGACATTCTCTCAATAAATTGCTATTGACTGAGTGCGATGAATCCGATAATTAAAAGAATGTAAATAGAGAATGTCCTGTGTGTTCTATTGTGTCTTTTAAGTATCTATGTGTGTGGTAGTCACAAACTTTGTATTATTAATTATTAATCCGCTTCCAGCATGCCTATCGAACTTCATAAATTTTGCAGCCTGATATCGATAAAGTAAATCGTTTTCAGATGGTAGTACTTAACCCTACGGACAAATACAGTGTATTCGCGAACGTCTTAAGTGTTGTGTGCTAAAAAATTGTTTGCTATGTGGTAGTTTTGGATTTGGCAGACTCTGCGCCTCTCCTGCCGCAATAAGAATTTTGTTTTTACGATCCATTATTATATTTTACAATCTTTCAAGCATCGATAAGTTTGCTGTAAGTACTTTTGATGACGAGCAGTGGAGGATAATATTGAAGGACGAAAGTCTTATTCTAAGATGGTGAAGTAGAACCAGAAGTTGAACTAAGTGCAAAAATTTCTTGGATTCCTTAAATAAATAAATAAATAAATAAATAAATAAATATATATATATATATATATATATATATATATATATATATATATATATATATATATATATATATATATATATATATATATATATATATATATATATATATATATATATATATATATATATATATATATATATATATATACATTCGATTTGACGATTTAGACATCACGGAGGACAGAAAGACAGTATATGACAAGCTTAGAGCAGATCCTTATTTATATGTTTATAATCAAAATGCGCACATAGTAAGCGAATATGGGACCATCAATAAAAAGCTGAAAGGATTTCATGGTGAATACGGATTTCACAATACATTCCATTTAAACCTAATATCTGTGGGTAAAAGATTTTGCAAATTTGGAACGCTATCTTAAGATGCAACCTGAAGGACAACCTAAGTAATACTTCAATCAGTGTTGTAATAGGACTTAATACTGCTGGTATAAACTCACAAGAGATTTATAGGGCGAATAATGCCAATAATAGTTTAATTCGGAGAAGATATCTAAAGCAGGGGGCATCTGAACTAACAGGGAATCATATAAAAGGTCATAATTTGGAATTATAAAGTATTTTTATGAGGTACTGTGCAAAGGATTCGATGGACCAAAACATTTTTTCTTACTTAATTAATACCAAATATTTAGTCTATATTATTTTTTGAAATTGTGCATATTTTATAAAAAATCTATATTTTTGAAAATAATGTAATATTTATTTTTTTTTCCATTTTCCTTTCCTTCCCTGAAAACATTCTAGTAAAACATCAAAAATGCGAATAAACTCACGTTCCCATGACAACGTCAGTTGGACGAATCAAGTACTTAAACGGCTCCGCAGCTGCTAATTTTCTTTTCTTCGTGCTCATTTAATTTTAAAAACGATCCGAATTAAAACCCCGCTGAACGACCCAAATCGAATTGGAACGCCCGGTTCTGTTGTGCCGCCTGAAATTCGGTTCGAAAGGTTTTCTTCGATGTTTGATTTATAGTGTTCCGAGAAATTACTTTCAACGGACGTGGACGCGTCATTCATCAGCGTAGGAATTGTTCACCTCATTTAATGAAATGTTTTCATATATTTAGCGTTCCACCAGGCTTAATCGGTCGGGGCACTCGTACAGAATAAGAATTTATCAAACGTCGTCTACGTCCGAGAAGAAATCCAGCACCGTTTTCTTGAAATTAGTTAATGTTTCATTATACCGGGTGACACATGAGAGTGGGAACACTGTATAACTTTTACACGCTCGAATTTTATATTTTTTTGCATTTCTCAATTCAGGAGATCATTCTACGTAATTCATAATTACTATTTTCCGGGTCACCTGATCATGGGAAAAATTGTAAATGAAACTTTTCTTTACTTGTCTAATGGCAAATAGCATTTAATGTAATGAACTATTAATTTTTTAGGATCACCTAGATTTTTCAATTAGCACTCTAGTGGGAACAAAACCTTTTTAAATCCGCAACATTGCAACATTTTCACAATCCGTAAAAAAATCGGCTCACAGGAAGGTAAGTAGATACATTTTTATAAAAACCAAATATTACTTGGGTGGCTTTGCTTCTAATCATCATCAAGTCGGCATAATTGAAAATTCTGGCAGTTTGTACATTTTCATCTGATTATCGATTGTGTGGTGTTATCCATTTGTATTATCATGGAAAATAATAATCAATTTACAAATGGACAAAAAGTTGATATATTTCTGATATACGGGGAATGGCGCGTCTCCAATAATTTTAGACATGTCACTGAACACCTACGTATAGTATTTATAATGGTCACAGCCTCCTAGGCACAAAGACGAGTTTGGTGCTGGAAGCCCGACAACAACAGCCATCTTTAAGACATGGGAGGCCGAAGGTCGAAACCCAATTTATTATGACTAGGTTCTTGTTCGGCACAGCGTGGCCCAAGTGTATGGCGATCTGTGCGTTTCAAGTTTGTTATGCTAATTGTCGTTATAAAAAACATTTTGACATATAGTAAACTATTCAACCTAACGTACATGTTGTTGCGATAAATATGCGATAAATATGCAATGAACAAACTTGATTGACAGCACTTGTTAAAAATCCACTAGTGAACTGATTCCATGAAAATTTTCAGGTGCTCGATGAATAATGACGTAGAGGTTGTATAATTGTAATGTTGTAATAATGTTTACATTAGTTAGGTGGGACAACGCGCCATGTTGTATTTTGTTGATTTTCTTCTTTGTCAGACGTAGCTGTCCATGTCGATGTCATCAGGGAATCCTTACGCTCTAATTCTACAATAACGCATTCTCGTGGTTATCTACCGTTACCGCCCACTCGTTTGTCATTGCGCAGGATGGGGTAAAACGACCTGCAAAGGCGCTTAGTCTCCGGAGCGCTTCTTTGTAATCACTGGTTCCTAAAGATCCAGTATCTCTACGACGTATATGGCGATGATGCCCAACGCAATCATGTATAAAATTTCGTGTATTAGAACGTCTTATGCATGTTACCATTACTCCAATGGTAACTAAATTGAAACCCTCGAAGCAAATTCTTAAAAAGTAATAATAACCAAAAGATTATGAACCAGAATATTTTCTAGGTAGTCTCCTACGCATCAATTCCCTCATCTGTTCTGTTGATGTTCAGCGGTTCAAACGGTATTTATCTAGACTTCACATGCACTGTGATGGAGCGAATTCGAGCATTTACTTTAGGACAGTGACGGGTTGGGAACTTTACATGTCTTGAGGTTTGTCAGTTTTGACAAACTGAGTGACTAACGTGTCGTTGATAAACCTTATGTCCTAACATTCTATTATAAAAACTTAGCGATTAGTCAATTTTCAATTTTTATTTATGTTCAACTTCCTATTTTGACATTTCAAAAGTTCGTGGACACAGGACATTATTCAGACAAAATATATCATATATTTTGTGGCAATAACATCTAACGAATTTGAATATATAGAAAAAATACCAAATCCAGGAAGACCTAGGAAAAGTATATTTTGTATTTCAGGACCAAGGATAATCGCTGAAATTACTGAACTGCCAGTTTGCGAGATTACTTTTCAACGTTCATTAGTTGAGGTGAAACTTTATAATAAGTGAACCAAGAAACCAATGATTACTGAGAGAAAGCGTCTCGCTAGGCTTGGATTTGCACACTTTAAAGACTGGAAATAGTATATTATGCAACAAGTGCGGTAAACGGCATTTGACTCAAGAGCAGAGCGTAGAGGAGCGAGTGCTTAATAAACGAGTGAGATAAAGAGTTTACCAAACGTTTTGCATACTATACATTTTCTACGACAGTCACGAAAAAATCACAATTTAGAAAAATAATAACAGATTATCGGATTACTACATTTCGTACCATTTAAACAAAACATTTACTAGTTGTTGCCATTAAACCTATTCGTTAATCGTTCCAACTTGTTTTGCTAGTGTTGTCTCTTTTTAACTGTGTACGTTAGACAGAGAAAGATGTATTATTGGATATGTCATATAAAGAATGGGATAAACACAATTTTAAAACGTTATGTTGTTTATTTAAGTTTTACAGTTGATCTTTAAGGAGTTTATTTAAAGCAAGAGACTGAAATTGAAAGAAAAATAATCCTAGAATAGAGCTTTTAGGAGGTTTAATAACCTTCAATTTTGTTTTATTTGTACTGATGAGACATGTATATTTGAATATCGTATAAAGGGTCCTCGCAAGATATTAATATAAACAGTGTAAAAACCACCAAAGTTCATGTCAACCGTATGTAAAATTTATGTGGGAAACTTAAATTCTAAATGTCAGTTTACTTACCGACTAGTCTACATTTTAACTGTAGCTTACAGCGTGTCGTAATTAAATTGGCTTATATATTGCATACCATTTTACTGTGTATTTTTTTGCAAAACAACACGAATACACTCAGAATTGACAAACGTCAAAATTCAAAACGTGCCTTAAAATCTTCGAAAACATCCGATCCGAAGTGGCTCGGATTCGTGGGAAGCGAAACTGACGTGGTAAAGTGGCGCTTCCCGCCCGCTAGATCGGTGTGTAATTAGCCATTTTCAGGGAGTAGGAAAAAGAAATTATGTAGTAATTTAGTAATTCTGATGGAATAAAGCGAGTAAAACGTCCAATTAATACTAAATTTTTCCCAGAGTATGTTACGCCAACGATAAAAGCATGGAAAGGGTGGTGTGTTTTTGTGCGGTTGTTTTTCGTAGAGTAGGGGGTGGAATCCATTACTTTTTATAGTAGGGACCATTAATAGACTGGACTGGATATAAGTGGGAGGTGCCACTTCTATTTCAGCATGACAATGATCCGAACAATTAATCTCGTCTTGTTCACCAGTGGTTAAAGCAAAATAATATAGAGAATCTTCAACGAGCAGCACAATCACAAGACCTTAATTTTATTTGGGAAAGAATGGAACTCAAATTTCGGTTCAAGATTCTGAATACTAAAATTAGCGAAGAAAGATATAGCCAACAATCGGTAACAAATTAGCTATTAAGAAAATGCCGTTGATGTTTGGCCCAATATGCTGCAAAAATGTCGCAGACACTGTTAGCCCGTCCCCTAACTTTCAGTTAAATTTATCACTACATGTGGAACTTAATGAATACAATCCGTCGAATGAAATAAAGTCACCGGGGACAGGCCGGCCGTGAAGAGTTCGAATCCAATTCTGTTGAACATTATGAAAAGCCTCTCAACTCGAGCGGGATTGCTTTTCAGTTAGTTGGCTTAAAGAAATTAAACAAGCCCTTGAAGAGAAATTCTTAAACGTTAAAAAAGACCGCGATTTCTGTCTGCTTTAATAAAGGAATCTTTACTTGAAAAGCACCGAGTACGAACGACATCAAGGAGAGAAATTTTAATATGCAAATTCAGCCCATTTCAAGCTTTTTCTCGACCGTTTATGCGATGCATTTTGTGTAGCATCTGTTCCCTTTTTAACCAAGTAAAAATCGCATTAAGCTTCCGGACGTCCAAGGGAGGATTTTCTGCGTCGTTAGCAAATACTTCTTTGTCTCGTATATTTTTTACTATTTAAAAGTATTTTTTTCCTTTGTGCTGAACTAAACCTTCGGTTATAAGCTCTGCTCTATAGTTAACATATTATAAAACGTCACTTGCTATAGGTATGTAATTGCGACATACTAAGAAGTACCGTTTGAAACAGCTGTAGAGGTGCCTAAACCTTATCTCGAAACCTACGAGGGTTACAAAAAAAATAAATACAAAAGTTGTTTTTATTCAAATGACCTTTATTTTTTTTATTTTCCTAGTCGTCACTTTTTATATACTGGGTTGAAAGACAAAGTTACATTTTTTTAAATAGAACACCATATATTTTTGTATAGTCCTTTCAAAGACAAATTCAACTATATATATGAGTATTGGTCTGTGATGTAACGTTTCAAACTTATTAGCGATCATCTTCAGAATTTGGGTTATGTTTAAACCATCATTGTTGGGTTGATTAGTAACATTTTAAACTTTTTTCCATCTATTATTTTTACGAAAATAATGATTTTTTTACTCAATGATCAAATTTAAAATATTTTTTTTCAATAAGCGGTCTTGCCACGTTTCGCAAAACGATACTTTTCTCAATTTTCTTAAATGTGACGCCCTGTATATTTGAGCTTAATTGGCAGATAAAATTAAAAACTGGGTTTAAGATTTAAATTATTAAGCTATGAAACTGGAAATTAGCTCCTGATTAACTTGTTCACAACCGTTTTAGAGCAGTTCAAACACAGCTTTGCACAATGCTGCCAAATATCGCAAATTAAGTTTAAATGTCTACGTGAAATGATTATAAAAAATTAATACCAACTACTAACGCATACTACTTACAAGTAATTAATTAAATTAGTTTTTCAATATGTCCGCCGTTTTGAAGTAAATATTTACATACATACATATTTCTAAATGGCATATGGCATTTGAGACGTCATTCGTTTCATTCAGATAGTGTATTGCCGCGCGAACTCGTTTAATGTGACCCATAAAGTCAATCGGCACCAAATCTGGACTCCTTGCTGGCCAGGAGATGGTTCCGTTTTATGCAATCCACTCTCTGAAATTATGATTGCGGCACTTCGATGGCCAGATTAAATTTGGATGCTCTCTTTGGGGAATATTATTAGGTATAAGTGGCCGAATTTCATTCCTCAATAAGTTTAAATATCGTATGGATGTTAAAGTTTGTTTGTGAAAATATGGGTCCTAAAATTCTAGATCTCCACACCATACCTACCACCATACTTTCACGGATCTTCGCCCTGCTTGTTTACTTCAAAAACACATTTTTTATTTTCTGAACTCCAATAATGCGTATTTCTTCTTTTAAATAACATCGGAGTGCCTATCCATCATTAAATTGCAAAATTCGAGTCTTATGTTAAAATCTGCTTCTTGTAGTTTATGTACTGGTGTAAATTTAAATGACTTGTTAATTGTTTGAAGTGTGGTTCATCCTACGAGTACATCTGAAGCGGCAAGGCTGGTGGAGGTCTCTGGAGTATTTTCAAAATGCAGATGCAGATATCTACCTGCATATTTCCATCCAAAACAGTTGGGCTCCTACTTTTTTTCACAAAAACACCAATTGTTCGAAACTGTTGGTATATTCTGGCAAATATTTTTTTCCTGGCAATCGAATATGGGGAAATTTGGGCCTATATTGTCTAAGAGTAAGAGCCGGACTTTTGTTATTGGCTAATAGGTCAACTTTTTCCTCCTTCGTATACATTATACAAAACAGACTCATCAGAAATGCAACTTAATAAAATAAATAGAAAATAGTGGAAGTCCGAAAAAATACGCTTAAAATATTATAATACACTGATACCTGTCAAAAAACAGTAATATTACCATTTCGTGTCTTTCAACAGGCAGGTCCCTATATATTTTTTAATAACGTGTAGTCTATATTATTAAGAATATGAAAAAAAAAATTAAGTTTTTTTCCATTTAAGGACCTTATTTACAAGATTCTTGAATTATGAATGTAAAAGTATTTATGTATTATTGGAAATTACGTACTAATTAAGCCAAAACGGTAAGTCATGTATCATTTTACGAAACGCGTATTGTAAGAGAATATTTTAAATTTTATCATTGCAAAATTATGTTAATAATAATAAATCCTTAAAAAATCAAAACTCCCTAAATCTAATATTGCAAAGCCTGAACGCATTGCCCTAAAATTTCTAAAATCGAATCCCGACATCGTGATGAACACAAATGAATATCAGGAAAAGATACAAGATATTCTTACAGACGGATCATATCGTCAACTTAAAAAAGATCCCACGTCATCTATGGAGCGCAACCTTAAATCTATCATCAAGGCTTCTTTTCTATCAGACTCTGTGAAAAAATCACCCCTCATGAATCTAAAATTCGCAAATCAGGATTACCCCTTCGACCTATTATCAGCACCATTGGTTCTCCAACATATTCTCTAGCAAAATATCTCGAGTCCTTATTACAACCCTTTACAGGGAAAACTGACAGACTCGTACTTAATTCCTTTCACTTCGTTGAACAATTAAAAAGCATTACATTAGATACACAAGATATTCTGATTAGTTTCGACATAGAATCACTCCTTACTAAAGTCTCTATTCCTGAAACTCTCAACATCATTTCAGATATATTAAAATCCGAATCTGGAACCAAACCTTCTCACCTTAATTGAAAAATGCTTGTTTGGAATATATTTCTCTTATGACGGTCAATATCACCAGTCATCGCGAATATATTTATAGAAGCTTTTAAGAAAAAAGCTCTCGACACCTTCCATCTAAAACCAAAATTATGGAAAGGCTACGTCGATGATACTTTTGTTATTTATCCTCATGGTCAGGAAGCCCTAGTATATTTTCTTACACAATAAACTCTATACACCCTAACATACGCTTTACTATTACAATAGAAATAATAATAAAAACCTCCCATTCTTAGATATTCTTATCAATATCAGACCTAACATTGGGTCATTGTGTACTGAAAGTGAAAGCACTTGCCACTGTTGTCCTTCTTTCAAATTCCTTCTATTCAAATCATCACTAACCACATATCAAAAGTTGTAAAGAAATATAATGTCAAAACCAGATTTACCACTTGTCCAATAATCTCTCAACGTCTTCGATCCGTCAAAGCCAAAATTCCATTTGAGATGCCAGGAGTTTACGGCATTCCATGCATATGCGGCGAAGAATACATTGAAGAGACCTGAAGAAAATTATCAGCTAGGCTCAAAAAACATGACAGAGCATTAAGACTAAGACAAGTAAACTCATCAGCAGTTGCCGAACACAATCACGAAACCGGACATAAAATTGTATTCAATAAAACTCAATTCTTCATCGAAAAATCGGAAAGTCTATAGAATTCTATAAGCAACCGAACAATCAGACGGCGTTTATGCCGCTCATTTAGCTCCGCCCGCCTCAAAAGCAGGTACAGAGTAAAATGCGAGCGTTTCAATCAAGTTCTGAAGAAGCCAACAGGATGATTGACGGAACGTTAGCTGGTTCGACTCAACAAAAACCGACGCAGGAGGAATCCGGAAGTTTTATAAAAAGTATAACAGTAGCCTGTGGAAGTTTTATGATAATAATAAGAATAACAATATTAATACTAATAATAATAATAATAATAATAATAATAATAATAATAATAATAATAATAATAATAATATTAGAGAAGGAGTTTCTCTAACTTTGTTGATTCCTTAACTCTTTATACTCGTACACGTGCGTTATTGCCAATATACATCAGCCAATATCTTAGTTCATGTGTAAGAAGAACGTTACCCCATTAGTATACTGCCTACCCTTCCAAAGTATTATGTAGAATATATATATTCTTCTTGCTACCCAATCTGGATTTCTGCCTAACCACAGCACTGCAAGTTTTTGTTTCGGTAATTCATAAAATTTTATATACCAAGCTTAAGTACATCGGTTTGGGTAACTTAGCATTGAATTTCTTTCAAAGCTATTTTTCAAATCGATTTCAGGGTGTTGTGTCAGCTCATTAAGTTGTGTGAGCTGACAGCTTCGACCAGTCTAGCATATTGGGACCTATCCTTTTCTCTTTATACATCTTTGACTTTTCCAAAATTCATTAAACACTGTTCAACACATGAATAGGCCAATAGGCTGATGATACGCAATTGCATATTTACGAAACTTAATAAGATAATGAGAAACATTTCGTCTTAACGTATCGGCAAAATAAATATAAATTATATTTATTGCTGTGCGAAAGGGGTTGTTATTATTTTACTCTATATCGTGTAGGATAGTATCAAATTACCGAATCACATTTATGCATACACCTGTATCTTTTTTTAAACAAAGTAGTTGCCGTTACACTTGCGTCTTGTCTGAGGGTCAAAAGTACTCAATGTATTGTGATAAATGAATCTGTATTTGTCTACCCCACAGCATACTTCCTCCAATACAGAACACTCAGCTTCACATCAAGCTTAGTGACTCCATGCAGGCGATGATAGCTTTAAGAGTCCTCTCCTTCATTGCCCTAGGGGATGGATATGATTTGCCAAATCTTCATGCCCAAACGTTCAAACACAAGCTGAATTGGTGTCTGTTAAGTAAGCAATAACCTGTAAGAATACCTATGGCCATGCGTAGCTTTTTTCTGGAAATGATCAGGTATACTTTGCTGCTATTTCTGTTGTTTCCGGCAACTTTCGTTCATTGGGTATTTAATGACTGACGTCGCTAGACCGACGGAGGCTTCCGGTTCAACAAAGTTTAGTCCGGCAGCCATCCTGGCAAGATTTCCTCTGGAATCTAACTAAAGATGACCACATAGTCGACTCCTGTGTTAACAAAGACACGGTGACATTCTAGTGCCATTTCTGACGTATACCGTGGTCTATGAAATTCCAGAACTTTGCGACTGATGATTTCGTTTGCGGCTACAGTAACGCCAGCGACCCCCGCCTACAGCACACCGGGCATCTTCCCCGATCCTTCTTCGAACCATCGTTGATGGTGTTGGTCGTGTAGTGCTTGTCGAATATAAATTTTCGTGCGATGGAATCCGTTCTCGCTAACAAAAGTGGAAACGAGGTCGTCGTCTCCTTCAAGACGTGATATGATAAACCAATATACTGCAATCAACTGGTCAAAAAGAAGAATGGACCAAAACATTTTCTATTTTACATTTATTTTCTGTTTTATTGATAAAAACCAGATAAAATTATACGGGGGTTGTTTGAAAGTACGATATAACAAAATGCGAGGACTTTAAAAAGTGATTCCTAATTCGTTTTGATTCGCATATATTGCCAACTAATAAAGGTAAAATATAAACTTTAACAATCCGGTTTGTTACTTATGAAAAATACTTCAGGAATCTCTTGAGGATGTATTTAACATACTTGTCACCCAAGACATTTAATTAATGCTTATCGTGTGAAATCATCTCCCAATTTCCTTCTAGCTTTTCAAAATAAATTTCCAACGGTGGAGATTCAACAAAACCAGTTACAAACTTTTTAACGCGATGGCAAAGCGTAATGCCTGAGACAAGTCAACAGCGAGCAACGTTATTAGTATGTCAGAAGGTAATAAAATAATTTTATTCCCGTAGAATAAATGAAGAAGGCGTCCGTCGTATTTGTTGTGTGTTGCCGGCTGTACGATAACTGAATTTCATTTCACGCGGATCTGGTGAAATTGTTCTACGAATTGAAACGCTACAGAATGGCCGACATTCAACAATGACGCAAAAACATTTGGCATTATGGATCGTAGAGACACATCGGACATAAATTTTATTACGCTACGCTTGTTTATTATCTCAAAATCTGTAAACAATATCAAAAAAACGTAAAGACGACACTGTATTCACTGATACTATTAAAAAATTATATAACAAGTAGCGACTTTCTTATTTTAAATACAACATCCGGCATATTAAGGCTTAAATATATCCTTCGATTTCTGCGTCTGAAAGCCTTCGTTGTATATTTATGGTTAATTTCCTTGTAGAGGGGGATTTTAGTGGTCTGTGTTAATATTCTAAAAATAAATACATTTAAATGAAAAAATCGGTAAAAGTGATTTTTTAACATTTTATAATTTTATCGTAATACGCATAAAAAAGTGACTTTGAATAAAGTTTCCTATTTCCAAAAATTGTAGATTTCGAAATGTTTGTAAGAAAACAATTTTTCGTTATAAAAATGCCGTTAACGATGAAAAAAATAATCCAGCACTACTGAAACGTGATTATTTGGACTTTCTATGTGTTTGGAATTCAATGTTTGACAGTTGACACTTAATAATTCGTTATTTATTTGGTTATTTTAATACAAAAAAATTATCTGAAATCCATCAAATCAATCAAATAAAACAAATGCAGGTCTCTGGTGTAACCCTGCTAGGTGTTTTTTTATGTTTTTTAATATTTTTTACTTCTTAATAGAGACATTTCTTATTTCATTGTTTAGTTCTCAGTAAAATCACAGGCATTCGGTCTTATTCCAATTGTAACATTGCAACACGTGTAACATTTTACAAATAATCCTTTTGAGACATCAACTTCGGAGTTTAATTGCAACTTATGTTATTTAAAATTGAAAATTAGGATCATTTTGTATTAGGTTATATTTTCTGAATACTTATAGTTTTCGAGATATTTCAGATTATATTTTTTTAATTAGTTTGCTCTTAACGTTCAATTAATCAGAGTTAACTATGAGCTATATAAAAATATTATCAACGATTATGCCGCCACGCTTTAATAATCATATGAGCGAAAAATATTTCAATTTCATTTCATTTATGGAAAATGTCGAAAAATTTTTGACTAGAATATGCTATACCTTTGCGATTCGTTTTAGAAAATTATAAAAATCTAGCAACTGATAACAACATACTAAGTATCTTTGACATTTTTTTATTTTTCTATACCGAAATTACTAACTAAATGTGTTCAGCAAAAATTTATAGATATTGTGTCTGCAAACGTCATTTTCGCCATAAAATGTTCAATTTATCACACACGGTGGAATAAAATTTTTCGAAAAATCAAAAAATAATATACAGGGAATTCAATTCAAAATAAAAAAGTTGACACCTACTTCCTACACCTACATCCGGATTCGCTGCCACCATGAAAATATGTTTACCGGATTTTCCCTGCCAACGTCAGTTTAATTCCAAGTTTTTAAATATTTGCTTCTTATAGTTATCCCATAACAGATCCGCGAACTTCTCGGTGAGACACCCTGTAGATATTTAGAACATGCATGCATCCTTGTAGAAAGTTTGTTTAATATATTTATGAAATTTTTTCTATTCCACCTTAGTAAGTAAAATATGAAGAATTCTCTATATAGGAAATCTTTGCAAATATTCTACGTCATTTTTGACAGAAAATATTAAGTATCTCGAGAACGATGAAGCGTATACATAGAACATTAGGCATATATCCAAAATTTTCCACAATCATGTATATGGTGTTCCATTTGAACAAAACAACACTACAACATCGAAAGTGCTGTGATCTTGTCAGATGTCTCCCATCTTCGGTTGGACTCACATTATTTATATGGCAAGTTATTAGCCTGGTCTATCTATTATCGTTTTAATCATATAGCATTAGATAATATATTGGTCCTACTACGTTAAAATTGCTGACTGAGTTGCGACATTGTCGTTGTTTTTTTGGAATATTAACTTATTTTTATAAAAACGTAAAATTAGTCTGTCTGTGTCTATGTCATTGTTGTATTCATTTCTGATGTATGGCCATTATCTCCGTAACTTTTTTTGTTTTTGCGAAAAAAATGCACCCCATATTTCGAAAAAATACGGGCATAAAAATGCCGCATAAAAACTTACTAACGATCTGTCACCGTATTGCATTGTATTGTCTGCCTTAATGCTGGAAAGTCAGAATTTTCAATTACAGATGTCATTGTTAAAAAAGTGATTGCAAATCGCGCGCATGCGTAGTATGATTCGATCTTTTTTTCATAAATTTTGTTTTTATCAGCATACCAGGGCTAGTAGCTATATGGTTTTAATAGATCTAGTGAAAAGCTTGTTGTTTGTTGATATTTCGGAGATCCAGTTCATTTTCTGTTCTTTCCTTCAATGTCTGTTTTGGGGTTGTATCATTTGGATCTTTGTTCCACGAACGCACTGTTAATCACAATTTTGAATGACTAATAACTAATAACAGTGAATGATAAGTAGTTAGAGAAACGAATTCAAGCCATACGTGACATTCGACTGAAAGTTAAGCAACTCAGGTGAGAACTAAAATTCCGTTTAAGATAACCCGACAGAATTCCATGGCAGATTTCCAAATGCGCTCACTGCAAACAGAAGATAATCGTTGTCTGCACAGCCCCTTGTGGACCAATAAATAGAAGCAGACAAAACAGAAGCTATTACAAAAGGGATCACTTTGCTGTCGGAACCTAAGACCGAGTAAACTGGCTTACCGGATCGCCTACATCGGATTTTCTACAAAATACGGTCATTTGTGAAACGATATCTACTAGTATATTAACTAAAATAAATGCCAGACACAGAGGAAAATGGAAACAGATAAGGCGCGCCTGAAAATGTTTTGCAAACAATACTCGCTTGCATGGTATTGATTGGGTCGACGTGTGTGGTAATTGAATGCGATGCGATTGTCGTGTTACAATATATTTTACGTTTAGCTGATTGGAATGCTACAGGGTTTGCCCTGTAACCAATCAAACTGCGGTCGATATTTCAAGAGATTGGAATTGATACGTTAGAAAATAACATCGTTTGATTAAACTAAGTAAGAAAAATCTAATTTTTAAGTGGTATTATGTAAGAGAAACAGAATTTTTTATAATCCCCATGAATTCGGGAATAAACTGGTATAAACTTTTTTGTGTTCCACATGGGCAAAAATTGTAGTTGAAGAGCAAAATAAGAATCACGAGTAAATAAACTCAAATTCGCAGTGTCTGTATGTGCTCACACTTTTGGAAGCATGCAGCATTTAATAACAACAGTTAACAGATAACACATTAAAATTGACGTCGATATATTCCTTTTAACCCTTTTATAGTGCATCCGAACCAAGAATTTGTCAAAGCGATATATCTCTCAAAGCTTCGCTATCGCAGGTATAATTATGTTTGTTTTTCTGTTACGGTACATCTCACGAAACGTTCATTACGATCCCCGACGAAAACACGCTTCAATCCTAACTACTTTTTATTATTTTTCCCAATATTTGTTCCCCTATAGGGATTAGTAAATTACATTAGTGTCCCACAAACTATCCGTGGGTACTGGATTCAATATTGACAAAGATAGTTGCATGTTATTGAAAGAAGAGGTTGATAATAAGATGTGCAAATCCTCTATTTAACAAAACACAGGCAGAAGTGCCAAATTAAAAATATCTATCAGGCGTTCAATGGGATGCCAGTATTGAATTAATAGTAACGCATAAACACCGTATTTCGCACCTTTCTAACGTTCTGCTCGGTCCAGAAGAAACTTAATAAACTTCAAGACATATATCTTTTGTTTCCGAGAAGTCTGCTACGCCACCGATACTCTTTAATGAAAAATACTGACCTGAAGGAAACTTGACTCACGTTGGTTCGAAATAAATCAATTTAAAGTTTGATTTAATTCACACTCGAAAAGGAAATCGTGATAAGAAGTTGGATATGTTTACAGTAGACTTTTCCATGCTTCGCAAACGAAATCAAGAAATATTGGGCAATCGATAAGGTGAACTGAATTCTATCGGCAGAACAAAGTGCAATAAGTTTTGATACCAGGCTTTCAGGGAAAAAACGCTTTGATTTACGCTGGATGGCAGCCATGAAAACTCTACGAGCTATGAAAAATTCACAAACGTAAAATTTTTGTAAGACCGGTTTCTAGTATGCCTGGGCATTAGCAAACAGGCTATAGCCAAGCTCCTAGTCATGGAATCTCTAAAGTTGTTTTGCATGGAGTTACTTAATGTGCAACATGGCATCAGATTGTAAATGTACACTGACATAACACTCTCGTTAATTGCGTGAGTCACCTTGAGGAAAACCTGAGTACAAATAATGCCCTGATCAGTATAGTCGTCTAGCAGATTAGTCTTCCCATAATATAATAATATCATGTTATAATGATTTCATACAAAACAAAAAGTAAAAAATAAATTCAATGAAAATCTTGGTGAAAAACGATCACTCAGGTCGATTAGGATATTTAGTTTCAAAGGGCTGCTTTATTGGGAAGATGAAAAAACGTATGAAGTTGACGTTCGTTTTTGAAAGTGGAAATGTCCATTTTTTATTACAAAATTAGAAGTTGCACATTTTTCTAATTCGTCAAAAAGGATACAAAATTTGATGTAAAAAAAGGAGTGAAAGAAGTATGTAATTGAATTATGCTAAATACCCAACGGAGAAGTTGGGGCTGCCAAAAAAAATTTCATTGTGCAACACATCAAAAGAAGGTCATAAAATTAGCATCGCCATCCACAAAAATAACCTGCACCGAAGCCACCGTAACGCTGATAATTATTAATTCAACAATTCACGTTAAATTGCGGTAAAGGTTAACTAGCGTTAAAATCTGGTAAACGTTAAACCCGCACTTCGCACCAGCGTATGAGAAATTTGGATTATCATCGGTGCAGGTACAAATGCTGCTGGATTATTCTGGAGCAAGTGGAATACACGTTTAAGCATACAAAATGATTTTGGTCTTGGTCTACCTACACCTCGACATATTTATTTAATTTAATTAATTGGGGTTTTGCTAGGAAAGATACTAAACAATATTTATTTATTTATGTATGTATTTATGCTTAAATCTAAAATAAAATTACAAATTATTTTTATTACCTACTTAAATTACTTAAAATTATTCACATAATATATCAGTATCACTATCGCTATCATCGCCTCTTCTAATTATTACTCGTTCTATATTATTTGCAACATGGATATACGATTGTTCTACTCTTTCTATAGGTTTAACAGAATTTGCACAACTTTGTGGAGGGATGTTAAAAACTTCGGTTTCTATAAGTTTGAAGACATTGGAGTTAACACGGAGAAAAACATTGTTACGATGAATGGAAGATTTCAGTTGGTGCCAAACATGTTCAATTGGGATTAAATATACTGTGGTAAGGTAAAAAACTGTATGCCCTAGAATTTTTGCATAATTATCACAGGCGTAATCCTTTTGTAGGTTCAAGCTTTGTAGAACCTCAATTAATTGCTTTTTGGTATAATCTTCGTGAAAATAAATGTCGTTATTATACATGTAGTTTTTATTTGTTTCTTTTGTGTCACATGAGGAAGGGGTTTTAGTCAACTGTCTACTGTGATAACTTGCACTGTCCATTACAATGACGCTATTAGGAGGAATGTTTGGAACTAGTTTGTTTTTAAACCAACTTTCAAATAAATCAGCGGGGGTGTCTTCATGGTAAGTCCATTTGGAATCCAAGCATCTTTAGAGCCAGCATGCAAAATAGTTATTCTTTGACCTCTTTTTGATGGCGCGTTTGTTTTACACTTATCAGTTGAGTCAACCCAACCCTTTTCCGGGGTATCATAAGTTTCGAACCAGGTTTCATCCAAGTAAATAAATGGCCTTTGTTGTTCTCTGTAAATCCTAATTTTTCTAGTGTACCATTTCCGAATTCTAAAAGACTCCATTAAAACTTGCCTTTTGTCATTTTTTGTAAATCTAATACCCATTTGTTGAATACACTTCCATAAGTTCGTTTTGCCACGTTTAACACCGGTTTCATCTTTTTCAAGCCCCCTAATTAAGATATCTAATGTAAATTTTACGCCGTACTATGTCTTGATCACTTTTATCTACACTCTTGAAAAAGTCACCATCGCTTATTTTTTTCCTCGCTGAAATGGGATTATTCACAATTTTCCATACAGTTGATGTTGGAATTTTCGTGGATGTGGCCGTTTTTTCTAAAGATGCTTGCTTGCTGGAACCACGTTCAATGAGAGTCAAATAAACATTGTTTATAACTTCCTTAGTCTCAATAGAATAGTGTTTTATACATTTAGGCGGGAGCATCTCCTGAGATACACTAGACTCGCACATATTTTGCATAATTTGCACACGATTCAACACACGCTGTATTACACACGAAATAAGAATGATTACTAATAAACTTAAACTAAGTATTACACCAAACCAAAGAATATTAAACACAGGTAGGTATAAAATTATTTTCTATTACAGACCACAATTTTGCCTGAATTTAAATTCCGAAACTTTAGCTAACAATCTCGTTGCATTGTATGTTAATGACCACCCTTGGATAATCCCATTCAAAAGCAATTGGTCACTTTCTTATATCTATGAACAGACCATACCTACCAATATTAAGCCTTTTAAAATTTTTTAAATGCTTAACTTGTTCGGTCTCGATTAGCAAATTTTATTTAAAAATGTATTCGTCTCCGGTATGCAAAAAAGCAAAATACTCGATCTGATGGTATTTTATCAAAATTGAAAAAGTATTAACACACGAAATCTCACAAAACAGGAAATAGCGTAAACAATTCAATAAAAGGTACGAACAACAGTCCAGTGCCAATAAGTATCCTTGACGAGTGCGGCAAAGTATGAGGGAGATCGGTAAGATTTTGCTAGTTGACGAAGTAACCATCTACTGAGGTAATAGTAAATGGGAGTCAAAAACTTACTCCATTAAGTAGTTGTGCTTCAGAAACACATCTTAACAAAATTTGGACATTTGTTTTCGCTTATTTGGTTTTTTTAAGTGAATTAACTTTCACGTTCGTATATACCAGAGAGCTTTTCCATATGCAAATTTGGGTTAGTCGATTTGTTCCGTTTCCCGGCCTCTACTAATTGGGCATCTGACGTTCCGAAAACGACACGGCATTTGTCTCGATTCTCGCGTTTTTCGCCGCTCCTCCGGGAATATCGGGACGCGGGAAGCCGTTAGCATAAATTTTGCACGAGCAGTCAGTCGAAAACCTCGGGTTCTCTGTTTAATTTTGACGCAAAAATACGGGATTTGTAACTGCAAGTTTATGTTTTATGTATACGAAGTTGAAATTAAGTTTTTACTGTGTACCCCGCGGTGATATTAGAATAATAAATTTTGCCTGGGAATATGCAGAGTTTTCCGGTAATTGCCCGAATACAAATTTGAAACGTACTTAAAGGAATTCGTTTCCGGGTAAAGAAATTAGATTTCTTTTTCGGCGTCTCATATCGGGTGTCCCAAACGGTAGCAACTACAAAGCCGGGTGCGTTGTTAAATAAAATACTAATTATTTGTAAAACGGACGAAATGATCAAACTTTTTAATTTAAACTGTGACCCAAAAACAAAAGCAAATAATCGGCCAAATAGTTGTAGACCTTTTTCATATTTCTTAATCTGAAAAACGTAATTTAAATTCATATTTATGAAATTTTACAATTAAATTAATTTTTCTACTCACACACCGATCTAGCGTGCGGGAAACGTCACTTTACCACGTCAGTTTCGTTTTCCATGAATCCGATCCACTTCGGACATTTCCGGGATTTTACCGCACGGATTTGGGAGCAATCGAATGTTTTCGGAGATATTTCCCACGCTTTGAATTTTGACGTTTGTTAATTCTGCTCGTGTCAAATAAACTCGTGGGTCAAATGCGGTTTACCGCACTTGTTGCATAATATACTATTGTTGCTACGTACTCTTTACATATTTTACAGAGAAAAACGTTCCTGGGATGGAGCTGGTGAGACTGCGAGAGATTATTTTTTAGCAACGATCTGTTTTCTAATTGCATTTCCACATATAATCCTCCATGACCGCGATAAGAGGTTACCGAATTGAGTGCTTTACCGTAATACTCCGTAAAAACAGCTAAAAAAGCAGCATAAGTGCCTTGCATCAAGTTTTTTTTCTTATATACTGTATTTTTTTTTATTTTTGTGTGGTAGAGGATGATATAATTTTTTGCAATATCCAGGCAAGGTATAATACTATATCTTCGAGGTAAAAAATATTTGCTTTCAAACCACAGCATATAGTACGGGAAACAAGCGAAGACTAATATCTACATTTCTTTCTGATTTTACAGTAATAGTACAAAAAAGAAAAAAATTGAATAGACCGACCACTCATTGTTAACTCATCTGTACAATATGTATTGTTTAAAATTTACAATTGCACTGTTAAACCCGGTTTTGGAAAATTATGTCCCTGATTTCCAATACAGAACACTAACGGCGTATTAAGCTATGCCTTAATTACGTATGCAGTTTCATGCCGAATATTCAATATTCCATTAATATTCAGCGCTGGTGCATCTTCAGGAACTATGGAAGATCCCATTTTAAGATTAGTGCTGAAATTTAATCATCGTTCAGCGTAACTCCGGTTAAGTAGAGATTAACTACTGCGGTTCGGTTAGCCCAACAACTTACAACGAGACTTACATAATTCCGGGAAGATTTTATTAATGCCCGGTGTTCAGTTTGGGTTTACTTTTTGCACTCACTTCCGAAGCTGGATGCAGGTTTGGGTCACCTCGAATTCCTCTGATTATTGATTCGCCTATTTTTATTCGTTGATATAAGATTGCGAAATATATTCATTACAAAATGTACATTATTCTTTCTTTTTTCTAAACTTAGTCAAAGCGGAAATTAATACTGCATAGAAAAAATATCTGCAGGGTACATACTTTGAACTGTATACAAATCTGGGGCATTTTTATTTTTAAGGATAGAAGAACGTTTTTTTCAACTTTTACTATAAAATAGGATAGTTTGTTTTTCGTTTTTTTTTTATTTCTGTTTGATTTTCATTTTTCAATTTTGTCTCTAATTGTCTTTATCACCATTTATATTTCAAATACGATATTCTCAATGGAGAATTTTTCGCATATATAGTCAACATTAATTTATCAATAATTTTACGGAAAGAATAGGAATAATAGTCCATAATTAAGCAAGACGAGATGACCAACTGCCAAATGTTTACAATTGCAATAGTTTTAAAAAATAACGAGGAACATCAAGCTCCCCCCAATCTCATCCGCAACCGGCACTAGCCACAACGAAGGCAAACAATTTTAAAATTCGTATGCGATCCCTCTAGTATTCACGTTTAATTAAAAGCCAAATAAAAAACCCCAAACTAATTACCCATAAATATTTCGAAAGCAAAACACGCACGGTTTCACATTTGTTAATATTTGATGGGGTTTTATTTTGGAGGTTTAACCGGAAAAATTAACGTTAAACAGAACAGGTTGTCCCGGTTTTTTATGCGCTTTAGAGTTAACGCAAAATTCATGTAATATGAATTACTATTACAGCGTAGTTGTTGCTTGTTCCTCTATAATTTAAAGGCCACTAGCAAAAACAAATGTTCAAATTAAATCGACCAACATTTTAGTTGAAATTAAACGCATTAAAGTCCCACCGTCAATGCAACATTACCACAACTTAACATTGACAGTTTTATGAAGAGCTCGTTTAAAGATGGTGGAACAATTCGATGATTAAGTAATAGTTACTTTAGTTTGATTGGATTCTCGAAATATAAAATAATAATAATGCTTTTCCAATAATACCAAAATCCTTTAAACATTTATTTAATTCAACGTTTCAAAATTAAACATCTATAATACATACAAATATTATATAAATTAAATATTTTATATAACAGATATTTACATACTAATTGTATTATTATACTGTTATTTTCTGTTATTTTCAGTACTGAATTTTATAAATAAGTACAAATATGAAATAATTGAAATAATATAGTATATCATGAGAGCGGAGCGAGTGTTTAATAAACGAGTGGCTAAAGAAGTTTACCGAACGTGTTGCATACTATACTTTTCTCCGACAGTTAGTTTTTGGGTACATTTTCGCAAAATAAGACGAATACATTCACTGACATGGTCGTCAGACTTGACAAACGTCAAGTCGCTCGGATCCGTGGGAAATGAAACTGACGTTCACGCTAGATCGATGTGTAATTACGTATTTTACAGACGGGAGAAGAAAAAGTATTTTGCCTTTGACGTTTATGTTTATTATATTTTGCTAAGAGGTCATTTAATTGTTGTTTTATTTCCAAAGTTACATTATTATTGTAAGAAAGTAATTGGCTTGATTTTTTCTTTAGATTATATTATTAAATAAATTACTAATTTCATTTCAATCATTTACAGCATTTATTTCTATTTTAATATGAATAATTTCATAAATTGCCATTTTATTGAAAATTATATTTGAGTTTTTTTTTAAATTAAATGCATTATTTCTAAAAGCTGGCGTGCCATTTCAATATATTTTTTTAAATATATGTGATTCCTTTTTAGATGGAATTTTACTTTTTCATGGAGTAAAAATTGATTTTATTGTAAGATTTATGCAAACTGTGATATCGCACTTAGGAAGAATAGGCTTTGTTTTTTCAGATAAATTATTCATTATGTTTTGACTAATTGTATTATTAGTTGATATTTTATTTTTAGTATAAAATGTATCGTTGTTAAACAATTTTATTAATGTTATTTTCAGGGAAATCATTATCAACTAAAATATGTTATCGTTCTCTATTTTTGCAATTTGAATTTTATTTGCTTTATCTACAGAGCCTCGCACTACCTCGCTAAATAAAATTCAAGAAACAATAAATCCTAATTACTAATTAGCAATTAGCAACAAGATCTCAGAATTGACTGACTGACAAAATAAATTCCTGAGAATCATCTTGCCCACAAAAATGTATGGTTGGCACTGGGTAGGCACTGATATTTTTCCTTCATCAGTAAAGTCCATTTTAACGTCAGAGGGATTCGAACCCACAATCTGTCCAAATGTCATTTACCGATTAAAAACATCAATTAAAGTAGTATGGTATGAATATATTTATTTATATATGAATATTTTTGAATATTTATTTATATATGAATATATTTTCTTTAATATTGCGGATTTTGGTTACTGGTAATAAGAATTGAAGAGATAATAAATGTGGTTCAAGGATCCTTTTTGTAAAAATATGTTCATTATCATTATTATACAAAATAATGTTTTCTATCATACTTACTTCACCCAATCAATATGTCTTTACGAAAATTAGTTAGTGAGTAGCCTTTCGAGGATCAAAACGAATTTTGTTGCAATAAAGGTCAGTGTAGATTGTAATAATTTTGTCTATAAAATCTCCTTTTCCTTTAAATAAAATTTGGTCAATGCAAGTGATTACTTAGAGGCAATACAATTTCTAACATGCTCATCTTTTTACATAACAACTCTTTACTAAGTTGTTTATCAAATGGTATGTTATTATTATAATCTATTCAGATATTTATGTTAATGTTATAAATCTCATATAACTGAAACACGACTCAGTGTTCCCTTCACACAAACTCGATTCGCGAAATTAAAAATCCCTGCAGCATAGAGTTTCAAAAATGAATCCGCGGCAGCGGGACTTAATTGCAATAAATCCGAGAATTAAACCGTTCGTGTAACAATTCGTTTCCAGGTTTTTCCATAAACCAATTTTGAAATTGCCGAATTGGCATTGTTTGGACTAAGTCTGGCAAAGGAAAATGCAGAATTATCTTGCACAAAAGGGTTTTAGCCCCGGCCTGCATAAAATATTGCGTATATTTTATCACTCTCACAAAGTACCGGGTCCTAATTTATTAAGGACATAAATTATTCGAAATGGTTTAAGTAGAGAGGAACGACAATTAAAAGGCGTATAACCCTTTGCCAGATCTAGGAAATAAAGGAAGAAAAACGTAGTTTATGTTTTCAGGACTTAACTGGGATTTATTTGGAGCGTTTTTTTGCGAGCCTAAATCTGAAATCGATAATTATTGTGGCGCCAAGCCTTTCGGAGTTAAATGCCGGGATACTCTAAAGATGAGAAGGAGCAAAAGTATCCGGCTGGATAAATGAGCAAACAAAATCAGAGTCATTTGAATTTAATTGATTTCATCACCGAGGATTATTATAAATCCCAGAAAAGCCGACTTTGAAATTATTAAATACCACTAATTTTTCGACACAAAAGTTATTATATTAATTATACTGTCATAATTTTCCCTAGTTTAGTTTTGAATACTATTTTTTTGATCATCTATAGCATAATAAATCATAAATCAGCAGTAAATATATGGTGGCAAACCTGAAACTTGTAAAACCATGAAAATTTTCCAGATGAAACTAAGGGGTGTTTTTTTTTCGATGTATAGAACTTTAAGTTGCAATAAAACATCGATGGATTATTCGATTGACATGAATTTTATTTATCCGAAAGATAATCTTGTGGCATTACATTTTAAATATGATTTCTGGCTTATGATCGCCACGACTGGCGCGGATGTAGTCCAATCTGGAAGTCCAATTTTCGATGATTTTTTCCAACATTTGTGGCCATATATCGGCAATAACACGGCGAATGTTGTCTTCCAAATGGTCAAGCATTTGTGGCTTATCCGCATAGACCAATGACTTTACATAGCCCCACAGAACGTAGTCTAGCGGTGTTAAATTGGAGGCCAATTCGCAGGTCCAAAACGTGAAATTAGGCGGTCACCAAACGTGTCTTTCAATAAATCGGTTGTGGCACGAGCTGTGTGACATGTTGCGCCGTCTTGTTGAAACCACATCTCTTGGACATCATGGTTATTCAATTCAGGAATGAAAGAGTTAGTAATCGTAGCTCTATACCGATCACCATTGACTGTAACGTTCTGGCAATCATCGTTTTTGAAGAAGTACGGACCATTGATTCCACCAGCCCGTAAAGCGCAGCAAACAGTCAGTTTTCCTGGATGTAAGGGTGTTTCGACATACACTTGGGGATTAGCTTCGCTCCAAATGCGGCACTTTTGTTTGTTGACGTAGCCAAAATTCGCTTATGAAAATCGGGAACAACCGCAATCTCGTTTTGGCTCCATTCGATGAATCTACGCCTTACTTGATGATCATTTGATTTCAATTATTGCACGAGTTGGATTTTTTAAGCACATAAACCAAGATCCTTCTGCAAAATCTTCCATAAAGTGGATGGACACAGATCCAATTCCTGTGCTCGATGGCGGATGGACTCATTCGGGTCTTCCTCAATGCTACGCTCTACAGCAGTAATAGCTTCTTTACGCACCGTACGGTGTCTCTGCGGATAAGAGTTATCAATAAGAGTAAACGTGATGCGAAAACGTTCCATGGTTAATCGAATTAACTGCTCTGATGGACGATTTCGTCGACGATAAAATGGACGTAGTGCGCGATACGCATTCCGCACAGAACCATTATTTTCGAAATAAAATTGCACTATTTGCAAGCGTTGTTCAGGCGTGAGTCTATTCTTGATGAATTGCCAACCCAAACTGAGAATAAATCACTTGACAGCTGTTAAATCGATCGCCATCTTGAACAGCAATGCCAACTTAAAGTTCTATACATCGAAAAAAACACCCATTACAAATACGTACCCAAATATCAACTGTCAAAATCGAAATATCACTTTAACCTTTTTATAGAAATATCTAAAAAAATATATTCAACATTTCTTTCCCTTATAATTACTAAGATTGTTCAAAATAAATAAGAACTAAAAGTTCAGATTTTCACGAAATTATATATTATGACATGACAATTGTTTCGACAACACCGTGTCTTTATCAAATGTAATCTTTACAAACTACCTGCTACTATATATACCGAAAAATGACCATAAAACCTTAATTAATGTTGTGAGAATTTAAGTTCAACAAGTTCAAAGGAGAGGTATTTAAATCTAATTGAACGTTAAGCAATACATTTGAATGTCTCATTTTGTTAGTCTTCATTGCTTACAATAAATTTGATTTTCTACTCTTTGTGGCTGTATGCAAAATATCAAAATTGTAGTCAAAAATGTGTTTTTCTGTGTTTAAGTGTGTAGCATAATTGGAATCCAGACTATTGTTTCTAAACGCTCTTTTATGTTCGTTAATGCGTTTCTTGAAGGCTCTAAATGTTTGTCGAATATAAATTTTAGGACAAGATCCGTATTTCAACCTGTAGACACCTGATTTTTGAGATTTTGGACATTTCGTTTTATTGTTTTCCAATTATTTTCCTATTGTGTTGTTAGTTTGAAAGCTATTTTTAAACCAAATTTTGAAAAATGTTTCGAAACTAGCTTTCAGAACTAACAACCCAGTAGGGAAATACTTCAAAAACAATATAACGACATGTCCAAAATCTAAAAAATTAGATGTCTACAGGTTGAAATGCGGATTTTGTACTAAAATTTATATTGGACAAACAGGTAGATCCTTCAAGAAACGCATTAATGGACATAAAAGAGCATTTAGAAACAATAGTCCGGATTCTAAATTATGCTACACACTTAAACATAGAAAAACACATTTTTTACGACAATTTTGATATTTTACATACAGCCACAAAAAGTAGAAAATCAAAACACAATGAGATAGTCAAATGTATTGCTTAACGATCAATTAGATTTAAATACCTCTCCTTTATTGAACTTAAATTCTCACAACATTTATTAAGGTTTTATGGTCATTTTTCGGTATATATAGTAGCAGGTAGTTTGTAAATATTACATTTGATAAAGACACGGTGTTGTCGAAACAATTATCATGTCGTGAAAATCTGAATTTTTAGTTCTTATGTATTTTGATAAATAGATTTTCATCAAGTAATAGCCACCTCAGTTCAACTAAGAATGTTCGCTTTTTAATACCTTGAACCTTTGCGTATCCGAAAAATTGTATATAGGAGTCTTAGTCACGACTTTCGTTTAATACGAGCAGAGCGAGTGTTTAATAAACGAATATCTCTAAAGATATTTATAAACTTATTACATAATACAGTTTTCCTAGGACCATTAGTTTTTGGCTACATTTTTGCAGGAGAGAACTAATAACATAATACTAATAATACTGAGTGTGACGTGACTTACAGACCAACGTCAAAATACCATCAGTGGCTCAGAAAACTACGGAAAACATCCGATCGCTTCCAAACCGGTGGCAAAAGTATTGCCACAGAGTTTAACGAAGCAAACGTCTTAAAGTGATACTTTGCGTATGCCTAAGCACTACATAGTTGCCTATTTTAGAATAGAGAAGTAGATGATTAAAAAATTAGGTCAAGATTATCGATTTGCACTTTTATGTCCGGGATGCTAAAAGATATGAAACTCATACTAAGCAAAATAATGAACAGGCAATATTCATTTGGTACCAAGTATTATACAGCTGAAATATGCTGCAGCGACAATTCGGGACCGAAGCCAAGTTCTACGTAGTATTTGAAAATCAGATTGGCAGGCAAGTAAAAATTTTACTCATATTTTATACAACGTGGACGTTTTATTCCAGAACTATATAGTGCCCGACAGCAGTCGTTTCAATATGCATTATATTACACTCGGTCGAACCGTTTTGGGGCAAAAAGGCAGAAGCAGAAAATCCGAGTCGCGAAAATGACAGATTCAAACAAAAAGCAAACCGCTAACAAGAAAAACCAATATCCTTTGTTCCATAAAACAAATTTTTCGGGTTTCCGCGTTTGCCGTCTGAATTCCACCTCACGGGGTATTATTATAAAGGCCCGAACGCTTTTAAGCTCTAAGAACCGCTAGCATAGCGAGAATTCCGCAGAATTTATGTGCAAATCAGCTCGGTTGACATCATAAATTCATCACTTTGGTTACCCGGTTTTCATATGCGGCGTGAGCTCCGAATGTGCGGGCTACTTGGTGCTCCTACTAGCTGGGACGGAAAACGACAAATGACAATTTAATTTCAATTTTTTATGTCCCTCACAGTCTTCACGAATTTTACTTCCTTACATTTAAGATTTAATGCACAAAGGGGATAAGTTAGATTTTTTTAACATTGAGTTATGAGCTCGACAATCAAACTTGGTGCAAGAACGGGATGAGATATCCTAACAATAAAGTTATAAGCACTTATGAACTCTAGAAATTTATGATTGTTGTGACTAATTTAACGCTATTTTATTGGATAATCATGTAGTGTATCCCATTCTTTTGCAAAGGTATACTTTTCTTTTTTGTTTTCATTTTATTTCAAATAAATAACCAAAGGGAATTTTAAAATTGTTAGTATAGTTTGTTACTACAGGCAACGTACGGAAGAGAGAAAAGTGAAAAGACAATCCGTTGTCCATATTATAAATTGAAACGATTTAG
This sequence comes from Cylas formicarius, assembly GCF_029955315.1. NCBI lineage: Eukaryota > Metazoa > Arthropoda > Insecta > Coleoptera > Brentidae > Cylas > Cylas formicarius. The sequence goes on from NW_026844352.1 coordinate 29,252,672, forward strand.
ATTAAAGGAAAATGATATTAATAAAACAATACATATTAATGTTGAATATACTCTTTAAATCACAAGGCTCATCTTATTCATTCGAAGACATGGGTAGTATTTAAGCCAAATTTACAGTTACAATTTAAATTTCATAGCCCAATTCTGAAAGCTATGGTAGCTATGATTTGGTTAGTATAAATATTTGTTAGTATATAAAAAATAAATTAAAAAACAACGCCTTTATACCTAATAACTTGTATTATGTTTTGGGTGCCTTAAACCATATTGAAACCATACACAGTGTTTAATTTAAAAAAAAAAAAAACACTTCCAGTGCTCAAGATTTTTTTCTTTATTAAACTAGTAAGCGGCCTAAATTTAAAAAGCAAGAAAACGGTTAGTTTTGTTTCGAAGTCTAACTAACTTTAATTGCAAAACAAAATTGAACTTCATCTATATATTTGTTTCGTTTCACTGTTAGTGCAAGTGTTCATCTATTTATAAAATTATTTCTACAATTGATTTTTATGATGAAACAAATCTTCAATTTTAATTCCATGCGTAACAGCATTCGTTCAGCTTATATAAAATTAAAGGTCTTCAACCTTAGCTACGTATTTAACATAAGCCAGGTATGTAGACCTATATTATTTACGTGTTATCGAATTAAATCCGTTAGGCTCAGGTTTACTTTACATGCGAAAAACTTTTTCTCTCCTACGCATTACAGATATATGTTGGATTTGATTAAAATCACCATTGCTGATATGAAAAATTACTCACAAGAACAGTATAATACAATTTTCTTTGGTTAAGTGTTTTAACTTCACTGTACATTAGAAACAAGTTGGATATTTAACTATCCCTAGTTCTGATTATTTTCTACTAAAATAGTTTCAAATATTGGTTAGTTTCTATACTACAAAATATATAGGATAATAAAAGGTTTATAAAACATTGGTTAGTCCGCAAAATATATATAAAAATTGTTTGTATTAAAAAACTAAATTAACTTCGATAAAAAGGAAAAATTCACGTCAATACTTACTTAAATGCCAGATCAAAGCAGAGCACAATTAGTATAGACAAGGAGAAATTTTGCGGGAAAAAAAAAACAATAAAAAAAATAGTAGTAAACTAATTAATGTGAGGTTATGTTTGGGACATGTATTGTGATTTTAGGTTTAGTTACTGTAATGTTTTCAAAGTGTGGTTCTGAACTAGTTGTTAAAAAATCAACAGCGATAATTTCAAAATTAAAGAACTGAAGTTAAAAGTTTACTACCAAAAATAGCATTAATAAAGCTAATCCAGTGAGATATTCTACAAACAACCCCATATTTGTAACACTTTTAGTTAAGGCCTTACATATTCATGTTTTTGCCTGTGGAGGTTAGTGTAATAACGAGCAATAAAAAAAATCAACAACCAGGTTTTAGTACCGTCCGGTCAATTTCCTTGGAATCGTAAGTGAGTCATATTTCTGAAACGGACTTAACTTCTCAGTTTTAAGCAATTAAACAAAAAATATGTATGTACTTACATTGTGTTCTTGCAGCTCTGCCTTAAGTCGCCTCCATCTACACGGTTAAGTAAATAAATACATGCGTCGCAACGGCCGAATAACACGAAAATTATATAACCTCGAATACGCGTCGGCGAATTTAAAAGACTGGCATCGGTTTTGGATGGAGACGCCCCGTGGCGGCGTCGCGCTGCCGAAACGGAAGACGTCACTACGCCGGTCCACCCTGGAGGCGACGGATTAATATCTTGTAAGGTCATCGCTGCTGTTTCGGTTTGGATATTGTCCACTAAATGGCTTTCTCGCACGCCCTCCGTCAAAACGGACCTTGGTTAAATAGTGCACCGCCAGCAAAAAAGTTGTGTTTTTGCTAAATAAATAATGCAAAATACATATGTTGCTAGTTTACAGATCGCTAGAGTTTAAAATCTCCATAACATTTTTTCCTAAATCTACTAGTACAAAACTTTATTAATTATATCTAGAATATAAAGCACATAAATCGATATGTTCAAAATTTATTAATCAATAAATTAATCTCGTTTATTATGTTTTCAGAAATTACATATTTTGAATTAATAAGTTGCTAATAACATTTAAGGTGAAAAACTTGTTATGTTACTTTTGTCTAAATTTCATTTTCAGTTTGCAGACAGGCAGGCTTTTACAAGAAAGTGTAGATTCTTGTAGCACCAAAAAACGCCTTTGGCAAAACTCTGCAACTACAAGTATGTCGAAGTGTTGATGACTTGGAGCTTTTATTTGAGGTGCACTTTGTGATTGACCTAGCTTAAAAGGAGAGGCTAAATTAGTTTTTAAATTTTAAAAGTATTTCGTTTCTGAATTGAAAAAATGAAATTTCTGTTCATTTGTAAACTTGTTTATCATTATTTTAAATTCTTAAAAATAGATCAGGGTATTCCGTTCGTTGTTTGATCCTAAACTAGAATCGGTTGCCTGACGTTCCGCTACAATTGCATTTGACATCTTCAGCGCTGGGCGTCTGCGTCTATGTTAAGCATTTATTAAAAAGTAAAAAATAAAATAGGGAGATCAATAGCCCTGTATATTAACACGATTCGGTATATTCTATCTAACACTGTTTTGGGCTACATTTTTTACGCTAAAACTATGCTGGTGATACGGTTAAACAAACATTTTGAATACCGCTTCTCACAAAATATAGACGTTTTAATAAAATTTGCTTAAAAATTAACCATCTACAGCATTTGTTGCCTTTATTCATAAGTTACATAAGTAGCCTGGAGTAGATTTATGATCACATATGTTATGCAGATGTCTCGAAATTGAGAGCATATCATTTTACATCTAAGACAACCCCCTAGAAGTACTACTATTTATTCTTCTCTTAGTAATCTTAATCTACGCATTTATTTACGCAACATGTTTAAGAGAACAATGTTTTCAGAGCAGTTTTTACTGTACAATTGAAATAAATATTGGTTCGGAAAGTCATTTCGTTTTTTTTGGGGAACATGAAAGACAGTTTTCATATAATGAATAAATATTTTATTAAATTATATATTGGCCATTCTGGTCCAACACCTTTTGCCATCTTTCTGGCAGTAACATACTTCCCCTCTCATAAAAGTTTTGGTCCTTGCTGGCAAAAAACTGATTCAGGTGGTTTTTGACATCTTCATTTGAGGTAAAGGTTTTGCCATCCAAAAAATTTTGCAGGGACCGGAACAAATAGTAGTCGGAAGGCGCCAGATCTGGAGAATATGGTGGATGTTGCAGTACGTCCCATTCAAGCTGTAAAAGATTTTGGCGAGTGACCAAACTTGTGTGAGGTCTCGCATTATCCTGGTGGAACACTATACCCTTCCTGTTGATTAATTTGGGGCCTCTTCTCTTTAAGTGAATCATTCAATTTGTCCAGTTGATGACAATAGACTTCTGAATTAATCGTTGTATTGTCCGGCAAAAGCTCAAAAAAAACGATTCCTTTGACATCCCACCAAACGGAGAGCATCACCTTTTTTTGGTGAATGTTGGTTTTTGACACGCTTTGAGCCGGTTCATCTTTTCTTCTCCATGACCTCTTGCGTTTAACATTGTTGTATACAACCCATTTTTCGTCCCCAGTAATAATCCGCTTCAAAAATGGATCATTTTCTTGACGTTTGAGGAGCGAATCACACACGTCAACGCGACGACACAAATTTCGCTCCGTAAGGACATGGGGCACCCACACATCGAGCTTCGAGGTTAAGCCCATGCCTTTCAAATGGCCATAAACAGTCGAATTCGACAAATTTAATCTCTCACCGATCCCTCGTGTGGTGATTCGCCGATTTGCATCAACTAATGCCTTTATCGCATTTTTGTCAGCTTCGACCGGCCTTCTAGACCGTGGTCCATCTTCGACATCAAAATTGCCGGATCGAATTTTTGCAAACCAGTTCTGGCACTGGCGTACTGTTAACACGCCTTCTCCATACACATCCGTCAATTTTTTCCTCGCTTGGACAGCATTTTTACCTTTTCTGAAGTAAAAAAGTAAAATATGACGAAAATGCTGCTTATTGCTCTCCATATTTAAAAGGGCACCAACCAAAAACTACTGCGTAGAATTAATAGAACTTTTTCACACACAAGCCTTGCAATATCAGCTCTCAAGACATATAATGGTTATGCGGCTTAAGTGTGAAGTTGGTTTCGAAAAAACGTAATTAAGTCCTCTGACGGGAAAAAACGAAATGACTTTCCGAACAACCTTATATATTTTCTAATGTTATAAACACCTGTTTTGTATATAACTTAATTAGCTAGATACCATCTTTTTCGATGCTTTTGGATTTGCTTTACTCAGTCACGATGCCTTTTGTATAGCTTACTAAAAACTAACCAAAACTACCCAACCACCTCTTTCAATAGATTAATGAAACCAGAGTAAATATAAATTGGGTCAGAAAATTTTGATTTTATTTTTATAAAAGTTATAACGAGTTTATAAAATAAAATGACTATAATATAATAATATATAATAATTTATTGTGATAACATAATAAATACAATTTACAATTACAATAGAATACAATTTAAATAAATATATTTTCTAATAATGTTATGAACACCTGTTTTGCACATAACTTAAATAGCAAGATACCAACTGTTTCGGCGTAAAAGATGCCTTGCATTTTCCATATTCAGTCACGATGCCTCTTGTATAGCTTATTAAAAACGAACCAAAACTACCCAACCACCTCTTTCAATTGATTAATAAAACCAGAGTAAATAGAAATTGAATCAGAAAATTTTAATTTTTCTTTTATAAAAATTATAACGGATTTATAAAATAAAATATATATAATATAATAATATGTAATGATTTATTATGATAACATAATAAATAATAATAATAAAATAAAATAAATAATAAAATAACAAAGCATTTAAATAAAATAGCATAATCTTCAAAAAACCTTTTTTAAAAGTATATTTGGCCTACTGGCAAATATTTGAGTAAAAGAAACATTTCACGCAAAGCAGTTCACGTAATTATATGAAGCAGCTGCTATCGCATAGAGATCTGACTTTAAGTGAAACCTAGAAGACGTAGAGTAAATCTAATAAAGGACAAAACGGAATTTTGGGTTCGCTCTTTATTAAGGACTGGGTTTCCTTAAATGTTCATTAAACATTAACATCCAGTGGCATAATCAAGGCAATTTTTAAGTGTTAATCAAAAGTTAAATAAATAAAACAAATAATTTTTTAATTCTATTTTCACTAGTAACTTATCTATAATTAACCCTTTTCAAATTGCTAATGAATTATCTCCCTTGTGTAAAGGTATGTTTAGCAAACTAAATATTATTCATTTGAAGAGCGGTGTTTATCCAACCTTGCGAGTGCGTTTATGTAGTGTAGTATTTCAGCATATAAACTTAACAATAAACAAACAGAATGTCGAAATTAAATCCATACAAAAATAAACATAGATACGAAACAAAACGTTTTGGCTCTTATTATCGATCCTGTTATACCACTAAATTTTCGTCTGCACAATTCGGTAACAAATAATAAAGCGATTTTACTGCTGGCGGAAAAAAATATTAGTATATTTTGAAAGTAAAATTTGTTTTCATATGGGGGTCATGTTTGCGTTGTATATTTTATGTGTTATTTTAATATCGTTTATTGATTTTATAGATTCATTCGAGTGTTCAACATTAAGAGAAATGCTTATCACAACAAAACAAATGGCTCTGCTGACGGATGTCACCCAAAAAAATATTTAATAACAATTATCATAACAATAGTTTTTGATGTAAAAATTTTATTTTTTTAACCTGTGCAGCATACTTTAGCAATATATTTGCAGCATGCCGACAAACCAACATTACAATTAAAAGCAAAATTACTCTTAATTTCATATAGAGTTCTAGTTTTTGCTAAATTAAAAACTCCGACTTTCAGATTACAGCTTAAATAGGATAAAAATTGATTTCATTTTAGGATTTTATTCTTATGTCATTGGTCGAATGGACTAGTAAATGGTTCAAAGGTAACATGTAAAGATGATTGGAAGTTAAGTGGTTACTGTATCAATGCCTCCATCGGAGAATGAATTCGTGAATAAAGTAAGAACCAGTCGAATTAAGGACATAAGGACATGAAATCTATGCACTTATGGTAATCATTTTTAAAGTTATTTGATTAATATCTCGCCGCTAATATTATCTAGTATTGCTTTACCGTTATATACAACGTTTTACCTTTTATAAAACACATTTATACGATCAACAATTTGATTTTAGCTAACGATTACTAGTAATTCATTTCTTATATAAGTGCAGAATAATTCCGAAAAATCTCTAAAGTCAATCTAATTTTCTTCATCAATTGAGAAAGTTTTTTATAAAATAATAATAAAAATTGGTAGTTTTAGGTTTTTCCACATGACAATTACGTTACCTTATTTGGACGTTGCTCTTAGAGGGCGCTAGTTTCACCAGTCAAATTATTAATTATTGAAGGAAAATTCCACAGACTGTGCAACAGAAACAGAAACAATTTCAGGCGGCGCTCTGAAGAAGCCAGCAGCATATTTGGCGAAACATCAGCAAGGCAGTGCGTACCGACAAATCGAATCGAATCAAGTTCTGATTAAAACATGATGGAAATTGGAAAGATTTTTCAATTCTTCATTGACTTATTTCAAAGACTTGCTTCAAAGGTGAACAGGTACGAGGAGCAACAAAAAAAACAATATTTAACAATAGAACTTTGGTAATACAGTACTATTTCAATAATCTGGAACTCCATTAAACTGGATTATTTAATAATTCGGACCGGGCTTTGAATTGTATTGTGTATTTTATAATCTGGATTTGATAGTGCTTGATAATCCGGATCTCCGTTTACGTGCAAGACATGGCTTCTGAATATTCATTGCATAACTGTTTAGCTTTTGGTTTTTCCAAATTACATACATAGTCCCATATATCAGAAAGACTAGTTCGTGGTTAAAGTAAAAAAGGGCTGCCAATCAACAATTTCGGATATAAATAAGAACAAAGAAAAACTAAAAAGGTATGTATGCTTTATCTTGAAGACTATTTTGGACATTTACCATGGACATCTGTTAGGTTTATAGCCAAATGTGATTCCGATCCTGGCGCTAGCAACACTTTACGAAAAGCTATAGATTCAAGAATGAATATATATATATATATATATATATATATATATATATATATATATATATATATATATATATATATATAAGTAATTTATATATATAGTAATTTCCTCTGTTTTTGCGTTGTTAATAATTTAATCTGTCTTTTGCGTTGTTAATAATTTCCTCTGTTTTTGTGTTGTTAATAATTTCTTCTGTCTTTTGCGTTGTTAATAATATGCTCTGCCTTTTGCGTTGTTAATAATTTCCTCTGTCTTTTGCGCTTTTAATAATTTCCTCTCTCTTTTGCATTGTTAATAATTTCCTCTGCCTTTGGGTTGTTAATAATTTCCTCTGCCTTCTGCGTTTTTAATAATTTCCTATGTCTTTTACGTCTTTAATAATTTCTTCTTTATTTTGCGTTTTTAATAATTTCCTCTGTCTTTTGCGTATTTAATAATTTCCTCTTTATTTTAAGTTTTTAATAATTTCCTCCGTCTTTTGCGTTTTTAATAATTTCCTCTGTCTTTTGCGTTGTTATTAATTTCCTCTGCCTTCTGCGTTTTTAATAATTTCCTATGTCTTTTACGTCTTTAATAATTTCTTCTTTATTTTGCGTTTTTAATAATTTCCTCTGTCTTTTGCGTTTTTAATAATTTCCTTTTTATTTTGCGTTTTTAATAATTTCATCTGTCTTTTGCGTTGTTAATAATTTCCTCTGTCTTTTGCGTTTTCAATACTTTCCTCTGTTTTTGCGTTTCTAATAATTTCCTCTTAATTTAGCGTTTTTAATAATTTCCTCTGTTTTTGCGTTTTTAATAATTTCCTCTTTATTTTGCGTTTTTAATAATTTTCTCTGTCTTTTGCGTTGTTAATAATTTCCCTCTGTCTCTTGCGTTGTTAATAATTTCCTCCGTCATTTGCGTTGTTAATAATTTCCTCTGTCTTTTGCTTTGTTAAGAATTTCCTACGCCTTTTGAATTGTTAATAATTTCCCTCTGTCTTTTGCGTTGTTAATAATTTCCTCTGTCATTTGTGTTTTTAATAATTTCATCTGTCTTTTGCGTTGTTAATAACTTCCTCTGTCTTTTGCGTTGTTAATAATTTCCTCTGCCTTCTGCGTTTTTAATAATTTCGTATGTCTTTTACGTCTTTAATAATTTCTTCTTTATTTGGCGTTTTTAATAATTTCCTCGGTCTTTTGCGTTGTTAATAATTTCCTCTGTCTTTTGCGTTTTTAATAATCTCCTCTTTATTTTGCGTTTTTAATAATTTCCTCTGTCTTTTGCTTTTTTTATAATTTCCTCTTTTTTTTGCATTTTTAAAAATTTCGTCCCTGTTTTGCATTTTTAGTAATTTCCTCTGTCTTTTGCGTTTTTAATAATTTCCTCTGTCTTTTGCGTTGTTAACAATTTCCTCTGTCTTATGCGTTGTTAATAATTTCCTCTGTCTTATGCGTTGTTATTAATTTCCTCTGTCTTATGCGTTGTTAATAATTTCCTCCATCATTTGCGTTTTTAATAATTTCATCTGTCTTTTGCGTTGTTAATATTTCCTCTGTCTTTTGCTTTTTTAATAATTTCCTCTGTCTTTTGCGTTGTTAATAATTTCCTCTGTCTTTTGCGTTGTTAATAATTTCCTCTGCCTAATGCGTTGTTAATAATTTCCTCTGTCTTATGCGTTGTTAATAATCTCCTCCATCATTTGCGTTTTTAATAATTTTATCTGTCTTTTGCGTTGTTAATATTTTCCTCTGTCTTTTGCTTTTTTAATAATTTCCTCTGTCTTTTGCGTTTTTAATAATTTCCTGACTTTTGCGTTGCTAATAATTTCCTCTGTCTTTTGCGTTTTTAATAATTTCCTCTTTATTTTGCATTTTTATTAATTTCCTCTTTTTTTGCGTTTTTAATAATTTCCTCTGTCTTTTGCGTTGTTAATAATTTGCTCTGTCTTTTGCGATGTTATTAATTTCCTCTGACTTTTGCGTTTTTAATAATTTCCTCCTTATTTTGCGTTATTAATAATTTCCTCTCTTTTTCGTTGTTAATAATTTCCTCTGTCTTTTGCGTGTTTAATAATAAGGAATATCATTCAAGGAATTTGGATGACTGAAGTAGAGACTGCTGCTCTTTCTACACAGAGAGGACTGCAGCTTTGCATTGAGAATCATGGACGCCAGTTTGTAGTGTTAGCATTTTATTATAGTTAGGCTTTCTTTATTGTTTGACTTTGTTTAGTGTTAGGTTTTGTTTGAATTAAAATAAGTTTATACAGTTTATGGCCTTAAAAACCATAAACCAGAGCGGACTTCGATTATTATGGACCCACCCCAAGCATCAATTTATTGAGGTATTTCTGAATAATTTTTTCTAACCTAATTTCCTCTCAATTATGTTATATATCTAAAATAAAATAAAAGTAGTATCGAACCTTTACTATAAATTATTATCCCGTCATAATATGTCATCTCTTGGTTATCTATAATAATGCTTTTATTATAGTTACTTAAAAAATATATTTTTCCATACCGTTTTCACTATTTGCTGTTTCTGTACGCTGTACGCTGTTTCTGTCACTGAAACTGTTTCAGTTAAGCTAAGATTTGTAAATAGTGTTACAGTAGCCAGTTGAAGATTCCTTCTTTTCTTCTGTGTGCCTACTACGCAATGCTTGGGATGAAGTCTCCCAGGAAATCTTGACGAAGTGCTGACAATATTATGACTCACGTTGCAATTACTAAACCAGACACTGAATATAACGCTGAATATCTGATTCCTCTTAGCAAACAAAAATTATAATGATGAAGCAAACAAAAGTTATAAATTATTTCACCAAAAAATGTGCAATTCAGTGATTTATGCTTTTATTTTGAATATTGTTTATGTTTGTACTATAATTTAGTTGTTTTGTATTAAATGTTTTAGTTCTTAATACAAAAGTTTTTTTTTGCCTCAGTAATCCGAATTATATACTTATCCGGATCACCGCGGTTTTAATTAATTCGGATTATCGAGATCGCACTGTAGTAATGAAAGAAAGTTTAAGTGAAGATGTTTCGATTCTTCGACTTATATTTCAGCAATTCTGACTTATGTTACAAAATGCTAACTTATTCCTCCAAAAATTGCCTAATTAAACTGAAACCCATTTTTTATTTTCAAGGGTTTACGTAAATACAATTCTTTTAATTCCAATCTTTTTGAATAAAGTACTTGTGTAATGCAAATCTTAATATTAGATAACTAACTAACTGGTTAGTTGGGTGCTTTCTCACCTTTTATTTCCTTTATAATCCTGATTCTTTTATAGTATATAATACTGTTGAAATATGCCGTGTGCTCATTTTAAAAGTATATCTAAATAAGTTGAAAAGCTTCTAAATCATATTCGCTGGCGAAATAGGAAATAGAGAAATTAATTGTTTAAATCAATGGGACTGTTCCTCTGATTTATACTTGAATCAAAACCCACAGTAGTTAATACGAACGAAACAGAATACATTTATTAGAGACACTGCAACTACAATGTATTTTTATTTTCTGAATGAAATTTCAGCAAATAGCCGTTGAAAATGCGTGGTAATTTTTAATTCTTCATTTTTTGGTGGTAAATACGAAACGCTTTATTCAAGCAAAACGTGTTTGATTTTGTTTTTAGTGGATTTGTATATCTTAAATTTTGATGCACGTTCGTTCTTTTTTTGTTGCTCTTTTTAGGTTTTAAATAAATTGGTATAATTTAAGCAACAATGTGTTTGTCATTATTATATTATATCCCATGCATAATCCAAAAATTAACACGAGAGAAATAGGGTTGCTTAACGTTTCAACTGTATAAAATATTATTTAATTTATATAAATTTTCTGTTAACTAATATCAACTTTCAACCAATTGGAATATTTTAATTATTAAAAGTTAATTAATTCATGAATTCATTTTGCAATTAATTTTTTCTGCTTAAACTAAAATATCCTCAGTTTCTTATAAGCAAGCTGCTTGTATAAAATTTTTTTTTTTAATTAATATTACGTTCTATTCAAGTAGTAGACTAATATATTATATTATTATATATACTAAGTTTGTTCTAGACAAAAGTAGGAACTGCAAGTACTGCAAACGATTCAAAAGCTGTTTTTTTTCAAATTTCTAAAAATTCGTGGAAGTGCATGTAAAGGCGTTTTGCTGAGAATATTTTTCAGATGAAAGTTTTGCTTTTCTGAGTTTTTGAAAAAAAAAAGTTAATAATTTTAATAAGTTTTGGCCGACATAAAGCTTTTTAATGATATAGTTTCTAGTAAACTAAGTTATTTTTTTTTTAATTAGTTTTTTGTAAATTACGAACCAAAAGCAAGGTTGTTTGTACACTTGCTTTTTCAATATTTTTTGCAACGTCTCTCTTTCTATAAATAATTACAAAATATTTCTAATTTTTACCAAAACTACTAAATGTAAAAAATGTTATGTATTTTCATCAAAAATTACATGAAGGAAATCATGTAACCCAATAATTGTGTAGACCTAGAATTTTTGTGTATTTCTCTCGCTCTTACCAATCCGTTACCCAAGTAACGTTTTTGACTCAATTGAGGTCATGGAACGTCTTAAACAGAAATTAACTCTTTGATAACCGGAATGTGAAGGCACGCACCGGGTACACCCCTCGATAGTTCGGGACCGTCTGTTTTATTTAACACCCAATTTATTTTAATAAAGTGAATTCGGTCTTCGAGATAAACTTTCCTCGCTTATAAATTAATATATAAAAGAGGAATGAGGTTAGCGTAGTGGGGTTAGCGGCGGAAACTTTGTTAAGAAACTCCGATGGGGTTTGTCAAAGCTGCAGACGATAGCGCAATTTCTTAATCTATTTCGCGTTTTTCTGTATGTATAATAAAAGTCACGTTGATAAATTGTATTTGCACTACGGGTTTTCTCTAATATTCTCAGGGGCAATATCATGTCGTAGTTTCTCATTCAATATTTAGTAAAACTAATGGCCTTGCGGTAAACACAAAATGTAAATATAAATTATACGCAAACATAAAAATTCCAGAAATTTTTAGCTCTATATGCTGGATATGAAGTGCCTATCTTCGTTGGATCAAAGTTGTCGAGAGATTTTTGAACAAGTGGTTAATCTGCGGACGTTTTTTGGAAAGAAAAACACCTTTGCATTTTCAAAAAGTCACTTTTTCCACAAAAAATAAGCAAAAGCAAACAAAGTACATATGCGCGTAAAAAAACTATTCCTCGTAATGTTGTGCACATTAAAAAATACGTTTCTTTCAAACCATACCGCCATTATGAAAATGATTGCTCTGCATACATTTTGAATACAAGCAAGGAGCGAGTGGAATGGAAAAAAAATAATTAAATCAGATTCTCTACTTGTCCTAAAATATTCCATCTACGATCAGTAAAAGGTAAAATTCCCCTTCATGGAGCAGGTATTCACAGTATACCGTGCAATAGGTTGAAAAATATCAGCCAGATTAAATGAATACCTAGACTTTGTCAAGTAACAACATCAATATTTTCTCAACATTATCAGGAAAGAGGGCATCAGATTTTATTCGATAAAATATTTTAATCTCGCACTTTCCCCTATCCAAGAAAAAATCGAGAGGCTATGTAAATAATTAAATCCTTTTGGGGAAATTCAATTCAATATCTGTTTTCAAATCCCAGAAAAAAGTCCCCTTCTTCAGGGATGTTAAAATACTACCTTTTTATATATGCCTGAATATACATATTAGAAGTTACTTACAAAAAAACAGAGATTTTCATGGCTATAATACGCGTAACAAAGACTGTTTCTCTATTAAAAAAAAAGCTAGAATTAAACTTAAACATTTTTAAATCCAAACTAAAATTTTGTCTCCTACAAAACTGTTTTTATAATTTAAAGAAATATTTTAGTTATTAATGTTTGTTATCACTGCATTGTTGTGCTCTGTCACATTTGCGGGATCAGTATTGTCTACTTAATTTTGACCTACTTGACGAAATCCATAATACACTGATTGTATTCTAAATATTGTTTGATAATAAAGGTATTATTATTATTATTATTATTATTATTATTATTATTATTATTATTATTATTATTATTATTATTATTATTATTATAACATTAACCGCGATACAAGTTTCTGTTTCTCTTTCATTTTATAAATTGTGCTTTCCTAGTTGAAGACTGAAATTTCCTTTTTTACCAAAATGAAGTCGATCTTTAAATCAACGGCAACTCAAATAAATTCCTGTTTCTTAAAACTTCTTACTTCAAACGCGCCAACGTTATTTTGATGTTTGTTAAGTGTAGTATTTATTTATGATTATCATTGTTATTATGCCCTTCTGTTCGTGGCTTCTAATAAATTGCATTCCAAACTCGAAGGCTTATCAGAAATCAGTAGAGGACGAGGACTAAAAAATGATGGCTAACGCCACAATGAGGTTGTGGTCCTGACTTTAAAAATATTCCCGCTTTCGCAATATTGCGATCTACTCAAAAGTCCCCATTGAAATTTTAAATGAGGCACATATAATTTTTTAAGAACTGCTGAAAAGGGATTTATTTACCTCTGCTTTCTTTTAACATCTTCTTTAAATGCCTTAACAAGCTAATTAAAAATGCAAAAGACAAAGTTTGGTACCAATATAAAAAGTTTTTGTATGTTCTTTTCCCAATTTTGCTGCGAAATATTAAAAGTTTTTCTATATTCTTATCCAAATCTACTTCGGAGCAAGAAATGTGAAACTTTCGTTTACTGAAAATATGCAAAGAATGGCAGAATAATTAATTGTTCGGAATATGTTTCGACTTTTCTTATAATTTAATGCGAACTCCTTAATTACAAAGTTTTTAAAGTCTTGCTGAATCGATCTAGGAGTATTAGGTTTGTTATTAAAAACATTGAAAACTGGCGCTTTGCAATAACATTTTACAATTTAATTTTCAGGTTCAAGACACTAAGTTTTTGATGCGTTGTTGTCACATTTACTGTTTGCAACGTACTAATTTTAATAAAATTTGTTAGCCTGTGCGGTGGCGTTGATGACTGCGGTTCCAAAATTTACTATTTACTATTATCAACTTTTTCGATCAACCTCTAACACAACCAGGAAGCTTCGCTAATAATAAGTTAAAAATTTACTTGCTACTGCTATATCGATAGTTATGCTTTCCATTACCATACATTTCTTTTTTCAAGTATCTGAAACAAAGTTAGTGGATATTTTAAGGCCTATTCGCGAATGCTATAGACGCAACGAAATAACCAGCGATATTGCTAAAGACTATCAACATGGTAGTTCTATCGATTTTGGAAAAATCGGCTGCGGTAATTGTAACTCTAAATTCTAAATACAAGTACCTCGTTCAAATTATCAAGTGCACGATCCTATGTCAAAGATAAAGGAAAATGGACTTAAATATTGACTTACGTTACGAGAAGTGTTTCACTTTCTCTGACAGCCAGATTGCAGCCAAGTACCACAGCAAATTCAATCATCTAAACAAGCATAATAAACCATCACAACAGATCATTACTCGAATATGATTCTTACTAGTAAGTAATATAAAAGGAAATGCAGGTAATTACTGTGCAGCAAGTGTTTAACAGAATCTTGAGAAGAAATTGTTTACCAAATAATTGAATAGGTCGACTTCCTGCAAGAGTCTTTAGATTGTCGTATTTTCTGCACCCCGTCTCTAATACGTCGTAAACTGTGATTTCTAGCACTTTTTTTGTTACTACAAATTTTGCTCGAAAACTTTTTACAAACAAAATTATACCAAACGAAATAAGAGAAATCAGGCAGAAGTAGTCTCTGAGCGTGTACAAATACAAAAAAGAATCGCTGCATATAAAAGTCGAAAGGAATGCGTTAGGTAAAATAAACTGGTGCGGAGGAACTTTGGGAAAGCCTGGAGGTTCAAAAGTGATGCCCCTGAACTCGAAACATCTTCCGTGAAAATGTCTGCCAAATGCAAATCTGCGTATGTGATTCTATGATACTAAACATAATGCTGAAGAAGCCTAAAATGTTGTACCATGACCGGAAATATTATGTTTTTATCACCGACCCCGTGACTATCTTTGCCTACTGTTTATAATTCCAAAACCGCAGGCCCTTACCCGTAACCATTCCAGGACCGTCCTAGGAATTTATCTACCTGCACTAACAAGCGGGATATAAATATGTTTTCAAACTTTTTCGACGAGCAATTCTTGACATATAAAAATAACATAAAAATAATAAAAAGTAACAAATTATTACATTCTATTTCATTATATTACTACGTAATATAATTATTAATATACAAAATATTAAATATAATACTAAAAAACTATCAGTCCCTATCGTCCCTATTGCTACTGTCGTCACCTAGTTCAATGATCAATTCCGCCACTAATCGTTCTCGATAAATATTTTCTTCGTTTATTACTCGTTTTTCACAGTTAGACAAGCTTTGTACTGATATTTGGCAACTGCATTTAATATGCTAAATATCATCGAGGTTTCGACACTGCCGAAAAGCCAATGCAAAAAGTATACGTCCCAAATGATAAGGACCAAAGATTACATGAGTCGCACCAAAAATGTGTTTAGAGAATTGGGCGGTATTGTTATTTTATGAGCGGGTTAGGGGAACGTACCGCATCTGCATCAACACTTTAAAACAGGATAGAGTCTGTCTCAGTAGAGAAGAGCCCATGCACGTTATTGTTCGATGCAATAAGCGTCCTATCTCCTGGCGTTACTGCGATCTTTATCGTGTAGGTGAAACACTGGCGGCACTTATTTCAATTACGTTTATTTTATTGTCCAATGTCTGGCGTTTTCACCAGATTTTTAATACCCATAATGTTTATTATTCTAGTACATAATGTTAAGTTTTAGTTCCATATAAATGAAAATTTTGGGTAAAGGTGTGAAGCTACTAATTTACATATTGTTCTTTTCAATTTATCAATGATGCGAAGATTACTGGGAATTTTTAGGAAAAAGTAAAACAATTAAATGAACTAAACACAATACAAAGGTAAATATCCCATTTTAACGATTACCCATTTTTCTCAATAAAAAATATTTTTCTTTGAACATATTTACATTGTGAAAAATAAAACAAATCGTCAATACCTCCCAAAGTTTCCAAACGTCGGATTTGATTTTCCAACTTAGCAGGCCGGTGTATCACTGTAAACAATAGTAAGTAAACAATATTTAATCAAAATACAAAAGTAAAAGGTATAAAAAATAAATAGAACACATTCTGAAAAACAAACACTACAAATAATTATGAAGCTGGAGTAGTAAAAAACACTAGTTTATGTAACAAGTCCAGAAAGAGTAATTTTACTGCCCAGTAAGCAAATTTCAAATTCAAAGTGCTGGAAGCCGGCGAGTACAGTTAAATTTTCGCAATGAAAGACATATTATATTAACGGTACATTACATAACAACGAGATATTTAATTTTTCAAAAGAGAAGTATTTGGCACTAGGGGTAAGCTGTGTACTTAAATTCTTTGAGTTTGAAAACTTGAATCTGAACCTAAAATGTGTTTTAAATTAGAACGAAATATCGGCAAAGCATTTTTAATAAAACCTCTTTCCCCAACAGCATGTACAATAAGTCGTTGCTCTTTTGCGATTGGTATCCTTATTCCTTTTTCGCTGTCATCCTTTATCCGATGTGTGTCCACTATGAATGGAGTGTAGACAATGAACCTTCCTTTCTGCCGAAACTTTGTTATTTGTTTAAGGAATTTGACCCTTTTTAATCGAATGTCTTGTGATTCCATTAGTGTTTTTCTATTATCAATCAGTCTTCTTCCATCTACAAAAAAATTGAATACCTTTTTGTATGAATAAACGTCAATCCCTCAAAAATAACTTTTTTTTACATAATATGAATACTAATAAAATATTTTGTTGTCTGATAAAAACGAAAAAATAAGTGTTGCAATTATCCAAATTATTATACATTTTTTTAAAGCACAGTAAAACCAGGAACACATTCAATGCAACGTTGAATAACATAGAACATACATACAGGGATGTAGTACTGATAAAATGTACTGACGATGCCTTTGCAACTAACCAAATTTGTCAGTCGTTCTATACCAGCACATATTATATATATTTCCTAAATTTAAGCAAAACGTGTATACTACTGCTAACAGTTAAATATTTGTGATCCAAAAATTCAGCAAATATGGTCGTATTTTTAATGGAATTGTATAGGGTGAGTCAAGGATACAGTAAAGAAAATACAAAAATTGAAAAGATTGTCGGATGCGCAATTTGAAATTAGTTTAAAGTATAAGGGTCACTCAAAAAAACGTGACGAACAAAATATATATATTTTTAAATATAATTCCCGATTTTCAAATTTTCTTTTTAATCACAAAAAGTCCCTACAAATCTAAATCTGTATATTATTGGTTTTGAGAGCGTTTAAGCTTTTCCATATTTCACAGTTTATTTTAAATTTATCAAGATGTCTAGCTGTGTTTGGTACACGCCAATATTTCACTAAAAGTCACTTACAAAATTGTTTTCTAAAACACTCTAGAGTTCACGACGCAAGTCCATATGTTCAACGAAAAAACAATGCATTATGGAAGTCAAATTATCCATGAAAAGTGTGTCTTGAACTTTTTTCTCTCTCACGCCTCGTTTTCCAAATTCAAATTATTTTATTAATCAGTACAGTATTGCTATTGGTATTGGTATTAAAGGGGGGCGCCCTCGCTGGCGTCCAAGCACTTAGGACACCAGATGGGCCCGTTGTGCCCCCAGGCCGCTCTAGAGGGCGTCCAGAATGCCGCTCCTCCTATAGAAGGTCAGCAACTCTTTTAGCCCAATACCGTGCACTGAGTCCGGATCGATCAGGGCCGTTCCGAAGACTCTCAATCTTGCCCATGTTAAAACAGGGCACTCGGTGAGCAGATGATACGGAGTCTCCTCCCCTTCCATGCACCACCTGCACTCCGGGTCGTCTCCAATGCCTAGCAAGCAAAGATTCCTCCTAAGCCTGCAATGTCCTGTGTAGGCCTCTGTTAGTGCTCTACACTCCCTTCTGGTCAGTCTAAGCAGCTCCCTTTTCCGAGGGAGGGCGGGCTCATCCATCAAGCCTCGCCTGTGTATCTGTGTATACAGTACAGTATAGCCTTCCTCAAAATGTGTATTTAATTTGATGTTTAAATGCAAGGCAATATTCCTTCTAGTAGACTGACAAAATACTCCTCCAAAAAATGGAACTCAAACGTAATTGCGTTCGTCCGGACAATTTTCTGGGTAAAATGAAGCGTCCAAGCAAATAATTTCATTCTTCATTGTTAACTGGGTTTTCCGAGAAAGGCTTATCAATGTACCGATTAACAAACTAATTTGTATTGCGGAGACATCCGCGTTGTAGCGCAAAACTCCAACTGACACTTTTTAAGCAGAAATGATCTGGCTTTCAAAAAGTAGTATTACTTTTTGCCAAAACTAGGGGCGTATAGTTTTATACGCTAAATATATGAACTTCCCGACAGTTAGAAGTTAATTTGACTTTTGGTAGGCGGGCACTAAAACTCATTTCAAATTCCTAACGCGTCTTTGATAAATTTCTCCTCTTCATACTTCAAGATATATTATCTGACTTTAAATTTTTTTCACAGTATTCTGTAACACCGTTTATCTTCACTTTTCTGTTTCCAATGAAACTATTATTCTGCTATTCATAATTTAAACCCCTCTTTTTACATCATCGCCCTTTAAAAGTTCAAAAATGAAATGGTTAGGTTTGGTTAGTTTGTGAAATATGCAATAATAAACAATCTTCATATTTATAAATGTCTACTAACAAAATTGAATTGTTGTTGACACGTATTTAGTGTAGCCGGAATTCTAGGTGCGATAAAATTTGGTAGCAGCGAGGGGTAGTGACAATTCCTTCAAAAAGATCTTTCATAAAATGTTTTACATTTATAGTATAGATTTACAATGAAAATAGTGTATGAACAATAGATCTGCTAACGATTTTTCGACTGGTAGTGCCAGTTCTAAGCCACTTTTGAATGAAATGTTTAAATCTTATTCATGTTCAAGTATGAACGATTTAGAATAAGGCAATCCACTCTCCAATAATAGAAGCACCTTCAGATCACTTTGTTTTAGTTTTATCTTTCTCTTGTAGAATTATCGCCCTTCTTCATTCAATTATATTCATTATTTTGTTGATATCGGTATCCTGGTTGATTTTGTTTTACCAATTCCATCAAAAGCAATTAACTATGTTCAATTCTTCTCAAGTATATTATGTTCCTGTTCTTCTTATTATAAGTTATTAGATACTATTTAGTAATATGTTCAACATTATTCTAAAACTGTGCTGGTGAGATGAGCGGTTTAAATCATAATTTTTAATACTTAAATGTAGCAGTGCAATTATTATATACCGTTTGCCACCACTTGAAAAAAAAATGAAATTGCTTTCAAATACGCAACTCAACTCCGACGTCGATTTAGGAAATCAAACTATTATTCAACCGCGGATACTCGGACCTATTGACATCTAAATGTTAGCGCTCTGGTCTCATTAAGGAAATCAAATATTGGAAAATTTTCAGCAATCAGTGTTTCCGACGTTCCGTGCTGGGAAACAGTTTTCCGATTTTATTCTGTTTATTTTAAGACTCGGTCATATTCCGCGTGGTATGAGTTTTCCGCCAATATCTGGAGAAATTTAGTTGACTTTTCCGATTGGATTTCTCTTTTTTTTTTCTGGAATAGAAAACGCGAATTTACGATTGTATGATTTATATGGTCTTATTATAAACAATATATTTTCTGTTGGGATAAATTCGAGATTAAATATTTAATTTGTGTTTTATACAACAAAGGCTAGCTGATCCATTTCTTCAGTCAGCTTAGGATTTAAAAATGGCTATTTTTTGTGACTTTCTCCTGGACACTCGACCATTGCCGAGACCATTTTTTGGCGCCACCTTACGCCAGGAGACATTTAAATTTAGCTTAGCACAATACTTGATAATCAAATTTTGTTGCCCAATTTCGGCTACCTTACACCTTAGTAAATCAAATTTTCGCACTTTTTAAGGATGATGAATTATTGAAATTGGACAAAACTCCTGTAATAGTTTTCCACAGAATCACTTGTTTAATAAATTTACAGAGTTGCGAATCACATGTTATAGTTTATAAATCCAATACGTCTTGTTGGAAAATCAGTCAGTAATAGTCAATGATCATTTGGATACAAAAAGAAATATCGACACAAAACACCCTTATAAGAATTACTATGTGGGAAATAGATTGCAATCTTCGAAATTTGTAAAAGATCAATAATGACGCAGTATTTGTAATTAGGCAAATTATAGAAAAATCAATTGAA
The DNA here is from genome assembly GCF_029955315.1 of Cylas formicarius. Lineage (NCBI taxonomy): Eukaryota > Metazoa > Arthropoda > Insecta > Coleoptera > Brentidae > Cylas > Cylas formicarius. Next base: position 29,273,242 of record NW_026844352.1, read on the forward strand.
TACAATAGGCCAGTGTTCTTATGACTCATAGACTTAGAAAAAACATTTGATAAAGTGCAGCTACAGGACGGGATACATATACTCTATAATAGAAATATCCCATTTGATATAATAAAACAAATCGAAAATATATCCAAAAGTAAATGAAATAGAAGCAAGAGTAAATTCAAAGCAAACTGAGCCAATAGATGTAACTACAGATATTAGGCAAGAAGAATCACTAGGCCCCTTATTATTTAACATTATATTAGACGAAAGGATTAGAGAAGTAAAAACAAAAAAAGACTATAAAATAGGTAATGCAGAAATACAAGAAGTGTTGTGTTATGCCGACGATATTGCGTTAGTAGCTTAGAATGAAGATGATTTGAAGAGATTTCTACATCAGTTTAATATAAATGCAAACAAATTTAACATGAAAATTGCGGCCAAAAAAACTAAATCACCAGTAACCTTAAGGAACCAATTAGATGTAAGCTGGAACTTACCAACCAAATTATAGAGCAGGTAATGAACACCAAATATTTAGGAATTAGATTATTATATGATAATAATATAGAGGATGAAGTAAGAGAACAAACTACAAAAGCCAATAGAATAGCAGGATGCCTAAACGACACGATACGGAAGAATAAATACTTAAGAACCGAAACAATATCCCGAATAAATAAATCTGTAATTCGTAATCGTAAGTCGTGACATATACCGCCGAAAAAAGACGGGAAACATCTAAGTCTCAGAAATGCCTGGAAACAAATGAAATGAAAACATCAAGGAAAATACTCTGGGATAGAGAAACAAATGAAAACATAAGACTCATATGTAGAATTGAAAACACTAGCACCTGGACCAGATATAGAAAGCAAGAATGAAATCAACATATAGACAGAATGCCTGAACAACAGATAGTGAGGATAGTAAGAGATAAAGATGGAACTACAACTTGTGTAAGTAAAACAGGCAGAAGTACCTAATATAGAAGAAGAAGAATAAGAAGAAACTTTTTGTGAGCTTCTTTTTATGTCAGTGTTTTCTTGATATTCACATCCATGACGGCGTATCCCGTGTTTTTCTTTTAGAGTTTTATTATGATGACAAAAGACATTTAAATTTCAAAATTTATTGCAAATATGTGATGTTTATACTTATAAGCATTTTAGTGAAAAATGAAACAAATTTGGTCTATATTTCTGATACATAATAGCAACTGCTGGAATTCAAATTACAAAATTTAAAAGTAAATATTTTTCTCTAAATTTAGAGATACTCTTTCCAGTTAATTGGGCTATATCAAGATAAAATAGACAATACACGAAAGGATTACTACATGTGTGTGGGCTTATAATTGTCAAAAATGAAATAGTATTTTATTATATTCGATACTTGTTCCGCCATCTATATTCCAATGGAACAATTATAACTGTGTAAACGTGAAACATTGAAAGTAAATTATGGTAAAATTTATTCTCCAGACATGGCAGAGCATTGAAGAGGTCTGCTAAATCATTCTGATTTAGAAATGACTGCGCTTACTTCTTTAAAGTATGAGGTGCGAGTGTTATTTAAAGAATTTATATAAATTGAATTTATATAAATTGAATTTATGAAATTAGCAATTCAAGTAGTAGTGGCTGAATCCCGTTAATTAACTTTAAAAACAAATTTATTTAAACGAAACCATAGCTGGAAATGTTATTACAAATATTAATAATTAATTAATCGGCGGGCACAGCGCATCGGTAAACTTGCAGGTGGGATAAAGCTCGTCGGAATTGAGTTTTTTCTATCTACAGATTCATTTATGACCAAAAAGCCATGTATATTTAAAAAAAAATGTTTCTGTCACCTTAGCTAAGGGACATCGCAGCGACATACGGCACTTGGTGTATCGATTCCCATAAAAGCTACAAATTCATTATTTTAATGCATTTTCTTTCTATATTATTTAAATTTTAACTCTAATTTAAGATAAAAATTTCTGAAAGGGCCGTATTTTCCGTATCTCTAACTCTAACAGAAATCAATCAATCAATTCGGATCTACAAAAATTTTCTAATTTGGATCTTTCTGAACTCCGTAAAAAATGTTTCTTATATTGAGTAATTCAAACTCAAGTTGTGACATCTGTCGAAAGCTCGGCAAGTTTAGGGTTGAATTAAATAATGCCGAAACAGTTTTCAGAATTGTCAGTAGCGCCACCTTGCGGGAATGCAATGCGTTGCCTTCACCAATCGATATATATTGTGGGTGGATTGCTTATATGGGATAGAGGTCTGTAGGGAGCATTGCTTACGGAACAAAGAATAGGTGTCATCTACGCTTAACTGGTGAGATGGCGCCCAAAACTAAAAACGAGTTTGTATTTAATCACAAAGATGCTTTCGTGATTTCATAAAGTTGTTTCCCGACAAGTTTTGACAAACGTTGTTAAAGGCAAATCAGTTCCGTATTCGTTGTCTGACTCTTCATTTTCAGAATTTGAGAATCCAACGCGAGCGAAGCAATGCCCTATTGTAGCCTGCGTAACGTGATTCTAAGCTAGATACCCACAGAATAGCATCTAATAAATTGGGTTGAACAAAACCCAACCACGTTCAATATCAATCACGTTACAATATCAAACTTGATTCTTTCTAAAATTATTTTTTAGGGCTAAGATAACACCTTCATCTAAAGTTGAATAGCTGTGGAATTGGCAGGAACAAACACTAGCTTTATTGCCTCTAAATTTTGCATATTGCGATGTGCTTTGCGATTATCAAGTACAAGCAGAAAATCTTTCTCTTTTGTGCAGTAAACATTAAATCTCATTTGCGCACAATTTTTTTGAACAGTTCACCTGTCATCCACGCTTTTGTGTTGTTCTCGTACGTCACAGGCAAAGTCTTTATGTTCTTAAAACAGAGCCGATTTTTCGCATTACCAATAACAGTCAATTTTAACTTTCCTGCCCCTGTCATATTTGCTGCCAGTAGGAGAGTTATTCGATACTTTGGTATTTTTATGCCACTGCATTTTTCACCTTAAAATCTCATAGTCTTGTCCGGGGTCGTTTTGAAAAATAGAGCAGTTTCATCTGTATTGAATATTGGTATTCTTCCCTGATTTTAGGGCAAACATTTTTTAAGCAGGTCCTGAAACAGCTGCCGCTTCGCCTGAAATTTTCAAATTTATCATACAGTATTTATTTCTTTATCAAAATTAATGTTGCCTCCTTCAGAGTAATCTCCCCCAGATATAATACACTTGTGCCAAAATTTTTTCCAATGCTCGAAGCACTTCTGGTAAGCGTTTTCTGGTATAGCCTTGAGTTCTTCGAGCGATTTTTTCTTTATTTCCTTAATGATTGGGTTTTTTTTGGCCAAAAAGATAAACACAAGCAACGATGAGTGCATTATCGTGTTGCAAAATCCATGAATTTTTTACCCACAATTCCGAACGTTTTCTTCGTATTACTTGTCGCAACCGGCGCACAACTTCCACTCGTTATTGACCTTGTGGTAAGAATTCTTGATGTACTACACCACGATAATCAAAGAAAACGATACGTAAAACTTTGACATTTTATCGAACATGAAGTGCTTTTTTCTGTCTGGGTGATTTTGGGTTCTTCCATTAACTGGACATTGGTTTCGACGTCATAAAGATATATCCATGATTCGACACCTTTCTGTGCATATCAAGATCATTACTGACTTCGTTTCACAGCTCTCGACGGTCCTTAAGCAGTTTCCGAACCAATTTTGCTGCTACACGTTTCATGTCCAAAATGAGCCAATAGAGATGCTGACGTGTTTTCAGCCACTTCTCTAATAGTAATTTGATGTTTTTTTCAAAACTATTAGTTTCACTTGTTCAACGCTTTCATCAGTTATTGACGTGATGAGGCGTGCAGGGCGAGGTTCGTCATCGGCGTCTTCTCGGATATTTTGGAACAGCTTGTACCACTTATAAACATTTTTTTTTGCTCAAAGTGGATTCACTATATGCCGTAGTCAACATTTTAAGTGTTTTGCAGAACTGTACTCCATTTTTTAGGCAAATTCTTTGTTACATTTTTTTTTGACACCAGAAAATCGCCGATCACACAAAACACGTCCAACGGTTCTGTCTCACAAAAAAAAGTAAACGTGCAAACTGGCTGACACTGTGAACATATGTTAGGGACATGTGTACCAACAAAACAAAAAAAAATTCGAAGATCGAATGTACGTAGCCCGGCCAATTACAACAATCACCTTACTTTTTGAACACACCTCGTAAAGTGCCGTTTGCGCCATCTTTGTAGATAACCAACTGAATACTTGAACCTTTGCACTCCCACTTTGAAGCCAATTCGTTGCCTTTAAACTGCAGCACTGGTCTATTAATGGGCACGTTGTGACTTCTCTGATCAATATTTTCGTAATTTGATTGTCTGATTTTCTTTGTAGCTATATTGGAGCTCCCACTAGTTGGATAACTTTCGATTTTTCCTATGTTTTCCAAATTGTTGCAACGGTACAATGGGAAACTTGTTAAGAGCGGTGGTGAAAACGGATTTGTATACAATAGTTTTCATCTTCTTCTACACTGACTATTTTACGTTATAGTTCAAAATTTACATTGAGCTATAGTATTTAATTTGTAATATCCTCAAAGTACGATTTATATAAAACGAAGATTGTCATAAAATCCCTAGACTCAAATTCACTCTCATCAATAAGCGTGACGTGTTCAAGAAATTTCGAAGCAACGTTCTGTGTGGATGAAATCTAATCCCTGCCTTGTTGGCCCCTTTCAATGTTAAACAGAAAATCTCGTTAGCCGTAAACTTCGGACGATTTTAATTTAAAATTCCAATTATCTAAAAAAACACGAAAAGAGTAAAAACATGAAGCCGACCATACACCGTCCGACAACGCTATGGAAATTAGGTTTCGCCGAAATTAAACCCAATGTATAGAGTTCGAAGAACCTCAAGCGGCATTTGGGAAAACCATCACGAACTTTGAATCCGATAACAAATAAAATATAGTGGGGACGTGGTCGCGGCGGTCATAACTCATACATATACAGGGATAGGAGCGAAATATGGATACTTAAGGCATCTCTCGCTCCGGGTTTTCCCATTCTGATTTTTACGTTTTCCTTATTTTCCGGAGCATTCGTCATTTCGAATGCATTATTTCATGTTTTCAATTGATGCCCTTACCGTGTACCGCGGCACGTTAGAGATTGAATTTTTTATTTGCTTTACTGGGCCATTTGGAGAGCAAATGGGGAAACTGCCGTTTTATATGTCGTAATTTACATACGATTTTTTTTTTATCAACGTGATTTATTTACGAGGAGATCCTACATACTTGGTTTTTTATCTTTGGTGTCTCTGTGGTTTAATGTTGAATACAGATGTTTTATTTAACCCCGACCCGAGGTATACCACAAGTTTGAATTTTGCTTTTGATATAAAAGTCCTTGGGTTAGGCGAAATATTTTTCTGGGAAAATGGCAAACTGAGTATGGCCGTTTCATAAACAAATGAAAAGCGTGTCTTAAAAATTGATTTTTACAAAACAAAAATGTATTTTGCCGTTTTTAAAGAGGTTTGCGTTTTAAACATGTTCAAAATATAACAAAAATTTGAGTTTTTTTATTGCGTACGCTGCGGTAGGTTTTCTGTGCATATGCTTACCATTTTATTTCATGGGCTGTTGCTGTCGCCCTATCCAAAAATTTCAAAGGGCTCACCAGCGACGCGTAGATTCATAGGAAAACGTTGAAATAGTTCTAAACATACACATATCGATGGCGACGTATAGTAGTACATACATTTTGATTCTTGCTAAGCCCGTTTTAAATATATCGCCCTTCTAAATATACGGAATACATAATATTCGCATCTTCTTAAATATAAATAATACAGTTAATCTTTTTATTAAGAAAACATACATAACTTAATAATATTAAAATATCCCTGTTAACAGTATCTACCGAACACAAAAACATATCCTTTGAAAATAATTATAATTTAATATTTAATTAGGTGCGCTGTTATCGATATAATACTATAACTAAGAAAAAAAATCTTTAGTTATTGGAACCGCATAAATATTCTTATTGTTAAAGCGAGCACATTTTTTTGTATTGCACTTACTACTAGCCTTAAATCGTGACTCTAACAGCAATTAGGCTATCAAAAACTTCACGTATTTTTAGAAAATACATTTTTAAAAATTTGTTTTTCGAAGTAAATCAAAACTAGATTTTCGAAGAATTTTATAAGCAGATGAGTTATTTTATATAATGGGATATTTTAAGACAATTAGGGATAACGTTATAGTCTCTAGAACGTAACAAAAAAGTCAGTCTACGGACTAACCTCTCCACAAAAGCTTGTCAATTTTTCAAAGAAACTTCCACGGGCTACTGCAATACTATTTACAAATCTTCTGGATTCCTCCTGATTGATAACTCCAACTTGCTGACGTTTCGCAGGTTGGCTTCATCAGAACTTAAGTGAGACTGGCTCTTATTCTACTCTGTACTTTCTTATATAGTGTTTGAGAGGGGCGGAGCTAAAGAAGACACGTGAGAATTGTGATGACTGCTTCCCATATTCCCATATTGTTTACAGATTTCTGCGTTCTTGTTTCTGCAATGTATTCTTTTCCGCATATGCATCGAATGATTAAACTCCTGGTATCTCAAAATCTTTCACAGCCAAGTGCTAAATCTGGTTTTAACGTTATATTTCTTAAGAACTTTTAATATATGGTCAGTAGTATTTTGAATAATAGTCGCAAGTGCGAGGTTGCTTTTGGACCCATTCTCTCCGGAAGGTTGTGGTGAAGTATATTGTAATGGAACGCTTAAAATCGCTAATGTGGAAATTATTAGACAAGTGTTTTAATTCTGGGTTCAGTTACTCAGGTTAAGATGTCTTTACGGCTCTGTAAACAAAATAGTTGATAAAATATCATTTTTAAGCCGGATGATGATGTGACAATACATTAAGGCATGGGTCTGTGTGCGTAAGTTTGTTAGGCCTAATTTGGTATTAATAAGAATAGCTGTTCAGTTTTGGTTATTTTTTTGTATATATATTGACTTTAAATATTAATTCATTACCTGGGTTTTCTACATATTGATTTCTTTATGGTTCGGGGTTAATCGAATACATTTATCAAATTTTTTTTATTTAATTTTTTATAAACTTTATGCGTATGCTGTATGTGTAGTTGTGCGTAGTGTGGAGAACAAAATCCCGAGACATCTCGTCTGTCTTATTTTTCGAGGGTTTATCCGTAGTTTTGTTTTGTTTCTGATTAAATTTTCAATTAAGAATTGATTTCGATGAACTTATATACTATTGTTCCACCCGCGGCTTCTAAAAGGAAGTCTAGGAAACATTGAGTTTCTTTCAATAGCTAAGAATAGAAGATTATTATTAGTTTCTAATTCAATTGTTAAGCGTATATAAGGATGTATAAAGTTTAAATGATTAAGAAAACCTAGGAGGGATTCTTGACCATGAGGTCAAATAACAAAAGTTGCTTCATCTTAGCGTTTCCATAATTTTCGATGGAAGGTATCGATGGCTTTCTTATCAAAAGTTTCCATAAATTTATTTGCGATGACTGGTGATAATGGAGAACCAACAGCTCTTCCTGATATATGCTCATAAATTTGATCGTTTCAATAAAAATATCTTCCATATAAACATTTTTCAACTAAGATGACAAGTTTTGATTTCGGATTTTTGGATTTTAATATATCTGAAATGATGTTGATAGTTACAAGAATAGGAACTTTAGTAAAGAGGGAATCTACAAGCTAGAACCAATGGTGCTAATAATAGATCGTTGCTTGCGAATCTTAGGTAGTTCGTAGAAACGAGGAGTTTTGAATTCGTGAGGGACAACAAATTTTTTCACTGATTCTCAAAGAAAGAAGCCTTAACAACAGATTTAAGCTTATCCTCCGTTAGATATTAAGTTTTCCACCACAAAATACATTTCACCGAATCAAAAAAAAAGAATCCAAAAGCATCTCCAAACTTGCCACTGTCCTCCTTGCTTACATTCAAAACATTACTGACCAAATATCAAACTATCTTAAGAAATACAACTTTAGAACCAGATGTACCACTCAACAACTACGATCCGTCAAAGATAAAATTACAGCATATATTTAAGAAACAATACAAAAAAATATCAATTAAGCTAAAATCGAAGAATATCTCCAAAAAGTGACATTACTGAAGTTTTTAATTTGTTGGACTGTGCCGATGATTTCAGATTCTAATAAACTTAAAATTCAAACAATATTGTATATACATTACTCAATTATCGACTATCAACCAAAATTTTTAACGTTTTCTAAAACTTACCTTAACAAAGATGAGGGGTAAGAACGGAGGTTGACAAGCTCAGTGGAGATGATAATGGGTCAACAATATCATACAAGTAAATGGGCGCCACTTGGTAAAGCTCCACTGTCATTACTGAGTCAAACAACCAACAAAATTCTGATAAACACATATTTGAAGAAAGCAAATAAAAGTGAACCAGCGATTGGTTCGCAAGAAATCTTCGACCAAATTGGTACATTGATTGATTGAGTGATATTACGCAGCAGTTATCCACCGTTCGCGTTGGTAGGGGAATACGGTTCAAACAATTCGCTAGGGCGGCCTCTGAATCATTACAAAAAAATAGATAACTCCGTACTGCCTTAACAACTCGTACTGCCTTCAGGTACGCTCGACAACCCAAAAATCGATCTCAAATCGGTACAATCCAAATCGTAAGTATCGGCGAGCCCAAAAAGGGTTTGACGATCCTGCACCCCAAAAGAAACCCTAAAACCATAAAACGATGAGCTTAGAACCAATTACGCATGTGGTAGAACGCGAAGAAAATGAAAGGGACTACGTATTTACCTCGTACGAAGCGAGTTTCTTCCCTAGATTCGGCAGTTGGACACGAAATGTTTTCTTTTGGTTAAATTTTCGGCACACAGCAAGCTAAAAAAAGATGATAATAAAAAATGATTATAAGCGCTTCGCCCACGGAAAATTGACTGAGAAAATCGTTACCTAGTCGTTCGTTCGGGATTGGAAAAGGGCTTACCTTACCCACGCTTGGAACCCAGAACAGCAATAGATCCAACCAAAATTACTGGAATAATCCAAGCGGAAATTATCCCTCTTACATCGGAGGACGAACAAAAGAACTCGCTGATAATTAAAATTGCATACAGAATTTGAATAGAAACCACAGTAATTTAATCACAAATCCGAACTTTTTCCAACCACTGGCGAACAACCAATCAAACAAGTTTCTGGAATAGAAGAGAGTTGGTCGAACTATTTTTTCGGGTAACAAAAACTTCCGTCTAATTTTGCAAGAACAGAGAAAATTTTCGTCGATATCGGATCCGACCAGCTGCCCCCTCTAGTAAAGAGTTGACAAACGAAGGTAAGCGAAGACTATATACGGACCGCGTATCTTGCAGGAACCATCCGTTTATTAATTAATACTGTTCATTAATTAATTACTGTTATTACAAATTTAAAACATCACAAGTTATATGTATTGAATTAATGTTTTTGTTGTGTTTTTCATAACATGTTATGACAATAAATAATTGTTTAATATTTTGACTAAGTTTATAGACAGCCGATAATCGTAACCCTATAATTTTTTTATCACTTATACAGTAACGCCAGACATATTTTAGGTAAAAAAATCACTATCGAGATTGAACAGGATAACTCTATTAATTTTTTAGACTTAACTATTACGAAAACGCAAAACAAATTAGATTTTTCCATTTACCTTCACACACGGGCACAGTCATACATAACAGCTCATTTTACTACTTTATACACAGACTTCTTAATACCCCACTCTCGACAGAAAATTACAAGAGAGAACTTAATATCATTAAACAAATTGCACTGAACAACGACTTCAATCCGTCCATTATAGATAACTTTATAGATAACAAAAATCAAGTGTCTACAGGTTGAAATGCGGATCTTGTCCTAAAATTTATATTGGCCAAACATTTAGATCCTTCAAGAAACGCATTAACGAACATAAAAGAGCGTTTAAAAACAATAGTCTTGATTGTAATTATGCTACACACTTAAACACAAAAAAACACATTTTTGACGACAATTTTAATATTTTACATACAACCAGAAAAAGTAGAAAATCAAATTTATTGCAAGTTATGGAGATTAACAACCACGATCATTAGACTTAAATACCTTCCTTTACTGAACTTAACTTAAACTTAAATTCGCACAGCAACATTAATTAAGGTTTTATTGTCGTTTTTCGGTATATATAGTAGCAGATAGTTTGTAAATATTACATTTGATAAAGACACGGTGTTGTCGAAACAATTGTCATTTCATAATATATAATTTCGTGAAAATCTGAACTTTTAGTTCTTATTTATTTTGATAAATGTATTTTCATCAAGTAAAAGCCACTCCAGTTCAAGATTCCATTGTACAGACAGCTCATTGCCGTATCAAAATATTGGGTGCGTTCCAAGGGTCACACTTATTGAGACCGTCGAGTTAGCGCACTGTTCTAGGTGCCAAAAATGGAACTGCTCAGTTGAGACGCCTCATTGATTGGCTGAGGGAAAAAGTTTTACGGTCACTTGAGTTGAGTGGCGCGAAATTTTAATCAACCTCAACTGCAAGTAATAAGATATTTTAGTCATACGGTTTTTTATTCGCTTTTTTAAACACCAAATATGTTATCTACCTCAAATACCTTGTTGACATTCTAATGTGATTATAGAAATCGTTGAAGGTATAGATGGAATTAAATCTTAAAATAATTAATTTTTCTTATTATAGAGACTCTCATAAGGCCCACCAAATTAACAGGTTGAATTAAATGGTTGATAAGTTCCTTTATCAAATCGTTGATATCTATAAATGTTAAAACTTAATGTTTTTTTGAAGGAAATAAATACAAAATTTGAAAAAACCCTACAGCTTTTGCATTTATATTACTTTAATATAACCCCATAATAATATGAAATATTATGCATATTAAACGATTTATACATTTTAAAGATTCATAGATGTCCATCAAAATTCAGTCTAGAGTGGGCATTTTCCTTTTAAAATTGAAAGAGTAAACTTTCTTGTAATGTAATATTTGTTGGCGTTTCCACATGCCTTTCTTTGCTAATTCTGAAATATATTTCAACATTCTCTTGTATCGCAAAACTCGAGTTATTATGTCTAAGGCAATGATACACATCTAAATTAATGCATTTAGTTTCACTATTTAGGGAGAATAATTATAGCTCCTTTTCATTGGAATAAATGTCGATGATGTACTCGCCATTAAACTAAAATCGTTATTACTGTTGAAAGTATATATTTCTAATACGCCATTAGGAGTATCTGTAATAAGCTCCTTACTTGTCTGGAGTATGTGGTTTTATGAGTTAATTTTCTACCTATGCCTTTGGATGACCCTTGAATTTGGCCCTATTGAATCCACCGCATTATTGCTCTGCTAATTAAATTATCGAAACCAACTTTTGGCATTCATTCATTAATGCAATTTATATGGCATCCTTTTATTTATTTTCCGAAACCAGTATACACTCATCAAATGGAGAGGTCTGTCACGATGTCAGCCTAGTAATGGAGTTGGTATTTACATTATTCATACGAAAGTGAACGCACATCGCATCGGTCAAAAAAAATATAAAACACTTTTTGACTTACATATCAAAAATACGTTTGTGTTAACAATTGAAATTTATTTTTCTTTCTAATAGTCCGTTACCATTTTCGCTCGGTAATGGATCAAACGAAATAAGGTCAGAAACCTTAAAGAAAAGTACTGGGCAGTGGATCTATTTAATGATTACAATTATGTGCCATATTGAACTGGGTGGTACCTCCCTCTTGCTTGAGTTTCCAAAAAAAATATTTCTGATGCGAAATTAGAGAGCCCTACGGATAACATCGCCTTCGTTGGACTGCCCGATAGATCGTACTTTAATTATAAAATAATTAAGTTATTATTTTTATTAAAAGTTTGCCCGCGAATTTTCTTTCGGTCTCTCTTCCACGGGCCAAAAAATATGCAAAAGCGTAAAGCTAAAAGAGTTGGCAACGAAATTAAAGCAGATCTGGGATACGAAATAATTAGATTCTTTTCTTAAGTGAAAATTTTAATTAAAATTTTTGCGATGTGGATCGTTTCGTGAATACTTGTACCAAGCAAGTTTCCCCGTAAGAAAATAACAAAGCTTGGTCCAAAAAAAAACGGCGGCTGACGAAGTTTTACTAGATTTTACCAGCCGGGCAAAATTTTCTTCGCACCAGATATAACTCAATTTTCATTCCTTATCGCAATTAGCAGCGGAACCTCGCGGATTACATCCTGGATTATCTTTACATATGGACCATCTGCGCCTAATTCTTGGTATCCTTATCTTACGGCACTACATTACTGCGAGATGATGACATCGACCGGGCCTAAGCACTGAACGTAATTAAAGTTAATGGAGATTTTTTTATAGATTTTCCCGCGGGATCGCTAGTAGGTAGGATAAGGTTTTTGTTTTAGTAACGTCGATAAAAATCTTGTTTTTCGTTAATTCAAATGGGTTTTTTAATTTTTGTAACAATTAAAATGTTTTCAGCCTTCGATAATTCGTCGAGCTGCCACCAACTTGTAAATATCAAAATGAAATAATTAATAACTACATTTCTATTACAATTTCATTAAGTTCCTCCTTGAAAGTGTTGATAAGATTAAGGATCATGATTCAGATAACATAAGATAGATAAAATATCTAATTCTTTTTCCCAAAATACGTTCCTGAATCTAAGCCAGACAAATTCTGGTGTTCATTTCATATCAACATTATAACATATTCAAAGTTCAAAATGAATCTTAAGTAGTTATTGTTTTTCTCCATTGTTCAGGTCGCTGTTTATAACTGATGACGTTTTTTCTATCGCTACAAAATAAGTACTTCTTGGAACTTGTTTAAGTAAAGTTATTTATTTTATGTAGAAAAATTCGTGCCCTACTATGTTCGTAGCGATGGGAATGAACCATTTCACCCACTAACGTGCACAATTTTGTTCTAAACGGCGATACCCATACATTTAATTCCTTTTTGCATATTGGTTAAAAACGAAATTTTAAATCTCGCTTATGCGCATTTTGAAAATGTTTTCATAACTGCTTTATAAGTTCGTATTAGCATTATACCTAAATACCTCTAGTAGCTTTATGTTTCGAACTAACCGACTATTCATGAATTTTCTAAATTAAAATGTTCCGTTAACCGATTAAAGATGAATTTTTAAAGTGGAGTCTAACAGAACAAATGTATTTAATATTTAGGCATTTCCTTAAATCTTTCCTTCATGTTTCACCAAATTTACTTTAAATTACCACCTTAAATTTCCAAAATTTTAGGCTTTCGCAAGTCTTGCTACAACAAGGTACCTATTTTTATCTCATCTGCGGTCGAGGTATCTCCTGCTTATGCTTTCCAAGTATTAATAGCCAAATCCTCTCAAGCTGGTCGAACTTTAGAAATTCAACCGATACCACAGAACAGACGACGTTTATTTCCGTCTGGTCGACCGCCTAGACCTACCCTGGGGACTCCCCCAATTCTCACCCGTCAACTAATCCTCGGATTTATTTCTGCAGGTTATCTCCGCCGTATATCTTTGCCTAAGGGGACCGCCGCATGGTGGCATACTAATGGCGGAGCTACAGATTTCACTGATAAATAGACACCGCAGCCAATGCCCGACCTGTTTATCGCGCTTGCCCTCGCTAACTGAGCAATTGGGTCAGAAATTTTAAATTCTCTGGCTAAGTGGATTATTCGTTTGCATCTGTTGGATTCGGGTTTTAATGCTCTTTCTGTGCTTTTAATCAAAACGATTATCCTGTCAACCGTTACAGCAATACCGCAAATTTTCTCTAATTCCCTTGATTCGTTTGAGTAGTGGTGAAAGGTAAACTGAGCGACCCGAAATATTTACTGATCCGCAACGCAATGGCCACATGTCGATAACAAATCCCTAAAATAAACGAAACAACTTGTTGCTGGATGTCTCGTTGACATATTGTGCTATGCAAGGTTATATAGTCTTTTGTGTTTTACGAAAAAATATTTATAGCATATTGACACAATATTACAACTCCAACAGTTGTAATCTTACGAGCCGTCAAAGAAAAAAGTAAAAACAGCAGTGAAAGCAAGAAGTTAAGTATTTGAAGAAACAAAGCGCAAGAAATTCTACTAATGGTTTTTTTTTTCGATGTATAGAACTTTAAGTTGGCATTACTGTTCAAGATGGCGACCGATTTAATACCTGTCAAGTGATTTATTCTCAGTTTGGTTTGGCAATTCATCATGAATAGACTCACGCCTGAACAACGCTTGCAAATAGTGCAATTTTATTTCGAAAATAATGGTTCTGTGCGGAATACATATCGCGCACTACGTCCACTTTATCGTCGACAAAATCGTCCGTCAGAGCAGTTAATTCGATTAACCATGGAAGGTTTTCGCACCACGTTTACTCTTATTGATAACTCGCATCCCCAGAGATGCCGTACGGTGCGTACAGAAGAAGCTATTGCTGCTGTAAAGGAAGACCCGCATGAGTCCATCCGCCATCGAGCACAGGAATTGGATCTGTGTCCATCCACTTTATGGAACATTTTGCGGAAGGATCTTGGTTTACGTGCTTACAAAATCCAATTTGTGCAAGAATTGAAGCCAAACGATCAAGTAAGGCGTAGATTCGTCGAATGGGCCCAAAACGAGATTGGCGTTGTTCCCGATTTTCATAAGGGAATTTTGTTTAGCGATGAAGCGCACTTCTGGTTGAATGGCTACGTCAACAAACAAAACTGCCGCATTTGGAGCGAAGCTAATCCTCAAGTGTATGTCGAAACACCGTTACATCCAGAAAAACTGACTGTTTGATGCGCTTTATGGGCTGGTGGAATCATTGGTCCGTACTTCTTCAAAAACGATGATGGCCAGAACGTTACAGTTAATGGTGATCGGTATAGAGCTATGATTACTAACTCTTTCATTCCTGAATTGAATAACCATGATGTCCAGGAGATGTGGTTTGAATAAGACGGCGCAACATGTCACACAGCTCGTGTCACAATCGATTTATTGAAAGACACGTTTGGTGACCGCCTAATTACACGTTTTGGACCTGTGAATTGGCCTCCACGGTCTTGTGATTTAACACCGCTAGACTACTTTCTGTGGGGCTATGTAAAGTCATTGGTCTATGCGGATAAGCCACAAACGCTTGACCATTTGGAGTCAACATTCGCCGTGTTATTGCCGATATACGGCCACAAATGTTGGAAAAAGTCATCGAAAATTGGACGTCCAGATTGGACTACATCCGCGCCAGCCGTGACGGTATATGCCAGAAATAATATTTAAAATGTGTGTAAAAGGGATCAGAGGAACGAAAGGTTAAGTGTGTTGTATATCATATATCCGTTGCTTCCAACGTTTTATATACAGAGCTACCCCAAAGAGTGAGTCAACCCACCGAGGAGTCGGGGTATGTTGTATTGTTAAAAAATTATATTTTTGTTTGTTTGTTTGTTATATAAGCTGTAACTACCACGAAGTGTGAAAAATTGCGCTAATATATTGTATATAATTTTATTATTCTTGTTAGTTTTGGTTAGTTTACTGTAAAAATAGAAATAAATTTTAGAAAAGTGTCTTGAATAGTCGCTGGTCAAGGGTTAATTGGGAACAATGAGGTCGTAGCTTTTAGAGAAAAGATCTTAATTACAAATCTCTTGTGCGTTGATTGACTCTATACCTTACATTCCGGCAACCACATGATTAAGTAGTATAGTTTGATTGCCCCTTCATCAGTCGACGCCATGGGCAGATCTTGATATGTCACAATTTAGATTTAGTTTCGACATTCAATGAGAGATGACAGCACCATTTAGAAAGAGTAAGGGGAAAAGAGTCCGGATACTTCGAAATTGAGGAGTTATCCGATTGTACTTTTTTTTTAAACTAAAACTGGGATAATATCAAAAATATGGCCAATTATCAATGCTTGATCACATCCAAAGAATCCCTCGCCCGGTTAAAATCAGGGCGTCATTCAGAATTCCTTGTCCAGAGAGATACAATGCGTTTAGAACGGGAATTAGTTGTGCGAAACTAAATTCAACCCCCGCGATTCCGAGGGTGTGTAATATGTTTGTACAAAACCAAGATTTAGTGAGCCACGAGAAGGGTAAACCGACTTCGCTGCTAATTTATTCCAAGTCTTTAGGTGTGTTATTGTACGCTTCTTCGCCTGGCAACTTTCCCTGTCTACTTCGGGGTTAACGCTATTATTCCCCAGGAGATTTGTATTCATCACTTACGGAATCGCAGTAGCTTTTGTTAATATTGCGAAAGTCGGACATTGTGAATATACCTAGCGAGATGGAATGTACAAGCTATTTTATAATGTTCAAACATTCTGGATGAGATTTACTTCAAAAATTGTGGTTTTCGAAAGCAAATTTCAAACTTTTTTTTATTACTTTCTAATTTTGATACATTTTATAAATATTCGAGTCAAATTATAATTGCCAAATCTTTAGTTTAGTAATTTATCTGTGGTGGTTAATTTTATAATAGTGAAACATGTATTCCGCTCCCTTTTTCTCCAACTCTCCAAAATTCTTCATACTAAATTTATTAAGACACGAATTTTGACCAGAAACGAATATACAAAATTAATATTCAACTACAGGTTAGTTAAAAAACTTTCTCATTTAAGACACCGCTTCCTTAATGTATAGATCTCCGAAATTACTTTCTCTTTCAGTATGATTTGCGCCACATTGAAAAAAATCCATTCCACATTAATTTTGGAAGCATAATTTCTTGCTATACTCATCAAGTTCCTAGGAAACTTATGTAAAACTGGCATGCAAAATGCATGCATGTAAAATGAGAAACTTAATAACAATTATACGCCAGTCTATGTTTATTTGGTCCGTAGTAGAAAAGTAAATCCGAAACATCGCCAAATAGGAAATCACAATTGTATTTATCGAGGAATAGTTCAGAGTCCATGGTATACGTTAAATATTTTGGATTATAGAACTACAACGTACCTACATGTTATACGTACAATACATCAAAGCTAAAGCTAGTATTAGATGTAAATTCAAGTCTACAAATAAAAGTTCCCAGGTGGATTTATTATGGCTTTTGCACAAGTTGTCACTTTTGATACCGTTTCGGCTCCATTTTTGTAAAAATCTTCAATAACGTTAGCTTGACAACCAGCTATTTCTACGGTTAGCTGAGCAGCCGTCGTAGATACGTTAGCGACGTATTTTCCAATTTCGATGGGTATGGACGCGATTGCTTGAGTCACCTCGACAGTAAGTGACGCTATACACAC
This sequence comes from Cylas formicarius, assembly GCF_029955315.1. NCBI lineage: Eukaryota > Metazoa > Arthropoda > Insecta > Coleoptera > Brentidae > Cylas > Cylas formicarius. Next base: position 29,290,718 of record NW_026844352.1, read on the forward strand.
CGGTTGAACTAGAATGGATTGACCTTGACAATTGTCGAATGAGGAAAATAGATCTTCCACTTCTCCCACCGTGCCGTTGATTTCATCGATCGTTTTTCTAAGAACCGATAAAGTTCTATTGGCCGCGTTATCGATGCAATTGGTTACGGTATAGGATACATCCGCCTCCAGATCGGATATTTGCTGTACGCTGTCACCTACGCAAGGGGTGATGTCTATTCCTGAAGAATAAAATTTGATTCCCGATTATCAATAGCAATCCGAAACAAATCATGGATTAATAATAAATACGCGTATAAGAGAAATAAGAAAATAGTATATTATGCAACAAGTGTGGTAAACGGCATTTTATTCAAGAGCGGAGCGAGTGCTTCATAAACGAGTGAGATAAAGAGTTTACCAAACGTGTTGCATACTATACTTTTTCTAAGACTGTCACGAAAGAATCACAATTTAAAAATAATAACAGTTAATCGGATGGCTAAATTTCATACCATTCAAACAAAATATTTACTAGTTGTCATTAAACCTATTCGTTTACGTTCCGATCGGTTCTGTTATTGTTGTCTCTGTTTAACTGTGTACATTACACAGAGAGAGATGTCATATAACCAACGGAATAAACGAAATTCTAAAACGTTCTGTGATTTATTTAACTTTTACAAAGGATAGAGCTTTTAAGAGGATTAAATCATATACATATAAGCAAGAAAAAGCAGGTCCCAACTATCAATTTTGCGTTGATTGTACTGAGACATGGAAGTTGAAAACTGTAAAAACCACTAAAGTTCACGCGAACGATATCTAAAATTTCTATTAGAAACTTAAATTATATATATCACTGTACTTACCGACTGGTAGACTAGATTTTAATTGTAGCTTATGACACGTAGTATTTAAATTTTCTGATATATTGCATAACATTTTTCTGTGCATTAGTTTTTGGGTGCATTTTTGCAAAAGAACACGAATACATTCACTGACTGACCGTCAGAATTGATAAACGTCAAAATTCAAACCGTGCAGTAAAATCTCCGAAAACATCCGATTGCTCCCAAACCCGTCAGGTAAAATCGCGGAAATGTCCGAAGTGGCTCCGATTCGTGGGTAACGAAACCGACGTGGTAAAGTGACGCTTCCCGCACCCTAGATCGGCGTGTAATTAAGCAAAAATGTACTGAAAAACTAATACACAGAAAAATGTTATCCAATATTTCGGACAATTAACATCTAGTGGACTAGCCGGTAAGTAAAGTGACATTTATAATTTAAGTTTTTTATAGAAATTTTACATACCGTTCATATGAACTTTTGTGTTTTTTACAGTTTTTATATTAATATCTTGCCAAGACCAATTGTACGATTTTCAAATACCCTTGTCTGATCAGTACAAGCAAAACAGGTCCTGCTTTTTCTGGCTTATACAATCTTAAAAATTTATTCTTCTTAAATGCTCTTTCCTTGGATGATTTTTCTTCCAATTACAGTATTTTTCTTTAAATAAACTACTTAATTATCAATTGTAAAACTTAACATAACGTTTTAAAATTGTGGTTAAACGTTTTTTATATGACTTATCCAATAATACATCTCTCTCTGTCTAAAGTATAAAGTCAAAAAGAGACAACAATAGCAGAACCGATCGCATAGGTTTAATGGCAACTAGTAAATATTTGTTTTGAATGGTGCGAAATTTGGTAATCCAATAATCTATAATTATTTTTAGTTTGTCGAATTGTGATTTTTTTCGTGATGGTCGTAGAAAAAGAATAGTATTCAACAAGTTTGGTAAATTCGTTTATCAAATGGTGAGTCAAATACCGTTTACCGCACTTGTCGCATAATATACCAAACTAACCAAAACTAGTGCCCGTGAAAGTAATGAATTTTTATGTGAAAGGGTTTGAAAAGCTTTAACACGGAACATGCGCTTATACCTGTTTACCACCAATTGCCTATTTGCTTAGTGAATTGTGAAAACTTATATTTCGACGCAATTTTCTAGATTTATAAACAGATTAAAGTTGAACTTGCTTTTTGATTACAATTGAAAAAAAGAATAAGATTGGCAGTTAATACATATAACTTATAATAATCATTGCTAACATTGTCTTTATTATCTGTGCTTATTATCGTGACATAAATGTTGGTAATTATTTAAAAGTCCCAGACGCTCATTGGTCATCCCAACATGATAAACACTGGCTTTTAACAATACAATTTTGTGATTTTTCCGGGATTATTGTCCGGAAACTACGAAATGGTATTTAATAATTTTAATTTTAAACTCTTACACTTTTCACTGAAAAGTCGGTTATGGCCGGAATGTACCTAACCTACCCATGACGAAAAGAAAAACGTACATATCTGCTGTCCGTAAAAGCAGCTCAAAAGTTAAAAGTTGTAAAAAGTTGGGATATTTAATTAATGCAAATAAGGGCCATATAAGTATTTTGTAACAGGGGTCTCATGATGGTAGCAAGGGAAGCATTCTTGTTTTGGACCGTGAGAAGAAGTATAACAGAGGAGCACAAGCCCCCGTAACATCTTACCTAATCCGGTGGCTGAGGTAACCATATCATTGATCTGCTGAATCAAACTTGCACTCGTATCCGTAAGAGATTTTGTGATTGAGTCCACGGTTTGTTTAGTTGTATCCAAAATTGTTTGTATTAAATTTTGGATATCCAATAAAGCATCATTTACGGATTTGTCGACGATATCTCGAAGCGTATCTAGTAGTTCAATAACTGGATCGAAGATGCCATTTATATTTCTACCCGACGTGCCGGATTGTGGAATGCCCTTGATTAAAATAAGCGTTTTAAATGCACTATCCCAAATTAGCCTTACGGGCGGAAAACCTATAAATATCATATCAAAATTTATCATGACATCATCATTATTAAATAAGACTGCCTTGTTTGTGAGCACAGATGGAAAAGATAAAATTTAGTACTTAAGTTTTGTTCATTGTCGGGCGAGTTCCTGTAATAAGTTTTTTAAAGAAATTACTTTGCAAACCGAAATGTCAGCATATATGACTGAAGAGAAAATTTTAAAACAATTTGATTAACCATAGTGGCAAAGCTACTTACGCAAACAATTGCAACGCAAAGGAATGAAACAACTAATGTTTTCAGTTTCGTCATTTTTGGATATACTCAAATGCGCAATTTCAAATACGATGCCAGCTTATATTATGTCTGCACATCAAGATAAAATAAGTTTTAATGGAATTTTCAAGATAAATGTAAATACGATTGTAACAGGTGTTTATTTGTTTTGATTGTCGATAAATTGCGCCAGGGTTACAGTAAGTTTTCCTATAAATAGTGAACTGAAACATTGCTTAAATAGAATTCTATACTGACATCGAAAATTCTTGAAAGAAATTGGTTTGCTCCATTAAAACATTGAAATGCAGGGACCGATCGAGTGATAGCTCATTTGAAAGTTCCTTTTATGACCCCCATTTTGACGTTGGATTTAAATATTTAGCGGTGTCCTTAATTTTCATACCCGCTTCAGATACGGTTATTATCCATCGAGGCCGCCATTATAGCCCCATTTCTTCGGCACATCTCGCTGACAGCGAAAAATCCATAAAACAATTTTTTCCGAGTCAAATCCAAATCCAATATCATTCGGAGATGTAAATAAAGGCGACCTCAGATTGAAAATTCCGAGCCGAAAAAAGGGAGCTTAATCCTATTTAATAAAGTGCGGTAACTTATCGAGGGGATGATTTATAAAACGGTTCCATTTATTATTCCAGCGATATTCATGAGACTAAAATGGAAGAAATATTCAACCGGATGTAATTGATTGTATGGAAAAGATGTCGTTTGATTCAGATCGAATTATCGAGATTTATGGGTTAGTTAAACTTTGTGCATTTCTTTTCTCCGACTGTCTGAAACAGCTTGCCGACTATAAACGACTCTACCGCTCAAACAGAAATTAGTGGATTTTATTATTGGCCGTTTATTATAGTCCAGAAATGCATAATCCCAAATGTACGTCATAGGATTATGTTAACCCTTTCAAGACGGTTGACATATATATCTGACAGTGGGAAAATTGCCTCAAAGACTTCTGACCGATATATAGGCCATGTTTTTTTTTAGGCTTTATAGGCGCCTGCACTATAAATCAATAAATATATATCAGCTGTATGTGACTCTCGTCTGTATGGCACACACTCAACAAGAGAAGCACGCGCATCTGTCAAACAACTCAAAAACCTGACACCACGAGTTTGTAAGTGTTTTAGTTGCATTCAAAATGTCGTGCGATGCTGGACCTTGGCGAAAAAGACCAAAACAAATAATAACGCTATAAGCGATTATTGCAGACTTACAGACGCGGAAGTAAGGAGTCTGGGATCAGATAGTGAAGAGGATCCATTTATTAATAGAAGTAGTGAATATTTGCCAAGTGATGTCAGAGATGGAGGAAGCAGGTCTGCAGAAGACATTGTTGAAGAATTGCAAGATGTAAGTTTAGAGAGTCGGAATGATACCTTAAACGAAAACATTCACAATGATAGTGGCACCAAGGACTATAGTGACATACATATTAACTGGACAAAAAAGAACTTTGTGCCTAAGTTGCATGATTTTGATGACAGCCAGAGTCGAGTAAAGGACATGACATTGAAAGAAGACTCACCTGAAATAGATTATCTTTTGAATCTTATTACTGAAGATACAGCACGTTTCATAATTTCCGAGACCAACATATATGCTATACAGAAAAATGAAAATAAATGGAAAGATATTGATTTGCATGAGTTTTTCACATTTCTTGGGGTGACTATGATCATGAGTAGAAATAGAAGGTTTGAAATAAAAGAACATTGGTCAACAGATCCTCTTTCATACTCTCCAATATTTAGACAAAAGATGGCAAGAGACAGATACTTACAAAGTATAAAAAATTTGCATTTGTGAAACAACGAGAATGCTAAAACTGGTGATAGATTGCATAAAGTAAGAGAAGTGTTGGAACAAATAAAACAAATGTTTAAATCACAAATACATCCTTTTGAAAACCTAGTGATTGATGAGAGTATTTGAAGGAAGACTTCTTTTAGAGAAAAATTAGAAAAAGATGAAGTGGACTGGAGAAGTTCGGACATCTGCCTGGTTTTGAAGTAGAAAGACAGGAGAGACGTGATGATGATTACAATAATGTACAAAAACAAAATGGTTGACAATACCACCGAAGACCCCTTGAATAAATCTAACTATACTAACTATAATTAACAAATGGGAGCAGTAGACCGTGCGCATATGATGATGAACAGCATTGATTGTATGCGAAAGACCATAAAATGGTACAAGAAATTATTTTTTCATACATTGGATATCTGTGTGTTGAATGCATATGACATGTTCTTGATGAAACAGATTTGCCCAGTGCCGCTTGCTAAGTTTCAACAAAAATTTTATTGGCTATTATTCACATATATTGCTATTTTCAAGTTCTTCTGTTTAATGACGTCAATTTTTGTTGTTGCAGATACAAATCCAATGCCAACAAGCCCACTTCCGTTTCTGCAACTGCTGATATAGCTAGACAACAGAACAGACATTTCTCCGCATTAGTTCCCTCAACTGAAAAGACAAAAACCGCCTCTAGAAGATGTGTTGTATGCTCACACACAACAGCAAAGGAAAAACAAAGAAAGGTATCCATATATATGTGTATGGAGTGTGACAAATGCATGTCGCATGCAACATGTTTCCAGATCTACCACACAAAGGAAAAATTCTAACAAATACTTTAGGCAGTTTTTTATAATGAGTTTTATATTTTTATTCAAGAATATTTTGTATAAATTTTAATATTTTTCAAAAGTTTGTGAGTTAAAAAAAAGTATTTTAAATTAAAATAAAGTTATTTGATCAACAAACGTATTTTTTTGTGTTTTTAGAAAGGGTCCCACATGTGCATTTCTATGAGCAATATATATGACATTCGTCCAGGAGGCACGTAAAAAATAGCCGTCTTTGTCTGTGTCTGTGTCTTTTAATACACTAAATATACATATGGAATAACAATTGTTGTAATGTGTATTAGGTGTCCCCGTTTTGAAACTTTGCTGCATTACTTTTATATGAAACAAAATCTGCAGCTGCAAAAGACGCTAGTAGTCAACTTCCATCCACCATTTTTTGGGTACAGGTTCCGCTCTTTTCTTTACCACCATCCATTAAACCAAAAAATTATAACTACATTTATTTTCATATTTTAATCAACTAATTATGCAGTACAGAAAATATATATCGTTTGATAACAACATAACAAAATCTTGCGAAATTGTAATGTCTCTTGTATTATTTTATAACCACTGTTCTACCTATTTCGACGCAAAGATGAAATTTACACCCCAAGCCTTACAAACTTCTCGAGACGCAACTTCTAGCGAAGTTGGAACTAAATATTCGAAGTCTCTGATTAGGACAATTTAAATTCCGTCCCATTGTCGGCATTACACGTAAGATGAAATAGGCAAAGGAGATTTTCTTTAGTGTTGCGCGGGTACTTTGTATCGTATAGGCACGTTAACTATGCTAATTAAACAAATGTAGTCGGTTCCGCGTGCTTCCGTATTACGGTGGTGAAATACCTAACTTTCCAGAAGATTTCTGAAGCTTTTCCGAATACGTGAAAATCGGTAGTTACATTAATTAGAACGTCATCTGCACCGTATTACCTTTCAATGAAAAAGTATTAATCTAAACATTGTTGAATTAATTAACTCACGAGTTTATTTGACACAAGCGTAGCGAGTGTTTAATAAACGAGTGACTTAAAAAGTTTGCCGAACGTGTTGCATACTATACTTTTTCTACGACCGTTAAGTTTTAGGTACATTTTCGCAAAACAACACGAATACATTCACTGACATGACGGTCAGAATTGGCAAACGTCACAATTCAAGGCGTGGGCAATATCTCCGAAAACATCCGATTGCTCCCAAATCCGTGCGGTAAAGTCACGAAAATGTCCGAATTGGCTCAGATGCGTGGAAAACGAAACTGACGTGGCAAAGTGACGCTTCCCGCATGCTAAATCAGTGTGTAACTAGGCATTTTACAGACGGGAGTAGAAAATAGTATATTATGCAACAAGTGCGGTAAACGGCATTTGACTCATGAGTTTATTTGACACGAGCGGAACGCAGATTAGCGAGCGTTTAATAAACGAGTGACTTAAAAATTTACCGAACGTGTTGCATACTATACTTTTTCTACGACTGTTAGTTTTTTGGTACATTTTCACAAAACAGCACTAGTACGTTCACTGACATGACCGTCAGAAATGACAAACGTCAAAGTTTAAAGCGTGGGAAATATCTCCGAAAACATCCGATTGCTCCCGAATCCGTGCGGTAAAATCCCGGAAATTTCCGAAGTGGCTCGGATTCATATTGTTAACTCGTACATTTTGGTCCACATGTTGTAAAAGTTGAAAGGAAGAAAATGTTTTTTTTTATCATTTGTTATCTTTGACTTTCTGTCTGCCTAGATCCATAATAAATGTGTGTAGCATGTAACATTTATAATCTAGTTCAGGATCATTGTTAACTGTACTATTTCCGCTATAAAAAAAGTACAATAAAATGCAGGAAAACTCAGAATTTAATACAATTTTTATATAACCACTCTTAATTATTTTAGTATCATCCGTATTGATTTTTTGTGATATATCCAATTTTCCCACTCATTACTTAAGTGGTATAAATAAAATAGAGCAAAACAAATTAAATAAATCAAAAGTTTCGACATGCTTTTCTCTATAAATCAAAATTCTTTTCAAAATATCAGTTAAGCCAATTCGATTTTTCTCTTCCAACGAACGACATTTTTTCCCCTTTACTAGACTCATAGTATACAAAGCAAATTTTGTTTGTTGAAATCTATCGATTTACAAACTTTGGAGCACTTTGAAGTTATAAAGACTTGTGAGACTAACAGCGTAGTTTATTAAAATTAAACGAGAAATCCCTATGCCGTTTTAATTTTAAGAAGAAATGTTTAATCAAAATTTTGTTTGAACTTTATAAAATCCTACATTTTTGTATGTTATCAACTTCTAAAGAAGGTATACAAAAACTCATATGGGTGCCTGGAGCTCAATTGAAATAAAAGAAAACCATCATACGAACGGCACACGGACATCTGTTACCGTTGCAGATTTTTTTCATATGGTTTTTGAAAATGTTCATTTTTCAAAAAATGCACTCAATTTTTTGTTAGAGGAAATTTTTTGTTTCGCAGAAAACATTCCCCTGAGCACTTTTTACTTATAATCTAGTAAAAGCAATGTTAAAGCTTAAAATATAATTGTTATCAAACGAAATATTATCATTATCATTTTTCGACAAGTTTGATAAACGTCATTTTAGTAACAAGTTTGATTTGGCACCACCTAAGCGACGAGTAAATGAGGAAGTTTACACGTAAATTAAAGTCCGAAGGAACTCGCTACCGTGGGTCATGAAGCTGACGTCTGAAAAAATGACGTATGTATGGAGTAGAACAAACTGTTTTTTATATGGTCTCGAATAATTGAAAACCGCTAAAATTGCCTTTCCAAAAATATAAAACCGGATATAATGTTTTGGCCATGAATAAAGGAAAATTTTGCTTTTCGAAATATAAAACGTTTACACAACATAGTCGATAAAAAATATTTATTTAATTTTTTTTCTTAGATAAACTTTAAATGCTTTACGGATTATTACCAACTTGATATTGTTTGACAAATTAGTAAACGTATATATTTTGAGGAAAACGGAAGGAATATTTGTACGTGACTTTGATTAGAAATATTTGCAGTATTTGAACTATGTATATCACAGTGTTTTTTTTTTAATTTTATATCACATATAAATTTTTTCACTTTCTTATAAAAGTTGAATATTTTGTTCAACCAAACACCATCTCATGTTGTAAAGGATAACTAATATTTTGGCAGGCATGTAAACTTGTATTGACATTTAAACAAGAGTTACTGTTAAACGCTTTATCTGATTTTACAAAAAAAAAACGAGTTTGTCATTTAAATATGTTAAATATGTTATGTTATAACTTGATCATGTTGTTTATTTCTTTAATACATTTATTTATGTGTAGAAATAGCCAATACCAGGAATCAAAACTCAAAACCCATAATTTAAGTTGTAACAAAGATTTCAAGGTGTGACACCCGCCTATTCCTTTTAAATGACACTAAACGCGCGGGAATGATCGTGACGTCATACCGCTGTTTTTCGATAGATATAGTGTTCGATAGTGTTCTTCTCAGGTTATAGGCCAAGAATTATATTATTTAAGTTTATCTACGCCAGTTTGTATTTGTGCTTAGTGCGCTTTGCATGATAAAAATGGAAGCAACACGAAAACGATTTTACAAATCGTGTTTGAGTACAACCATTAAAACGCCAGATAAACTTTTTATTCGTCTACCAGAAAATAAAAGCCGTCGTTTTTTGTTAACATTATGTTCAGGTGTCACTTTAGCCTTATGCGTGCAGTCTCCATAGCAAAGGCTTCCTGATCTATATAAAATAATGAACACTAAGTTATAATCAATCCAATGCCAATTTTAAATGAAAGCAGTATTTAGATTTCGACTAGTTTAAAAAAACCCGATTTGCTTTTTTTGTTGAATAATTTACGTTTTATTTGACATACCATTTGAATTTTAAAAACTAGAACTAGAACTAAACGCGAACCTCAGCATATGAAAAACTTTTGTTTTGTAAGTAAGATGTCACCACAAACATATCAACTAAAGGTAAATTATTATATTTACCTTTTAAAAAATCGGCTTCGGTCATTTTCAAAACTTTACTAAACGTAAGATAACAAACGCAAGATTTAAATTTTACAATTATTAATTGCTTATGTTTGTTATATAAAACTATGAAATAATTTTTTTGTGTTCTTTTAATAGTATAAACTTACTTTTATAAGCAACATTTTTTCAAATTAAAATTTCGTTCAAATTCCCTTTAATTTTAGAAGTAAAACTATATTTGGGTTTCATAGAAGCAACCCTTACTTGTTTATTCAATATTCTAAATTTCGCTAAGTTATTATGCTAAAGGGTAGATATTAAAGGGTAATATAACGTCGATTCAAAAAAACGTAATACCGGCGGCAAATTGGTACGAATTTAACTCTGTAACGAATAACTTCTCGATCGGCATAAGAAATATTCAAATACTGCCGCGGCGAGAAACCGAAGCACAAATATTTAACTTTGTGTTCCTTTCCCATTTGAAATTCTAATCAAAAACACAAGAAACTTTGACGACGCAGAAGTAAAAAAAAAAACATTTAAATGCGTTTATCTTTGGCGACATTTAAAACAAAGTTTGATTTTCGAGTATTTCGTCGTCCCCCTTCATGTAAAAGTTTTAACTTTTAAACCGCTGGAAAAATACTTTATCTGCAAAGCTTCCGGACAGAGTACGGAACCGCTGTTCGAAGTGGCGTTATTTATATAAGCAAATTCTGAGGATATTCTATTTAGCATAGAACTATATCCTCTTAGAACTCCCCCGAAGCTGACAATAATATTTCCTCTTTCTCGAAGCGTGGAAAATATATTGCCTGAAGTTAGGCGCTTTTATTGCAGAAATAAAAAAAACCTTATCATATTAGAGCCACCTCTGCTGAATTTTAGCTCGTTTAAGATTGGCTGCGTCACCTTTCCCTTGCTGCACCCGAGAACGCGGCGGATCAGCTCTACTTCCGATCCGATTCGTTCCCTAAGAACAATTTTTTTGTGACCAGGTTGGCTGAAGTGTTGTCCCCGGTTTTTATTATGTTCCTTCGCGTATTAATGAGAAAATGTACTCACTACCTTGCTTCCTTATTTGTCCCTTCACGGACACTCGAAAAAGAAGTATGGGTGGTTGGTGCGATGGGGAATAGTGGGTTGAGCGATTGGATGAGTGTACTGTGTCGCCCAAGAAGCCAGTTAGCCAGTCTGAGGGTTAGCAGTTTTACAACAAAAATAAAAAAAATGGATCTTTCCCCCGATTAGGGATACATCAACGGTACTGTACTGGTTCAATGGTTCCATTTTGTTAAGATTTTAAAAATATTTGAAAATTTGCAGATAAAACGAAGATATATATTATTATGTAGAAACTTATTCAAATTGACGCACGACTTAAAAAGAAAACTAATAAATTTGTTTAAAAAAAATAAAATGATAATTTAGCTATAACCTGTGTGATATAAGAGATGAAAACAATCCCTGATTAAAACTAAACACAGCTGTATTTTAAACTCTACAACTAATAATCAAATTGTTATATTATCGTTATCGCACAATGTGGCCCAAAGCGGTTTTAAATATGCAACTTCGAAATTGAGTGTTTTAGTGACCTTTTTTGTATTAGAACGTATATATCCACAAAACGGCATATTTAATCGAGTAAATGTTTGCTTGCAAATTATTTCCCTATCATAACTGTCAAAAAAAAAAACAGAACTAACCATTTAATTATGGCATTAAATAACGACATTTTAGGCTCCAACTAGCGCCCTCTACATATTATTCGAAAAATAGAATGTAATTGTATTTCTCACTACCGAAAATTCTCGAATTCAAGTTTTCATGGCGACATCTTAAAACCATATTGAGCTATAAAGAAAAACAATTTGTATCGCTCTAATATGCGTCACTTTACTACGGCATATTTGGTTCAATATCATTATTTTCACGACTCGAATCAGGAATTGTTTTTTGATGCAATCATTACGCACCAAAAAATCCAAAGCTGTAGTCTTACAAATGAGTGAAAAATTCTTAGAAAAGCAATAGGCAAGTCTTAGCAGCTACTACTTGACTGCGGGATAATCTACTAAACAGATTGAAAAATTATTATATCCGGAAATATTACTTCACTTACACAAATATGGCCCTGATAAACTTTAGGCTCTAATTTTAAATTAATATCTATTTACCATATTTTCTGTATGGCCCAAAAATTATTAAGAAGGTTTGACAATTTTTTTTGAGGGAATTGGAGGTGTGTTGTGCAATCCATGTTTACCCACTAAAACATCATCAATCTACAACATCGACTGCTAGAGCCTTTAGCCACCAATCTCTATGGCATATACACACATAATTTCCTCATCTAGTCATACATTTTTCTGTATATTATTTTACGTTGATATCTTTTAAATATGCCAATGTGTGTTTAATCTGATCCTTCTTCAAGTTGTCTTCAAAATCGATTTTATTTTATGTTATTGATTTCCCCGTGTGTGGGGCGGGGAGCTCTCGAAGCCTGGGCGAGAGACCGGGCCGCGGGGGGCTGGAGAGTTGCTCCGGGAATGAGGCAGGCGAGGCTTATGATGGATGGGCCCGCCCTTCCTCGGACCAGGGAGCTGCTTAGACTGACCAGGAGGGAGTGTAGAGCACTAACAGGGGCCTACACAGGACATTGCAGGCTTAGGAGGCATCTCTGCTTGCTAGGCATTGGAGACGACCCGGAGTGTAGGTGGTGCATGGAAGGGGAGGAGACCCCGTATCATCTGCTCACCGAGTGCCCTGCCTTGACATGGGCAAAATTGGGAGTCTTCGGAACGGCCCTGATCGATCCGGACTCAGTGCACGGTATTGGGCTAAAGGATTTGCTGACCTTCTACAGCAGGGGCGGCATTCTGGACGCTCTCTAGAGCGGCCTGGGGGCACAACGGGCCCATCTGGTGGCCTAAGTGCTTGGACGCCCGCGAGGGCGCCCCCCTTTAATACCAATACCAATACCAATACCAATGTTATTGATTTGCAAACCATACATTGGATACTCACTGATTACGTGAACGACGGTAAAATTTACATCACACTTAGGAGCAGGTTCACCGTTAAGGAAATGGATAAAGGTTGTGTCCTGTTGACACTATAAAAGCTCGCATTGCTTCCAGTCTGGGAAGTTCAGTGGGTTCATATTTTGCTGTTACTTCTGGTAATGCTTTGATAGTTCTAACGGATTTTTTCGTTAACCATTTGTCTGAACTATTTTGTTCTTGGTAATAAGTTGTTTACAATTGCGATCTTATCGTCATCTATCAGTTTTCTTGGTAGATTAGCCTAGGTTTGATACTGGAGTAGGCATTTACATCGAAGAATGTGAATTCGGTTTTTTTGGATATGATTTTGCAGTCGTTATATATGTTGTCATCGCTACTTTGCTTCGTACGTTTAGTGGTATCAATCCGGATTCACAGTACGATATAGCCATTGTCCATTTTTGACAGAATGTAGGATTTGTAGATTTGAAGTAAACTTTTCGAATCTGCTCCCTATTTTGTGCGTGATAAAAGTTTCAGGATATTTAGTGACTGTTTACATTTTTTGGTGAGTTTGTTAATTTCATTTTGCCAGATAAAAATTTTATTATATCTACACACTGGATGATATTCCCTTCTAAATAGAGCACTACACACATTTAATTTTTTCTTTTGAAAATATAAAACCGAACTTTTCTCTATTTCGGATTACAACCTTCTTACCACTGCAGAAGACTTGCTATATCATTTACATAGAAACACTTTTTTATTTCTGGACCTATACTTCTATATATATCATTTATTCCAATTGAAAATAACGTACACCTGATCTGTACTCTGACCTTGAAACTTTTGTTTGAGAGAATGGACTTAATTGCAGCGAGAATTTGATTTGTTGTTCGTATCAGGATTTTAAGAGTTTAAAGAAGACAATGTATTAACATCAATGTTTTGCATAATTTGAAACTTTGTGATTTTTTTGAACGGTTCAAATTAGCTCTACCAACTTTAAGATAAATTCGACAAAAGTGGGGTGCTACAAAAAAACAACTCACCCTTAAGATTTTATTTTTATTACCGGCATGAGTATAAAACAAAACAATATTTTTGATTCTATCCGCCCTACTTTTTAATGTCATTTCTTATTACCATTACGAAGAAGTATGGGTGGTTGGTGCGATGGAGAATAGTGGGTTGAGCGATTGGGTGAGTCTACTGTGTTGCCCAAGGAGCCAGTTAGCTAGTCTGAGAGTTAGCAGTTTTACAACAAAAATAAAAAAAATGGATGTTGGGCCCCGACTAGAGGGCAGATAAAACGAAGATATATATTACGTAGAAACTTAGTCAAATTGACGCACAACTTAAAAGGAAAACTAATAAATTTGTTTAAAAGAAATAAAATGACAATTTAGCTATAACCTGTGTGATATAAGAGATGAAAACAATCCCTGATTAAAACTAAGCACAGCTGTATTTTAAAGTTTACAACTAATAATCAAATTGTTATATTATAGTTATCGCACAATGTGGCCCAAAGCGGTTTTAAATATGCAACTCGTACAACGAACGGTTCGAAAGGTGAGACGGTTAGTATCTACGCATAATTTTACATTTTAACTTTAAAAACTAAAAACACCATGAAGCCGATGCACACAAATAACAAATGACGAAACAGGGTCAAAACTAAGTAAACACGGTTTCTCTCTCGCGGAACAATTGCAAACTGCACTTTTGGGCGCTTAATAAGGCGAAGCCATTTTGACGCTATAAAACGAATCCGGTCTGGTTAGGGGAATCTTAATGGCTGGTGCTGAAATTAGAGAGAAGCCGTCTCTAATTTCTGCTATGAAAATGTTATTAGCATAATTAAGAAGTTTCTTTGCAGGACGAAACATACAGATTCCATTAAAATGCGGAGTTCATGGAGATGCTGTACCGCTTTCTTCGACGGCTGAATGGCGTAGATGGAATCAAAACAATAAGCTGGTAGCAATGTTTGTCGAAATGGAAAATCGTTGAAAATGATTTAAAAAGCTCCGTATCGTTCATTGACCCATTTCCATGTTCAACCGTTGAAAACTTTCAGTTACAATACTGCCAATCACTTCTCTCAATTTTAATTTACACTCGCCGCAAGGCATTTGCGAGTGATATCTGCGACGGATATCGTATCGACAGTTTTGGAAATCCATTACCCTCTAACTAGCAAAGCGTTCAAACCAGATGGATATGAAAATTTGTAAATTGTCTGGGGGTAAATTTGGTTTTATTTTGAATTGACTACGTGTGTCATATTTCCATGGTATCGTGTGAAGGAGTCTGCTTTATTTTTTTACGAAATATATTGGAAAACCTTAAGCTATTACTTTATCTATAAACGGTCTAAAGGCGGAGACTTTTCCAAATACGCTTGGATATCCAGCAGCACAGTTCCTTCCAAACGAGAAGACGCCGATCTGGACACCATTAACAACCAGAGGTCCTCCAGAGTCGCCCTATAACGAAAAACATGCGTATTTCGCTTCTACGGGGGCAACGAGATGGTCTAACTCACTTTCGTTTTCACTTTTAAGATAGTTTTTGATGGATGTAGAGAGTTATATGTTAAGCGTAGGCGTAGGTGTATTTCCGAAAATTTTTTCTAGTAGGTGATGTTAATTTTTTAGAAGAAATCTTGTTGGAAGAAAAATTTTACGCAGATTTTCCACGTGTTTATACACTCGGGAAATTCGGTACAAAAATTTCACACCAGTAAGTTTTTAACGAATCGGCTTAATTGCTGTAATAAAAGTATTCAATTTTGAATGTTTAAAAGGTTAAGTCCAGAAATAATTTGACCTCTAGTCAACATTTGTGACTTTTTGGAAAGGAAGTGGTGGAATAATGTATATTAACACCTAATAATACAAAAAAATCAAAAGCAACAATATGGAAATAATTTGTCTAATTTTTAAAAGAAAAAGAATGCACAATTGGGGTAAAACTATCTTTTGAAGACTTTTCGTATTTGGGACGACTGGAGATTCAATAATAAGAAGAAAAATTATACGACTGCAAAGAATCTGTTGAGAATGAAGTATATTAATATTGATTTTTTACAAGAAAATGTATGTTATTGATTTCTTGGTGGTAGCAATATTAGGACATAGCTTGTTTTTGTATTAAGTTATGTGGAATTCAATAGTCAATCAGCTCCAAGAGATGTGCTTGGCCAAATTTGAGCATAAGTTCAATCTATTTTTCGATACTGAATTTGCAGCAGCGCAGGATGCGAATCGCCGACGTTTACAAAGAGATCCAGGAAAGCAAAGCAAATGCAGTTACAAAATGAATACACAAAAAATGTAAAGGGAAATTTACTGAAAGAATTTAATTCAATAGTATTTAAAAAAAAAACTCAGGTCGATTAAAAAAAAATTAGCTGAGATTAATATAAAAGCATAACAACATTGATGAACATCCGATTAGATTATTTGAAAAAACGTGGAAATCTAACAGATGGTAGAAAAATAGGGGGAAACAACCAACCGATTTATTTACGATTCACTTACAAGGTTTGTTTTCCATTTATTACATGTTATCAAATCGTTCGAACAAAATCCACAACATATAAATTTGAGTGTACTGCCATTCTTTTCTCGCAAGGTCAATAATAACCTCAGAAATTCAGCACTACCAACGCCTGCCAATAAATAATCATTACAGTAATTTATACATTAAATGTTTCTAATTTGTGTTGGTAAATAAAGTTCAGTCATTTGTTTTTATTCGTATATAGCTATGTTTTTACATCCTTTTTTTTCTCTGTACTTTAGTAAGCTTTAAAAATACACCGAGGGGCTTATATTTCTAACAAACCATATTACAAACACAAAGTTAAAGAAAAAATTTAAAATGCAATAAAATATTTTTATGGGCAAATTTTTAATTTTTCGATTATCTGGCAAACTGTGGTTAAATCAGTTAAAACAAGTAGACGATATTCAATCCATATCGTAAGATTTTAGAGCACTAGAAGACAGTGAAAAAATTTTGGTAAACTTTTTAAGTCAGTCGTTTATTAAATACTCGCTCCGCTCGTGCCAAATAAACTCCTGACTCAAATGGCGTTTACCGTACTTGTTGCATAATATACTATATATTTCATGGGGCAAAGACATTTACTGACAAGGCCCAAGGGCTTCGTTCTTACGCTATTGAGGAAAAATGAGTGGAAAGGTAATTTCAAAAATGTTTGGAAATTATAACACATGTCGATAAATAATATATACCGATGAACTAGGTTCAATATCGGTTTTGAGTTAGAAATAAATATCTATCAGAATTATACTGATCAGTGGGACAAAAAACTCAAGCGGAAAGTTATGCTTTCTGCATGCTTCATCTATGTGTAATTAGATATTTTACAGAAGGCAGTAGAAAAAGAACTTTGAGTTGACCTCACAAAACAAGGAATGGGAAGACATCTTATTATTCTTTGCATAATTGAAAATTCATTTTATGCGACATATATTAAAATATTTTTTCATAACAATAATAAAGGAGCGATGCATTAGTTTGTCATCCTGTATATGGAATCATTCATTTTAACTGTCATTGTATTGTGGATAAGTTCAATATTACAAAGCTAATTTGAGATTCATTATGTTAACATTGTGATTTATCCCTTTCTTTTTACCCCCCTTAGATTTAAGCGGTGGTGAATACTCACGAAACACCCATCTTTGGTACCAACAGGATCTAATACACAAACTATTCTGTTGTAATCTTTCACAGAAGTTCCGTAGTGTTCTTGGCATTTGTCATTGCTTATAATAGGAATAGCCACAACCTAAAAATATTACATGGACATCACCAATATTTTCTCACATGGGAAAATTACCTGAAGGACAGGTGAAGCCTTCATTTCGGATGCATTTGTTGTTCCCCAACCAGTTAAAACTCCAAGATCACCTGGCTGAGAAGACGTGGTATTTGATGCCAGTGGAATAGATGAGGCACCGTCTGTATTAGTCTAATATAAAAAATAATTTCGAATGATTTTACATGCAAATAACATGCCTTATCATCAGCAGCAGAATAAGCAAAAGCTCAATTTTGTCTAATGGGAATTTTACATTAAATAAAAGATACCTGAAGTAAATTCCACTCTGTGATATGCTTTAAATATGAAATTGACAGTAATGTGGGTGTTGCTTCGACAATCTTACCAGAGGAGAATCTAACTCCAGCACAGCCAAATCATTTACGGTACCGTAAGGTTTATATTCATCATGGAAAGTGGTATTGACTACAGTTCTCTTTTGACCCCCTGTTGCCCAGGTTGATGTGCCAGCAATCACTGATACTTCTATGTTTGGACTAAGACTGTGACAAACGTTTGCCTGTTGAAAATACTAATTGAACTGATCATATTTTCCACTTACTCAACGAAGCAGTGAGCAGCTGTCAAGATGTACCTGGGATTGATTATAGATCCGCCACATTCGTGTGATCCATTGAATTGTATGGATACTTGATACGGAAAATCAGTGATGTTTGCCGGAGTACCATCGATGATTCTATGTGATGGGCCAGGTTCTGTAAAAACATCTAAGTTTCAAGCGATTCCAGTTTTCAGCTTTAAAGTAAACTTACCGATGCACACAAAAATTGAATATGAAACGAAAATCAATTTTCCAAAATGTCTCATTTCAGTAAGTTTTGAAACCGCCGTCCTTCGTCCACTATCTAGTACCTAAGCCGATAACCTTGCATTGTTGTTTGTGGGACAATTATCGCAATAAATAATTTACGGTTTAAGATAAGATTGGCAATTTTTTGTATTAGTTATTTTACACCTATTTGGTATCAACCGATCAGACGGACAATTACAGTAGGTAACTACTTAAAACATTAAATTTTGATTACGAACCCTTTCCGTATGGGGCAGAAGCGATGGGACGTCGCTGATTTTAACTAGCGGTCTAACTGAGTTGGGACTATTTATGGTGCACATAGCCTTTACCGAGACACCCGTTGAAATGAGGGCGGTCCCAGAATTAATTTGGGGTATATGACAACAAATTACTTCCCTTTTGTCGGAAGGCATTTCCATTACACCGAAATTTTTGAAAAGTTTTGGCACTTTTGATTCAATTGTTCGGCCAAATCTTTGATGGAAATTCATCTAATAGCCTATGCGGGCGTTCGTTGTTTCCGATGACACTGCGGACTAGTTTACCATACGTGGATAAACCTCTAAAATCTCCAAATACTTAGTCAATACATCCACGTTTTTTAAAGAAGAGGAAGTTTTCATTCATCTCTCACCTAGCTGCCCCCGTTAAATGCTAGAATTATCCAAACTTACAACGAAGGCTATATTATACTTCCCATTGCACTAATACCTTTTCACCACCTCATAGATGCCTTCGCAGAAAATTAATTAAGAATAATTTTTCAAAGAAACTTCCACAGGCTACTCCAATAATATTTACAAAACTTCTGAATTCCTCCTGGGTATTCCTGCGTATTCTTATACCATTTGCTGATGTCATCATTATGACGTCGTCGTTATCTTTTCTGAAATTATGTAGTTGTGAAAGCCTAAAATTAGTCTGTTCTCAAGGATATACGGGTTAAAGTTAAAACGAATATTGTACAAACAGAACTCAGAATCGAAGTTATTTGCTATCTTATACACAAAGAAAATATCAAAACACTGCATTCAGGACTTCAATGAGTCACATTTATCAACATTTAATTCAGAGCGCAGTACTCAGAACATCGGATTAAGTCCGCATGCAAAACAGCTATATCTAAAGGCGAATTAACGACAGTAGAAATGTTCAGGTCATTAGCGAACAATGAATACGCACTGTGAGAGATCATATAAAAATAAAACAAAGAGTAAGGGACCCAAGCGTGGACTCTGCGGGACCCCCTAAGTCATATTTTTATCTTATTCCAATAGCATCATCTCTTGCAAATATTTTTTCTGTCCTCAGCAGACCGAAATTTCCATGTTCAACAATTGTAAATGTGTAAAATGATGAAACTGGTCAAAGCCTTTGTAAAAGTTAGCACCGCAAATATCACGACCATTGTCACGGGCTCTCTGAAAGAAAGAGGCAAGATTAGTCAGAATAGGCCGACCCAAAATGACAGAGAGAAATTTTTGGCTTTGGTTTCTGTTGCCTGTTTACTCAGGTACTACCAATTTTAGAAAAAAATTGTTTCAACAAAAGTTTTATGGTTTAAATTAAATTTTAAAATTATTTATTTTTTACATATACAGGGTGTCCGATAAGTGCTGGACCGACATTATTTTTACAATTTTGAATGGAATTCCCTATATATTTTGATATTTTTAGAATTATTGTCAAAAATAAAGGTAACTTTTAGGGAAACTACTTATTCGAGTTCAATTTCAATTCAATTCAATTCAAATTTTAAGCACATTTTTACTAGACTTCCTTCTAACGATCTGCGATAACTACGTATTTTGAAATTATACAGGGTGTCCTAAATAAAAGTACAGTTTTTTAAAATTTCAATTTGCAGTATACATTTTTTCTAAATGAGACTCCCATGTTTTTGATATTTTTTTTTTTATACAATAGTTTGATATATATATATATATATATATATATATATATATATATATATATATATATATATATATATATATATATATATATATATATATATATATATATATATATATATATATATATATATATATATATATATATATATATATATATATATATATATGTCCTATACCTAATTCTAATGGTGGTCGAGATTTTTAAGAACAAACTCGCTGGCGAAAAATACACACACCTAATTATTTTAAAGAAATTTATAATGGCATGACTTTATCATATTTTATATTTTTATATTTTATGAACCACAAAAGTGTGTTAGAGACAATGAAGTCCATATATATATATATATATATATATATATATATATATATATATATATATATATATATATATATATATATATATATATATATATATATATATATACTGCAAGTTGATATTTAAAAAAAATGTACTTTAATTTAAGTCACCCTGATTAATTTTTAAAATACCTGGTCATCTCAGATCGTTAGAAGAAAGTTTTTTAAAGATATGTTTAAAATTTGATGAAGTAGTCATTACTGCCAGCCGTGGACGACCATATTTACTAAGAACATAATTTTGCAGCAAAAATGTATAATCTCAATTTCTGTTTAAACTGCACAATTTGAATAAGTAGTTTTTATAAAAGTTACCTCTATTTTTTGCAAGGATTCTAAAAATATCCAAACGTAAGTTTCCACCTAAAATATTAAAACTAATATCGGTCCAGCACTTTATATATATATATATATATATATATATATATATATATATATATATATATATATATATATATATATATATATATATATATATTATATATTAAAAATAAATAATTTTAAAATTTAATTTAAAGCATAAAACTTTTGTATATACTTTCTTTTTCTAAAATCAGTAGTTCCCGAGAAAAGGTACAGGATCCTAATAAAGTACAATGGTATGTACAAAACTCAAAAATATAGAAAGGGTTATGACAATCTAGAGTATTTTCAGTAGTCAAATACTGGAATACACAAGAAAATAATCCAGAATTAGATTTCCAATTTCTTTATCACACCAAGATTCATTTTTTTAGGTAGAGGTTAACAATTTTCTCTGTTATTTTAAAAAGGCCAAAAATTTTGCTATCATTCTTTAAATTATTTTCGGTAATTTTATGAAATTATTTTTTACCTTTCTTTGAAGATTCGAGTCGCAAGTATTATGAAAGATTGTCAAACTTCTGTGAGCTTCATCCTTTTCTTTCATATAGTGCAAATTCATGCATTATTCATGATGCCCGCTGGAATGTTTTAAAAACATCCACATCGTTATCGAAATGAATCTTTCCAATTGAGCCGGCCACTACTGAGGATCGAATTTTCTGGGAGCTGCATATCTAACACAGTTAAAGCTACACAGATAGTGCTTTCACCAAAATATCAGCAATAGTCGAAGCGATAACCAAGAGAATAAAAAAAAAGTTATATTTTTTGTCATCCGACATCAAAACAATTACCTTCTTTGAAATGCTTAGTTATGTTTAGATAGGTTAGTTAAGAGAGGCAATAATTTATATAAATCCTTGGAACAAAAACTAATCATTTACTTTATTATGTAGGAATTAAATTCTCAAACTTTATTTAGTACATCGCACCAAATTATAAGCTAAAATTTATTAATGACAATTGTTAGCACACTGTGAAACTCGATGTACAACGACGATACCAGAAAAAGTACTTACCGGTAGATGTTGGTGTTCTGGTTTTGAAAACTGAAGAAGTTAACTACGAACTTCACTTCTTGAACTGTATAAATTTGATGTGATTCGTTAGGCAATAGAGAGTCCGAAAATTTCGCAGATAGCAAGTCGTACCCAAAAATTTCGCGCAATAGCGGTATGGTACCCTGCATGTAGGATCACAGTTGTGTGTTCAAATATAGATATCAATAATTTCATTTACTTGTTGCATTACAACATGGCACATACATATTCGAGTATAGCATGAATGTGAAACAGCTTGAATCAGAAATTTTAAATTGCTCAATGTTTATGTCCATTGCATTGCATATACAAAGATTAAAAAGTTTGGATTACTGTTTCATCAATGACAAAACCTACAAGCGCGTTTAAGTGTTTGAAGGGAAAAGTCCAGCTATCGCGATATCCTCGCCATTATTAAAACTAACCGCGGTCCAGCGAATATCTACGAAAGTCATCTAGGAGTATCCCTATTCGTGGTCACTTACTCGGCCTAATGGAAGGGTTAATCTAGGTCCTTCGCTGTCTTAATTTACCACTCCAGAATACCCTTTGTGACCTGCAGGGGACCAATGTGCGCATTAAGGCGATATTTATGAATTTACCTAAATTAGGTTTCGCCTCCCGTCCTCTCATACCATGGGCGTAGCCTCCTCTAAAATTAGTTTTTGTTCCCGCGCGTTTTGCATAGTTTTACGTCGATATTGGCACTAAGCAACCTCTTCTCGATCCCTAATTTGGTTGCGGGACCGTACGCTTGTCTACGTTTTAATAAACTGCATAAAATTCAAAATGCCGCCGGGTCTGCTTACGTGTTCGCATTCAGAGAAAACTATTTTTTAAGATCGATTTTACCGGTTTTCCGGAATCTTTTATATTAATTTTTTAGAAATATAAATACATCTTGCTTACAATCTCTAAAATAATGCTGAAGCCAATTGTGGACGTCTACCATCAATTTTTTAATTTAATTGTATATTGTGCAGAAAATTGTGTGATTTAGCGACAAGGTACAAAAACTTAAAAATTTTAGAAATCTACTTAACTTATAATAGCGAATGAAATTCAACTTCAACTGAACTGCTTGCATTCGTCATGTCTTACATGACTAATTGGGGCAGGTACATTATGCCGATTAAAGGCGCTCAATTGTCCATTGAATTGTTTTGGGATGAGCGAGGGAGTGACTCAATAAGTTTCTTAACATATGGAAAAATTAAGGTATTGTATGTTTATATTAAACGTATTTTCTGCGAGCATTCGTTTCGTTCAGAACTGATAAAAACATCAAAATACCATCCGCGGTGTTGCGAGTTTTCCCGTGTCACTTGTAAAAAAAGGAATGGCTGCCCTCAGCTGTTTACCAGCTCGATTAATTAAAGAGAAAAAAACAATTCAATTCGACCAGACTTTATTCTCAGGGGGGTAGGCGATTTGCTTACAATTAACAAAAACTGATAGCCCTGATTCTTACTTGCCTCTGTAAAAACAAATGTTCGGAAAATATTGGCTCTCTTAAGTTTGATAAAAAAAAAACAATAATTTGATTGGATTAGCTGAATAGAAAAGCAGTTGAATCACTAAAATTTATCGTATCGAATAAAAAAAACATACGTATCCGCAAAATTGACATTAGCTAGCTACGCACGTTCATATTTCCTTTCACAACATCCCAGTTCGAAAGAAAAAAAGGAAATAAAATAAATACAATTGTGTTGCATTGACTAATGAAGACCGTACGAGGCGAGCAAAAAAAGAAAATATTCCAAAATGAATTTCATATTGAATAGTATTATGCAAGAAGTATGATAAATGGCAAAAATTTACCAAACGTGTTGCATACTGTACTTTTTCTACGACTATGAGTGTTTGAGTACATTCATGACCGTCAGCATTAACAAACATCAAAATTCAAGCCGTATGAAATATTTCTGAAAACATCCGATTACTCCCAAACCCATGCGGATCCGTGGGAAACGAAACTGTCGTGGTAAAATGACACTTTCCGCACGCAAAATATTTACTAGTTGCCATTAAACGTATTCGTTTAAAGTTCCGATCGGTTCTGTTATTGTTGCCTCTTTTTAACTGTGCACGTTAGACAGAGAGAGATATATTATTGGAGATGTCATATAAACAACGGAATAAACACAATTTTAAAACGCTATGTTGTTTATTTAACTTTTGCAGTTGATCATTAAGTAGTTTATTTAAAGAAAAAGTCTGCAATTGGAAGAAAAATAATCGAAAGATAAAACTTTTATGAGGATTAAATTTCGTATAAGCAAGAAAAAGCAGGTCCTAACTTTTAATTTTGTTTTGTTGGTACTAAACGTTACAAATTTCATGAGAGCGGTATGTGAAATTTCTGTTGGAAACTTGAATTATAAATGTCACTTTACTTACCGACTAGTCCTCTAGATTTTAATTGTAGCTTATGGCACGTAGTATTTCAATTGAACTGAGATGGCTTTTAATTGATGAAAATCCAATTATCAAAACAAATAAGAACTAAAACTTAAAATTTTCACGAAATTATATATTTTTAAATGACAATTGTTTGGACAACGCTGTGTTTTTATCAAATGTAATATTTACAAAGTACCTGCTACTACATATACCGAAAAATGACAATGAAAAATTTTGGGCAACTGAATTTAAAACTGGCCGCAAAAATTTATTATATGTTGAACGTTCGAGACGTCCAGAAACAGTAACAACCGCCAAGAAAATTGGTAAATTTAAACAAATGGTGTTAAACAACCGTCGAATTATCCGTCGAAAAAAGCAAAAACTGTTTCTTTCGGCTGCGAAACTGTTGGCGACAGTTTTTTTGAAAAAACGACCACATTTGCAGAAAAAAATTCACCAAGGCTTCAGCGGTTGACATGGTGAAAATCCACTTCCCAGATCTTGCCCCAAGCGAGTTTATTTTGTTCAACAATTCGTCGGTGGGTTTTACACTTCAGGGAAACAGGTTCTGCGCTTAACCGAAAATCTACTGTTTCCGTATAACAATCTCCAAAGCGTTCAGCTCGTAAGCATGCAGCTGCTTTGGGAATTCCCGAGAGAAGTGTTCGAAGAATTTTAACTCATTCCAAATGCATCCTTACAAAATGATGGTAGTGCAGGAATTAAGCGCAAGAGATTTTGAAACCCGCACAAATTTATGCCGGGATATTCTTCAAAACATTCCCAGAGGAGCTATATTCATGCCTAGCGATGAAGCTCACTTTCACCTCTCGGGTACCGTAAATAAGCAAAATCTCTGTTATTGGTCAGCAATTAGTTCACAGGAACTTCATGAGCGACCTCTTCGCAGTCCAAAAGTCACCGTCTGGTGTGCAATCTCGGAGTTCGGCGTGTGGGGTCCTTACTTTTTCGAAGAAGATGGAATAACGGTAACAGTCAACTGAGATCGATATTTTGATATGCTTAACAATTTCCTGCGCACGCAACGCGTGGTTCATTAAATCTTCTTCAAGAAATGTTCCTAAACAAAGTAGTTTCTTTACAGGTTGATCCTGGATGGCGGCCACGTTCGCCTGATTTGTCGCCTTGCGACTTTTTTCTTTGGGGTTACCTGAAAGCGAGAGTTTTCACACATCGTCCGCGGACTTTGGAAGAATTAAAGGCAGCGATAAGACAAGAAATTGCCTCAATTCCCCAAGAAATGATCCATGGGATAATGATGTGCTTCTGCGAGAATCTACAAGAGCGCATCGACAATATGGCCGTCATTTAAAAGACATCATTTTTAAAAAATATCGTTCCTAAATGGCATAAAATGTACATTTTAGTTTGGTTTTTATTAACATCCCAAATAGTACCTATCATTTTGCCGGACCCTGTATAAGCGTACAGAGTAGAATGCGGACCAGTTTCGGTTAAGGCCTGAAGAACAGTATGATTGGTGAAACGTCAGCAAATTTGATTTATAAAAAACCGATTCAGGAGGAATCCAGAACATTTATAAATAGAATTATAGTGGCCTGTGGCAGTTTATTTGAAAACAAAAATACCTTGACAGTTAGGAGAGATTTCTAGGATTTTAGGTTAGTGAGAATTAGTGAACTAGTTAGAGTAACCATCCTGAGGGAAACGAATAAAGAATAAGCCAGTCAATGCATAGATTTGGGAAATATTTCCTTTTTTTTTCTATTTTAGAAGTTGCTTTAATGGCACGGCATACTGCCAATTTCCCACATAACATATTGAGTTTATAAATAAACTAAAATGTTAAATACTCGTCTGCATTATTGGGAACTAAAGAAATTAGGACGGAAATATTAGATTTAATTTTTTTTATTAATTTACTCTCTTGCCTTGCTAATATGTCATTTTGCAGTCCCAATAGATCTTTGCAGTTCCTTTTGGTGAACGATAATAAACGTCATGGGTTTTTCTAAATTCTGGTTGGTGATTTTTCCGTTTTTAAATTCGTTTCGAACAGTTCTGATTACGGTTTTACACTATTCTTAATGAAAAAGTACTACTTCAAGTAGTGCAAATGATTTGAAAACATTAATAAAGCGACTTCGCCAAACTCGGTCATGATTTAACCGCTTAAACCAGTATCTAAGCGCCATAGTCTTCGGAATACAGGAATCCATTTGACCGAAACGTGGGAAAAAAATAGACTGACTATGGATGGCCGGTTTGATAAAAAAAGCCTCAAGGCAAGGCCCTGCATTACTTTAGAGGTTAATAGAATTTACTACGGTAGATTCAGTCTGGATCACAGCGCGTTGAATCTGACACGTTCTCATATCCAATTCTCGTATGATGCAGAAATAATTCACTTAAAACCTGGAATTTTCAAAGCCGAGACAGTAACCTTGCATGTAAACAATCAATACCATTTTATCGCGTGGGATGGAAAAATCAAAACAGGCGCTTGCCTGGAAATCTAGCGAACGGCGACGGCGACAAAAACAAGACAAATAATGTCG
The DNA here is from genome assembly GCF_029955315.1 of Cylas formicarius. Classification (NCBI taxonomy): domain Eukaryota; kingdom Metazoa; phylum Arthropoda; class Insecta; order Coleoptera; family Brentidae; genus Cylas; species Cylas formicarius. The sequence continues at coordinate 29,317,854 of NW_026844352.1, forward strand.
AAAATCCCGACGCGAAATGAAAGTTGATTTATTCGGGAGAATTTTTGTAATTCATTCCCGTAATTGCCGAAGTTGACGCTTTGTGAATTTCACCGTATTCCGAATCATTTCGTCGGCGTTCCTTTTGTCAGGCGCTTCCATTTTTTTGGTGTCGACTTCTCCAACTGCAGTAAAAACTTTCGCCTTGAGGGAGCGCCGAAAGATCGACCTGGAAATAAAAAATGATTTCTTCTTTTTACGCGACGGAAGACAAAGAGAGCTGCCGGGGTGTTCGGGGTGTAGTTAAACGTCATAAAATGGATGAGAATCTGCTTGGGAAAAAAACTATGCGAGATTTGCGCCTTTTACTGTTGGAAGAGTGATTGAGATGTAAGATCGAGATGACAACGACGATGACTATTCTGAATATTTCTTCGAGTGTGTGGAAAGGTTTCGTTTTGTACAGAGATTTTTATTTTTGGTGCATCGCAAAATCTAAACGTCCCTTTAATGTTTTTTTTTTTAACCAGAATAAGTAGTTAGTTTAATAATTATAATTCCGTACCTGTCCTCAGTTAAACCCACTTTGGAATCGGATATTGGAATCTATAATAGATACAGCGTCGCTTAAATGGAAGAAAAATAGCGCATGTATATGCAAAAAATGATTGTAGCTACGTAAATACGGGGTAAAAAAAGAAACCGTCCATTTTTGAAGTGTTCAAATTTTCAGAGCATGAGTAAAAGAACACGATGATGCTAAAAATTGGCCTACAATGTTGCGTACGGCCGAAGTCGACTTTTATGTTTGCCATTTGAATTTCTACTATTTAAAAATGCTTACCAACCATTATGTGCGGTCATGATAAATCTGGAAAAATAAAAATAGGATTTCAGGATAGTAGGCTTTGATATTGCTATTCGATTTTAAAACATTTTTTGCTCCTTAAACGCACAAAAAACTACTGCAAAACTGCATAGCATACTTCGTCTCCACACTACTTGACAGGGCTGTCTTAAAATTTGAGGAGTTATAGCGTTAACAGCTTTTATAACAGTTTCTCTGAAATATCCGACGTTTTCGTAGGACCTACTGCATACTTGACTTTTGAGGTGACCCCAAACAAAGAAATAAAGGGATATTATGTATGGGAATCTCGCGTCTCAAGTCATCTGTTCAGAAATTCTGCATTTAAAAAGTTTGTAATAATTTGTGCATTGTGTGGCATGGAAAGATATTTTATGAACGTTCGTAAGATCTTCTGTAACGTTTGTTTGTACAAGGTTTAAATATCTCTCACAATATAGGTTATCATCAAAAAACTATGGTACAATTTCGTGGGTACTCAAAATATCAAACCAAAAGTTAAATCCCCACTTCACTTAATGCCTCACTTTACGAGATAGCTGTGGTTTAACATCAGCCCAAAATACAATTTGCTTACAATTAAAGAGTCCACAATTCGTATTCAGCATTTAAAGAGTTCGTAATACTCTGCGCAATGCTTGGCGTGGAAAAATATTTGTTACAGTGCGGCTAATGGAAGGTTCATAAAATCTTCTGTTACGTTAAATATCTCTCACAATTTAGGTTATCACTGAAAAAATAGGGTCCAGTTTTGTGGGTACGCAAAATACCAAAGCAAAGGTTAAATCCCCACCTCACTTGATGCCTCACTTCATGAGCTAGCCGTGGTTTAACATCAGCCCAAAATAAAATGTTCTTACGGTTAAAGAGTCCACAATTAAGAAAAAGTTTGGAATCTCGTTATTTTTCTGGATAAGCCACTTTTACAGGCCATTCTTCTAACACTAACGCCATCCTGAAGTACCTGGCAAGGCCGCTCACGATAACGATGATATCGGTGTTGTCTCTTCAATCTGACGTAAAGCTGTACAAATATTTATTGAAATACATTTCTTAGGTTTTTGCGTCCTTTTGACGCAGAGAATTAGACACTCCAACTTATCACTATTTGAAAAGTAATTAATGTTAAAACCCACAATTTATTAACTCCTTACATTGACTCTGACTATTGACAATAATTTCGAATCACTTGAGATGTGCTGACATACCAGCTTCATGGAAAATAAACGCAGCGACGTCAAAGCATACTATCCTGAGATCTTATTGTTATTTTTCCATGTGTTACACATGGTTGAAATGTATTTTTAAAGAGAATTTTGAAACTGCAGAAATTCAACATGGCGCAACAAAGGAAAACATCAGTTGCCTTCGGCAGTATGCAATATAATAGGCCTAATTTTTTTTTGATAACAATTTTAGCATTGCCGGATCCTTTTACCCATATCCTGAAAATTTGAATTGTGGATTTCCAAAAATTGACATTTTTCTTTTTCGCCCTATATCTACATACAAAGCTACATTATTTTTAGACATATAGATACTCTACTTTTCTTCCATTTAAGCGACGCTGTGCAGTTTCCAATATCCCCATGTACTTATACTGAACATCCGGTTTATACATATAACAATTTTCTCAAACTTAAATCAGTTTTATAGACAAAATAATATGAAAGACACATGAAGTGAACAATTGTAATTAATAAACTACAATTGTATTACAATTATTACAAAATAAGTTATTAATCTAAGTTATTCTATTTCTCTATTTCTGTATCAATACTATCCAATTGCTGAGATTAGGAGAACCTTATAGCTACCAATATCATGTTGTACAATATTTTTACGTGAATTTTAATGGCATAATTAAACATTACTAGTTTACAAATAACAATCTATTTAGAACCTTGAGTTGTGCATATGGGCTCACGTGACGTGATGGCAACGGTATGTTCTCTGCCATTAAGATCATCTTAACCTGACTACTCACGATATTAACCAAAAATATAACGATTGTCGAGGGGGATATCATTGTGCTAAATAAGACTAAATTAAATATGGAGTATATAAAGTTTTTAAAGAAACCATATTAGAACCTAAAATGTGTTTCCTATTTTGTGAGTTACTTATGTGAAAATAAAAAAACTTATTATAAAAACTTTGATATAATAACTTACATAATTGCAGAAATTTAAGTTTTGGAAATTGTGTTCAACGACTGACTTCCGTTGTCCCATTTTGGATCCTATTTATAGGTCTACAAGATTTGTTTAGTTTTGTGGACTGGCTTAATAACATTTGAGAATGAGTTAGATTTTGGCTGTTGGATTATGTTTTTATGTTAATTGGTAATGAAATTTGTGTAGATTTCTTCTGTTATGTTTTTTTTTCAATTAGGTATTTTGTCATATGCTGAATATGTTCGAGAGTTGGAACTTTAAAAATTTTTTAAAAAGAATGGAGAAATAGTTTGAACTTGGTTTCGATTGTACCGATTTTTAATGTGTGAGAACTTTGATATTATTTTTGAATATAGAATATATAAATAGTTTTCTTTACTGACCTGTCGTTATTCGCTTAGCAGAAGCAAGATGACTGACAATGGTAGTGATTATTCTTATTCAGTGTACAGATCCACTATTGAAATCCCCCTTGCAGTCTCGCACGTTCGCACCTAGAACTGAAAACTAAATAGATGGAGTTTTTCCACTGTAAATTTGAATTTCATGATAAGATTTCTTATCCAAAATGCTCCGTAATTTAAAATGTTTCATTTTCATTTAGGGCCCCGTTAAGATCAACATCAGACAGGTTATTTAAAAATCCGTTACATATTCTAAAATTGAAAAGTTTGTCGGGCTAGTCATAAAACTTAAAAAGATGATTAAATTACGGGGATTTCATGGAAGTTTTAAAGCTCTGAAGGTATTCGGCGGTAGATACTTCGATGGGCTCATAAATTTTTCACTGCACAAGGTGGAGTATTTCCTGCAAAAAGTTTCCCGAGATTTGCTCGTTTTTTCATCGCCGTCTAGTTACGCCAGGAGAGTTTCATGCTTATAAATCTTCGATTTGTTTTAAATTAACCCCGGCATTTATTTTATCACGTGGTTATCGCAAAGAAAAAACAAAAAATTATAACACACATTAAAACGAAAAATTTCACTAACTCTAATAATTAAACAAAAAACATCCAATTGTAGTTTCGTTTGCAATACTAGACTTGTTCACGATTTACCGAATACTACTGTTAGAGTTCGGCAAACGATATATCGTTATTACGATATAACCCTATATTTAACTTTGGTAAATTTTTATGAAGGTCTAACCACAGGGCAACCTCGCTTGGGTTTCTCTTTGTAAACCTCAATAAAAATATTCGCAATATTACAATGACGTTCCAGAACCGTACTTCGGTGCATTCATCATGCTGAAAGCTGACGGATTTGTGTAGAGTTTCATAGGTGAAATTCCTCGATTATTAAAAAATTCTAATTAATGTATTGCCCCAGAACTAAACTTCGGCGAGGTGTTGTCTCTTCTCAAACTGGGTTTCAGCTGTCCCCATGTTAGTTCAGTTGGATTAAAATTGCAGTGATATGGTGCAAGACGGAAAAGGGAAAATAATTTAGAGTCATTATGTTGAACCCTCAAATTGGAAATCAGTTTAATCTTCTTTTTTTAATATAAAAGATCAACCTATCTAATGGGCAAATTCAACTTGAAATTGAGCTACCTCAAGTAAGGATTGATGTAGGCAGATTTATAAAGGGCACACTAATATGAATTAATTGAACGGTTATTCAAACAAAATTTCCCTTCTCTAAAAATACAACCATCTAGACGGCATTCTTCTTGTCAGCTAGCATCTTAAATACGGCCCTGGCTTGTGGTACAGTGCTTAAGAACAAGCGGAACCTCAACTCATTCCGAAGTCAAAACCATAAAATGTTGTAAAAACGGTATATCGTTAGAAAAGTACACTACTACCCAGTAAGTGCCAACTCGATACCTGGCTCGGTGGAGGGGGAATATCCGATTTCTTTTTATTCACAGTACATAATTTCCTTAAGGAAGTAAGGTATAATTTTGGATACGTTCTGGTTTTTCATTAAAATATATAGAAAAATAACTTTGAATTTTGTCTAAGCTAATGCTGCTAATTAATGCTAACAATTATTGCTTCCCATCCTAGTAAAAATTCGATTTACAAAACTTCTGGATTCCAACTGGGCCGGCTTTTGCTGAGTCGAAATTGCTAACGTTTTGCGAATAATCCTGTTGGTTTTTTCAGAGCTTGACTGAAACTGGCTCGCATTTTACATTGTACCTGCTTATATTAATATTAATATTAATAATAATTTATTGATGTTAACAACCCTACGGTTTAACACAAGTCAACAAAAAACATTGAGAAAAATCTACATATATGTATAATTACAAAGGCACACAGAAAACGCTCAACATTATTAAAATTGGTAAAAAGTTATCAAATAAGTAATAGGCCCCATCCAGCAGAAGTGATTTGACCTTAATAGAGAATTGTCTCTGCGGCAGCTCTCTGAACCTTAGAGGCAATAGATTAAAGAATTTAGGTCCGTAATAGTTCTTCTAATTTCTAGTCTTTGCAATTCTTGAGTAGTTAATCCATATATCATTTCTGGTTCTGGTGAGATGGTGGCAAACATTGGTTGTTTTTAGTATATTTTAATGCCGAATAGATATAATAACATGGGACAGTTAATATTTGGAGATCTTTCAACTTTGCTCTTACGTCATCCCTATAATTCGTCATGGCCCTGATGGCTCGTCGCTGTATAAAAAAAACTCTTTCGGTATGTGAGGAGCGACCCCAAACTAAAATTGCGTAGCTAAATAATCCCTGAAAGAGTAAAAAATATACCATTCTCACTATACTCTGAGAGATTTCGCCGACCAAACCGCGCAACAAGTACACCACCCTAGAGAGCTTCTCACAAAGACGAATAATATGCTGCTCGAACGTCAATTTCGGATCATGTAATGGGTTGTTGAAAGTTGATTCGCGTAAAGAAAATATAATTTGTTGTGTTTTTGATTCATTGAGGTTAAGTTTGTTAGCACGAAACCACTCACTAGCCCCGGACTGGGCCCCTTCCATCCTGTGCACCAAGTCGTTCTCAGAATGACTTCGACAAGAAAAGGTAGTATCATCAGCGAACAATGTGCAAACTATGTCAGCATCATGCTCAGGGAGATCGTTTATATAGATCAAGAATAGAAGAGGGCTCATAAGGGATCTTTGAATTTTGTCTTTGACTGATCTAGAGATTTTTGTTCAAGTGGTAAATCTGGTTTTGACGTTATATTTTTTAAGAACTTTTGATACGTGATCGGTTAAGTTTTGAATGTAAGGAAGGATTGCTTTCGGCCTCATTGCTATTGGAATGTTGTGGTGAAGTATATTTTGTGATGGAACACTTAATATCTTTAATGTGGAAATTACGGAAACGCTACGTCTATGATACCTTTGTTATTTGGCCTCATGGTCAAGAATCCCTAGTAAATTTTCTTAGACATTTAAACTCTATTCACCCTAACATACGTTGAGTTGGAAACTAATAATAACCTCCTCGTAGATATTCTTATCAATAGAAAATCAGACCTAACATTGGGTCATTGTTTTTACAGAAAACTGACGAACACAAACCGATACCTTGATGTCACATTACCATCCGGCCCAAAAATCATCGATTATCAACTCTCTGGCTTATAGAAACGTAAAACTGTCTTAGTCCGAGTCACTGAACCGAAAATGTAATACGCACACAAATACACTTCACCACAACCTTCCAATAGCAATGAGGCCGAAAGTAATCCTACACTTGCCACTGTGGTCCTTCCTTACATTCAAAACATCACTGACCACATATCAAAAGTTCTAAAGAAATATAACGTCAAAACTAGATTTACCACTTATCCAAAAATTTCTGAACATCTTCGAACAAGCCTTAAAGAACATGCAGGAGCCTTACGAATACAGCAAATAAACTCATCAGCAGTTGCCGAACACAATCATAAAACAATAAATGTAATATTATTAGATAAAACCAAAAGTCTTCTTATATAAGCAACCAATCCAGACAAAATTCCATTTGAGATGCCAGGAGTTTACAGCATTCCATGCATATGCGGCAAAGAATGCATTGAAAAATTATCAACTAAGCTCAAAGAACATGAAAGAGCCTTAAGACTAAGACAAATAAACTCCTCAGCAGTTGTCAAACACAATCACGAAATTGGACATAAAATTTTATTCGATAAAACTAAAATTCTTGCATCTAATCAATTCTTCTACCAACGAAAAATCCGAGATTCTATAGAAATCTATAAACAACCTAACAATCTCGCGACTCAGGTCTTTACCTGTCACCAATATGGGAATCAGTCATCCGAGAAGGTGTTTATGCCCCTCATTTAGCTTCGCCCCCCCCCCCCCCAAAAAAAAAAACAAACATATAACCAGGTACAGAGTAAAGTGCGAGCCAGTTTCAGTTAAGGTCTGAAGAAGTCAACAGGATGCTGTGGAAGTTTCTTTAATAAATTAATATTTTCGTTGGTTTATCCGACAAGATAGGAATACACTAACAGGCAGCATTATTTGATTGCCATTTTGTAAAAAAAATCCTACTTATTGAAATTGCCGATTTCATAAGACATAAAGTTAAATAATCCGAAATAAAAGGTAAGGCGAGTAACTGAAGAAGTCGATCTGACAACCTCGCTGTAGACTATTTATCTTCGGTTTCTCAGATCGGCGTTTCGCCCGACTATTTTGCTAAATCATTCGAAATGAAATATATTTCCCCAAGTTTCCGTCGAATACTCCCGACTCGGCGAACTATTACGCAATCATTGAATAAGCAAGCAAAACGATTTACTGCCATGTAAAATGGCGTCGATTTGTCGCACAATACAACGAGCAAATGAATTTTTGATCGGTTTATATCGCGAATACGCGATACGACGGGGCGAAAATGATTATCGAAATGGACGTTAAAATAACGCTCGCACGACAACCAACGACATGGTCATCGGGACGGGACGACGATTCGGCATGTTTTACCTAAACTTACAAGACCCACTTATCCGAATCCATTATCCGATGTTTATTGTCAAAACCGCTTTTATTCCGGGGCACTTAAAATGCACTAACGCCCAAGGATTTTGGGCTTTAAACCGTCTATTGAAAGGTTGTTATTCCAACAAACCAGACTCGTGTGCAAAGATATCAGTGGCATCACTTACAGTCAGTCAAGGAATCCGGTAAGGGTGGAGAACGCATTACTCAGATTACCGCTGCGGATGACAGGGTTGATGCCGCACTCGCAGACCTTACCGATTTCAAGGGGTGAAAATTTTAAGAATGGACTTTATTCGGTATGCAATGGGTTCGATATAAAGCTCGAACTTGAATTGTTTTGCGTTGCTGCCCTGATGTTGCCTTAGTTAATGCTCTTAACTATTTTCTCTAGCTATCAGGCGTGCCCCTTTAGACTCTTAATTATGTAATGTTGGTAACGAAATCCACAAAATAAAATATTCGATAGAGTTGTTCAACATCTTGGCTTTGTCGAACAATTCTTCAATAAAAACATTGCGTAATTATATCAATAAAAACATATTAAGAGTATGTTACGCAACAAGTGCGGTGTTGCATACTATATTTTTCCTACGACCGATAGTTTTTGCTTACATTTTCGCAAAGCAACACTAATATATTCACTGACATTACCGTCAGAATTGATAAACGTCAAAATTCAAGGCGTGGGAAATATCTCCGAAAACATTCGATTGCTCCCAAACCGGTGCGGTAATATCCCGGAAATGTCCGAAGTGGCTCAGATCCGCGGGAAACGCGTGTAACTAGGTATTTTACAGACGGGAGTAGAAAAATAAAGTTAATCACAGAATAGTTTGAATCTGTGCAATCACTATCATGGTTTTGCGTGCTCCCAATTTTTTTTTATAATAATTTTCCACTTCAAGTACATGATTAACACATTCTCTCCCACTGCTCTCTGCTACACAGTGATTGTGTAAAATATAAAGCACTGGTTCTAGTATAGTCCAACACACAATAAATGGTCAATGCTATTAACGGTTTTTATCTGCTCGTTGCCATTTTTGGACCAATAAATTAAACCGATCCCTGATAGTAGCAAGAAAATTGAATTACAAAATATATAAATACATTCTGTTGTACTGAGTACTGTATAATTATAATTATATAAGTAATAAATACGTATTAAATAAAATTAGTCATCAGAATAGTTTCAATCACTATTATTCTTGGAAATAATTAAGGGTTTCACGATGTGCATTTTTTTTATAATAATTTTACACTTCAACTGTTCTCTAGTAGTAATTCAGTTTTAATTAATTGATTCTTGAAACTTCAACTATTTGTTTTTTTGTATAAATAGCTTCACAATAACAGTCCTGTTGACTCAGAAGTCTCTGCAGTAAATCCTTTTTCGTGCTGATCGTTGATACTTACTTAGCTAAAGTGCTGTGATAACTGGCATTATTATAAACTAACTGCGTGGTGTGATATTTACCCAATTTTCGAAAAGTTTACTTGTTATATCTTGATGGTAGTATAATGACCAGTCCAGCCCAATTTTCCCTCGAGGCACACTGTAAAATGGATATTCTTTTTCCTCTAGATGCAGGTATATTCCAAGTGCAATTCGATGAAGAATTGTACCACATTGCCTTTACTTTCTTTATAGTATCAAGGGTGTCGAACCAAGTCTAGTGTAAATAATATATATCTCGTTTTTCTACGAGAAATTAATGAATTTGTGTTAAATATTTTTGTCTCCGTTCCACCAATCGATGGGTCTCTTTAATGCAAAGAAGTTTGAATCTAAATCCGATTTTTGTATGTGATTAGACTTTCTCTCTCTCGTCTCATACATCGCATACACTTCCCTGCGAATCCACTCCGCATAACCATTTATTATTAAGCATTTGTCATATGGTTATTTCCTTTCTAATGAATCATTATCATGGAATCGACGCAAGGTTGATATTGGAATGTCAGTTAACTCCATTGTCCTCCAAATAGCAGTTTCCGTGCTCTCTGACGTTTTAAGTGTGACGTTTTGCTATGTTAAAGTGTCAGGAATGTTGTAGTTAACGTTGACTGATATCTTTTCAAACAATTTCTTGAAATTTAAATACATAGAAACAGTATGCACAATTGTCCGATAATTATATATTATGTGCATGTTATATATTATGATATATATATATATATATATATATATATATATATATATATATATATATATATATATATATATATATATATATATATATATATATATATTATTATATAACGACAATGTATTCCTGGATATCATCCGTTCGTTTGTTGAACTCCGACTGGAATCCTGCAGACGTTTCGCCATCTTCAATGTTCGCGCTCCGAAAACGAAACTTCGGAGCGCGAGCATTAATTTTTTGTAATTTTTTAGAAGTTATGTGTTATATTTTGGATCTTCCGCACATTTCAAAAACTACATTGATATCACCTTTTATCGTTTAAAAATTAGTCAGGTGCAGAGCGATTCAATTTTTGGACATTTAAGCTAATTTTAATATCAGCATGAAAATTTCAAAGGTATTCAATCTCCCAAAGTCGTCAGTACATGTTTCGTCTAAAATAACATATTTTAAGTGTCCAGGGAGTAACTATTCAAGCGGTAAACCGTAAACCAATATTAAAAAAGCAAAAAACCCATAGGAGCCATCTTGAGTTAGCAATAAGGGATCAAAAACAAATAATTGAAAAGTCACATGTCACCTAGAATTGAAGTTATGAATGCACTATCAAAAACAAATGAAAAACACAAACGAATTCCCTCGGTCTTTCTGCTCGCAATCTCGCCTGCCTCTTGTCAACTGTATGTACTGCCAGAATATTATTGAATATTGAATATTATTCATTCATCTTCCAGAATTGGGTGTTTGGAAAAGGTAAGTACCCATTGGTTAGCTCTGTGTTTGTTGTGGCGAATTAAATCACATGAAGTGAAATCAGCTACAACAGCTACGCAGCTACACTTGTTCAGTTACAAATATCACAACAGATTTATCAAACACGTAATACAGTAAAATTGACACAACTTTTTAGGCAAATTCTTCAAGAATAAACTTGCATTTTAATTCGAAATATTAAAGTTTCGGGTTTAAAATGACATGTTGCTAATAAGTAAAACGAACTAAAGTAATCACCATTTAGTTATGGTTAACTTGGTGTCTGTTTGTCTTTGTACATGAGGATTCACGAAACCAATAAAAAAAAGAAACGCAATTGAAATTTTCTTTTTAAAGTAACGAGTTGCGAGAACCGCCTCCAGAACCACAGAGCTACTATCATACTCGTTTAAAGTGTGCGTCCACTACAAATTTCATTACTAATACGTGTTTTTCTTTATTTGGGAAATTCCCTTCAATTTATGGTCTTCCATTTTTGGTTTTTACCGAACCGCCTCTCCGTTTCACAGAACTTGGATCCAATATACTTGTTTCAAAAACTGCTGTCGTTTTGAACCGCAGAACAATTCGGGAAAGTTAAATAGGGGCGTGCAACAATAAATTCCACCTACGATTCTTTAAGCGTCGCCCCGAATACGAATTCAAAAACATAAAGAACGCAAAAGGATAAAAATACGGTAGTTCCATTACTTCGGGAGGAAATTTTATTTGTAAAAGTCAAGTAAAAAGTGCCCCCGAAACACCCCGGTTTTTACAACGAGATCTCAGAACTTTTGTGGATTTTATTAGACCTTTCCACTTTCCGGTCCTATTTTTTTACCCGCGCTACGCTGGTTACTGTCAAGTCGTGTGATAAGAGAGAAATTTATACACACACGCGGAACGTTATCAAATAAAAAGTAAAATCCCCTTTTCGATGCGTTGATTGATATACGGTTTTTCCTGATCAGATAATTCAAGGGGAATTGGTATACCTAATCGCAGACACCGGACTTAGCTCGTAAGTGTATTTTATGTTATATTGAGAAACAAAGTTTCAGTACTTTGTTGTGAATCATCTCTCTTCATCAAACCAGAAACAAAAAAAAATGTAAAACCGCAAGGAAAATTGAACGCCAGCAAATTTTACCGAGGACAGTCGATCACAAATGTGCGGCACAATCAGTAGCCAGCAAAATTGATGGACATTTCTTTCGATGCTACTTCAACTAATCCAAAAGGTCACGTAAAGCGATTCGTGGAGGAAAAATGGAATACTCACTTCAGGGTTGCATTTTTTGTAGGGCAGCACATCATAGTTCTGGGACCCAAGTGTGTGAACCCACGTTTGGCAAGATAAAAAATACCTTACTGGGCACGGTATTTTATCAAGGGTTATCAAAATAGTGCTAAGTGAAACCGCATGTAATCAAGTTGTTCCCCTACATATATTCTATTTTTGCTCTAAACTGAAATGACATTTGGGAGGGCTGCGAAATAAATGTAACTCAATGAAAGAAGATCGAAATATACAAAGAATTTTGCTTTGGTTTGGTTGCTTATTATGTATTTATTTAGCAGCTAAATAAATTATACCTTCTCTGGTACAATGTTAATACTACTTTTTGATTCCATTATATATTGTTATTTAGGTTTAGGAATAAATCAAATACTGGTACTATCATGCTTTTCAATGACAATAAAATTTATTTAAATACCCCGAATTAGGGTGTCGTATCTCCCAAATATTTAAATGAAAATGCTTCAAAAACTATAAACTTTCGGAATATCCAACTTTATAGAAAGTAATCCCTATTTGATAAAAGGATTTATTTATAATTTAAAGTAATATTGCTTTCTATTACCATGTTTTAGTACTTATCAACATTAATAACTATAAGAAATTTATTTATGAATTTCGACCTCTTTTCTAAGACTGAAATCACTTATGTGAAATTATGAAACATTCTGTAGTTGAAAAATTTTCAGATTATCTTCAATTCGCAAATGTCATTTTTCATAGAAAATAGCGAATGTCTCGAAAATTTTCTGAGGAGTTGAAGAAATGCAATAATATTATACATATCCAAAATAGGTTCACATTTGTTTCCTGTATAAGGTTGTGTTAAGGTTTCCCCATATCAGACCGTCCCAGTTACCCATGGATACCCTTCATATACTACGGACTTCCATTTTTTTTTAATAATCAATGAAGAGTAACTGCCATTCGGAATATTAATTCTGCTTATTTTACGATATTCTTGAAAAAATATTTTACCCCTCAATGAAACAAAAAAAAATTAAACAGGAAGAAAGAATCTATGTTGCCACATTTGTCGACAGCATAGGTAATTTTATTCCACACTTCATAATATATGTTGACGTTGATAGTCAACTGACGAAAAAAATCTGTATGGGTTTAACTTATCCTTTTTAATAGAGGTAACACGGGGAGTGGCGTCCTATAACAAGTCCAATTCCAATTACAATTCGTTATTGTATATCTATTCCAAGATAACTGGTTTTAACTATCAACTGAAATAAAATGAATAGATTCAAAAAATATTAGTGCCGAACAAAACGATCTGATAACAGAAAAGCCTCGAATAGTAGTAGGTATGCTTGTTGAATAAGAGATTTTGTTAGTTTAAATAGCTGAATAAAATTTCTGTTAGATACCTAAAATTCATCCATTTGAGTGACTTCTTCTAATCTTAGACTCCTTCAGAGCATCCGCAGAATCGGCATTGGTGGTTGGCTAACGTCCTCCGTTCTAAGTATAACAATAACAATTTTATCAAATAATAGCTTTAGATAATTTAAATTTTTGATTCCCTATATTACATTCAATATCAACTAATTAAGAACATTGAAATTCCTTAAAATTTATGCATACAGCGTGAGGTGTGAAAGCACCGGTGATGTGCATTAAATAAATGTTTTATTTTCCAAAGAAAAATCAAATATTCTATTCTATATCTAGATCAGTATGAGTAGTGAATACGCGGGCCTCTGCTCCATTTCTTTTAATTCTGTAATAGTGAGACAATCAATAATCTATTAAATTTCTGCGGATTTGTATGGATGTAGTAAATAATCTATAGTTAGTTATATCTCCCAAAATCAGTTGCAAGACACTTTGGGAAGAAGAAGAAGAAGACGAAACAAACACAATACATCAACAAACACCCAAACAGGAAGTTTATAAGCTTTAATAATATCCCAAAGTTCTTCCTTATTTTTTGTTTTATGCTTGCCAACTGTATGTTTCAGGAGAGTTCAAATATTCTCAATAGAAATGAGGTCTGGAGATTGGGAAGGCAACGAAAGTAAATCCCCACCATTGTTACAAGAAAACTGTTTCGCTTTTCGAGAAGTATGTTTTGGATCATTATCTTGTTGATACTTACCCAGTAAAGGGCATGTGATCCTCAGCGCAGCACGGGTTGGATAAGTATTTCATATTGGTTGTCGTTGTTCTTGGTGTTTATGTCAAAGGTACAGATGTTAATGAGGTAAAGAGTTCTCGTATTATATATGTCTCTGCCAAATAATAAATGAGTTGGGTATAGTTTTCCTTGAGAGTATATGATGATGATATTTAATTTCTGCAGGGCATTACTATACAATCCACCCCGCACCAATCTACCGTGACATTGTAACACTTCAGAATTGTTACTTTACTGGAATACGATCCGGTAGTTCCGCGCCTACATTTTAAATTCTAAGCACCTTTTTTTCCTGCCTCACCGGCAAACACCTGATTTGTTCTGACGTCCGCGCTACCAGGCTAAGAAAGTCGTAATTAATTCGCGTATATATTCTCTTTGAATAAATAATTCGTTCGCGAAATAGATTCGTAACGCTAGTATCATTGGGCGTATGGCCTTATGCACCAAGTTCCGTGATTTCTCTCCGTTCCGGCATCTCTCTCGAATATCTGAGAAAGTAATCTATTTATCTTTCTCACTCCTGGCTCTGAGCGACATGCGTGGTATGATATCGGTTTCCTGTTTCGGTAGAAGAAGTGTGATAGCTAGCCAAAAGTGATTAACCTACCGGATTTTTCTTCAGCCATCGCTTTGCGGATATAGGGTTAAATTCACTTAGATGTGTGGTCAGCGATTTGGTGATTCCGTTGCTGTTCATATTTTTGGTTCGTTCGCAGAACTGCCCACACTTACTCTGTAAGAGGATTTGACTGCTACCTGCGGCCTACCAAGCTTTCACCCTCAAGAACGTCCATCGAGGTAAAGTCTTTAACTATTTAGCTTTTGTTATCTTTACCATTCTGTTCACTCTTTAAAGAGTCAGTAAATTTTCCGGCTCGTTTTCGGAATTTTGCCGCTGTCGGCTTATACGCGGAAACTTTATAGGGTCCTTGGAACACCCGTACTCTGGTTGGAGCAACCGTATCTCCTTGAAGCCCTGTACTCGCCTTAGAGCACCCGTACCCCCTTTAGGAGGGCTCGCGTTTCGGAGGCTTCTGGATTGACGTATTCGGGGAGGATCCAAACTTCGAAGTTCCTGTGTTCTCTGGATATTGGAGCACATTTGAATCATTGCTTGACTACCGGCTCACTTGATAGATCTGCGCGAGGTCAGACACCCCCTGTAGGCTGCACTGTTCGGGAAATAAACGAGGTGACGTCCAGTTCGATGTAAGCGCTACGCGAGATATTGTTAGGCTTACCCTTTTTTTTTGTTTTCCGTTTTTGTTACGCTCGGTAATTTAATCGATCCCTGTCTTTGCTATACCGACAAGGAAATTCAATAATCATGTAGTTTTACTCTCGAAAATTTGTGTACAAATGCTTTGAAAATTTATGTATAATTATTTGCGGGAAGTTGACGTACCGGTAATACTGAGTATGATCGTGGTCGAGTTTTTTTTTATTTTAATAATTACCTATATTGCCCCTGTAAGCCTGTGGTGATCACCTAAGGGAATTTGACCTTTTTTTTTTCCTTTGTGTATTTCTATTATTTTGAGAATTTCGTATTAAACGGACTGTCAACTTGTTGTGGGGACGGCAATTGAATTTTGCGGAATTTAGGTCGGTATGTCGCGGAGTTGTAGTTTCTCATTATCGACGCGTAATAAATAACGTAGACCAGTTTTCATCCCTCTTTTTTTGTCCCCTTAACCTTCACGACTATCTTTTATCGATTGTACCAATTTAAATTTAATGGTACGTTTCATCGTTAATGTTCTCTTTTTTTTTTGTAAAACATTGGGTTCCTCACACCATCTGAGAGAATGGAAGGTCTGCTACTTCCTGGCGCCCTAAGGATAAATAGTGCTATATTTTCTTCATTATTCGTGGACCCCCCCATCGCTCCAGAACTCTGAGCACAGACTCTACAAGTGATCTGTATATTAAGAAAAGTAAAGACATAGACATAATCTGCCTCATTTGATGGAAGATAAAGACTAACTAACTAACTAACTAACTAGCTAAAGTATTTGATTTCAGCACTTCCTTTAAATATGTCATTATTCCTGTCAATTTGTATGGGGTCAAAATTTGGTCGAATTGCCCTAATTAAAGATATAGTGAGTTATTTCAGTATTTAAGGACATATGTTAATTCAACCAGTATGAGCAAACTACTCTATGCAAGCGGTGTCATCAGCAAAAGTCCTTTTAATTATTGACAGAATTCCACTGATATGAAGCAGAAAAAATACTGGACCAAGTACAGTCTGAATGATGGACATCATTGATGAGGTTAGACTTTCTATTAGAATTTAAACAGGTGATGCAATATTCTTTTTGTTTGGGCAGTCTGATTTAGGGTGATCTTTATTGCATGTGGGACAGACAGTGTGATTTGTGCAGTTCGGCCTCTTGTGGCAAAATCCTTGACATTAGAGACAACGAGGTACACTGAAGTCTTTATAGACTGGATAATGCTCCTAATACTTATCCATATTCCTTGCAGACATAGCTTTTTGGTAACATTGTTGTTGCCCGGTCGCAGCCTGATGTAAATAATTTCAAAATCCTTGGTTAGGTAATTTTGACTAATTGATTAGTGGTAACTTGTTCTTCTAGTTTTTATACATTTATATTTATTACTTTTTATAATTACACCACCGTTAGTGATGTTTTTCATCGACCTTATTCCTATTTTTAAAATTGGCAGGTCTTGGCAAAAAGATCAGCTGCAATTGTTCAGATTATATTATAATACTGCTACTAGTTCTATCCGGCACAACATTTGTCCGTTCCTGGATGGAGGCGAAGTTACGTTTTGCACATTGTAATTTTTTTTCTGCAACATATTAGTTCCTTGTCTAGTATTTGCAATGAAATTTTAAAACACGCTTTTGTAGTTTATGTTATTACAATTTTTAGCTAGATGTTAGAGATTTTGCAGTAAAAATAACGTGACTATTACAGAGCTCTCCCTAAGGAGCAAAAAGTTTCCGTTTTTCTAACATAAAACTTTTCAAGAACGCATTCTAATATTTTTGGTAATATTCCCACACAGTTTAAATTCTAAAGTTTTCTAATTAATGGTATCAGGTCAATGAACTTTCTTACAAAAAACTTTACTGTTGAGCAAGCGAAATAATTGGGGAGATATGTGGGAGAATATAGAGCCTTAAACAGATCATGAAACGAGAACAAGCTGCTTGTTTCTAACCAAAGAATCCGCCTACCTTAAACTGCTATTTAGGCAATTAATCAAACTTCAAAGTAAATGGGCCCAACTGCTGCTGAACCGTGAACTTCACAACGCCTCCGGTAGATTTAACGTATTCAAGAGAATAGAAAAAGGTTTTATTGTTATTACCGAACTTTATTTTAATCCAAGTTTTAAATTAATTAACATTCTTCTTATCTATCCAACGGCCCGGAACGGAGAGTTATTGTGGCTCGGATAACCGACTCGACTTCAAGTTTACAACTCCAGACAACAATTGGAATTATGTGCCCAAAATAAAATTTCCATGACGTAATTGAATATAGTTTATGGGAGAAGTTTTTTGCGCTCCGAGTCGGGAGGTCCGTCGGTGGCAAAAAGTTTTCGCATGCGGCGCATTACAGTTATCACCGTTTTTGGCACCGGCAAAAAGTTTCTGCCCAAGTACTTTGGCGACGTTAGTGGCCACATCGGTTTTCTTTTCATCATTATTTTTGAGGCTTGCTATTACAGTCAACTGAAATTCGAGGAAAGAATGTTTTTAAGGGAGTTTTGAAGCTGCATAAAGTTTTAACAATATATTCAGATTTCGACGAGGATTAACCTGACTAAGGTGAGTCATAGTGGCAAAATGAACTATGATTGATTTGTGTGCTAGATTTACAGAAAATAAATGGATTTTCCTTAAAATCTAAAGAGAGGCTATTAAATTATTGTTTTTAATAACAATAATTATATAAGAGAGAGATTGATACTATAAAATCATCATGTGTTTACAGAAAACCTACCCACACAGACCGATACCTTAATGCATTGTTATTTCATTATCCGGTCCAAAAATCATCGGTTATTAGCTCTCTTGTTTGCAGAACCGTAAAACTATTTTAGGTGGAGCCACTGAACCCAGAATTAAAACACATCTGTTCTTCTTACTAATAATTCCCACATTAAAGGTATTAAGCGTACCATCATACATTATACTTCACCACAACTTTCCAATAGCCATTAGCCAGAAAGCACTTGCCATTGTTGTCCATCCTTACACTCAAGACATCACTGACCATATACCAAGAGTTCTAAAGAAATATAACATCAAATCCAGAATTTCCATATGTTCAAAAATATTTCAACATCTTCAATCCGACAGAGAGAGAAAGAGAGACCGAACGAGAAATATCGACTAGGCTCAGAGAACATGAAAGAATCCTGAGACTAAGACAAATAAACTCATCAGCAGTTGCAGAACACAATCACGAAACCGGATAAAATTTCATTCGGTGAAACCAAAATTCTTGCATGTAATCACTTCTCCTACCAACAAAAAATCCGAGAGTCTGTAGAAATCTATAAGCAACCTAACTATCTTAACCGCGACTCGGGTCTTTACTTGTCACGAACATGGGAATCAGTCATCCGAGACGATGTTTCTGCCTCTCATTTAGCTCCGCCCCCCTCACACAATATATAAGCAGGTACAGAGAGCCAAATGCGAGCCAGTTTCCAGAAGTTTTGCAAATAGTACAAACAAAACATTTGTTTTAAATAAAATAAAATTTTAAATTTAATAAAATTAAACAAAGGTAAAACTTGGTGCTTGTTTTTGTTTGAGCCATTAATCTGTTAATTTATATTGGGTTATGAAAACTTAAGTACTCTGCCGGTAAAGAAATCCTATTAGTGAAACCGAAGTAAAGCTTTGAGAAATTACAATTCATATAAGTTTCATATTTTCAAGGTTTTTGCTTTATTAGTAGTTTAAAAAATGTCTTGCTTGCAGTGCCCAATTAAATTTGGCTTCCGATTTGTTGATAAAAACAAATTTTAGGAAGGCGCCAGTTTTTCAGTTTGTTAATTTCAATGAGAAAGTTTAAGGCCTGTTTGAAAACAATAAAGCGAATCGACCCTGTGTACAGCAAGAGAACGTCCAAATGAGTATATTTAGACACTATTACAACAGGGCGATTGTTAAGTTTTAAAGAGAAAGGACATGCTGGTTTGAACACCTCCGGAAAATTTAATAGTTTTTAGTTTTATTTACATTAATAGAAGACCCATTTCCGAAGCACCGGCGAAGTGAAATTTCCCTTTAGCATCGGCGCTTAAGGCATTTTTTAATAACTGAAATAAATTTCAGGTAGAGCACGGGTGATAAAGACTCCTAGCGCAGGACGCCTGACGTAACAGTACAAATGAGTTCGGGTTAATATTTTTTGTTGTATTAATTAACGAAGAACACTTTTCATTGTACGATAGAAATGAGCGTTTGACTCTGGCTTGACTTTTGAATTTGGAAAACTTGGTCATTATTAAGAGGAGATATGTGAACAATATCCAAAAAATTCCAAAAAATTGTTAAGTGCGAAAAATAGAAATAACTAGAAATCAAGCTATCTTCCATACGGTCAAATGTCAACTACCTCATAAAACAAACAATAAGTGAACACAGGGCTAGATTGAAAAAAATCATATCTTCATATTTATGATAATTAATTCTTCTCCTTCTTTTCATGCCTTATACGTTTCGGATGTTGGCAACCATCATCGTTATTCGAACTTTATAGCAGTACATCTGAATAGCTTGGTGGAGGTAGCATTTGCGAAGGTTTGCAAAACCAGGAGATTCTCCTTCTACCCGGCCCTCTACTTTGCCCTGCATGATGTTTTGTAATAGGCGATATTTATTTTCATTTCTCATGACGTGCCCAAAGTACTCAAGTTTACGTTTTTTAATTGTGAGTATGAATTATTCGTTCTGTGATCAGTACAAGGTATCTTCAGGATTCTTCTGTAAATCCACATCTCAAAGGCATTAACTCGTTTCTCCGTAGCCTCCGATATTGTCCAATTCTTCACTCCATACCGAAGCACAGAATGCAGCAGTTATCTATTCCTATTTTTCGGCTCTAAACTGAGGTCTCTGTTCGTGAGCAGGTATTTCATTTGTAGTGAAAGTATTTCGAGCTTTTTCTATGCGACATTTGATCTCCACAGAATGATCCCATGCTTCTTAAATAAGTGAATTTCTCCATTCTTTCGACGACGTCGTTATTGATGAGCAGTTCTGTTGGAGTTTTGCTGGTTGGCATTAAGTTCTAGACCATACTCGTTGGCGGTAATATTAACAGACCTTACTAGTTCTTGTAGATTCTCCAGACTATTAGCTATCAAAACAGCGTCGTCGGCGTAAGCTTACATTTTCTCCAATTATCTTTATTCCACTCCGAATTCCATCCAACGCTTTAGTAAAGATGTCCTCAAAGTGGAGGTTGAATAACAGATTAGACAGTACACAGCTCTGCTTACCTCCCTGGCGAATTACTACATGTTCGGAGTATTTTTCCTCTATACTGCCTTCTGTCCCCAGTACAGGTTGCTAATATTTCATTAAGAATTAATGCAATGGTAAAATTATAGCTTAGAATGAAAAACAACGTTGGTACAAAAGACTCAGTTTTGGCATACTAACTCCTCTTCGTATAATTTAATTACAGATTTAATTACAGATTGTATACAGTGCCTGCAGAAGCGTTACCTTCTGAGTTTTTTGCTAATTTTCTTTCACATTTGCATTCAATGAAGGCAAAGTATGCTTCAAGAAATACTTAATAATGGTTGTGTTGTAGGCAACGCTATAATTAAACCAAACTCTATACCACCAATTTCAATTTGGTTAGAAATTACATCTCCCAAAATTATGTAGAAATTGCTGACAAATTATAATAAACTTTTAGAGGACTACTTTATTATTATATATTCATTGTTCTAAGGTAATATGAATTTTATAATCCTATTAAGGACTGGCAGCATAAAAGCAAAACTAAACTAACTAAACACTAAACTTGTATAGATAGTCGTAATAAATAGATATATCGAAATCTATAAATCCCAACATTTAATTTATTAGTCATTGAGGCGACTTATTTAGTTTAACGATTTGCGTATAAAAGCTAATCAAGTCAGTTGAATTATTAATAAATTGGTAATTCTTTTTTAAACGAAGCATCTGTTGCGGAATTGGAAATTTGTATAATTAAGTCATATTCAATTAGTAAATTTTCTGTTAAAAATAAGCAGTGAAGTTCTGTAGTGCTCAAACTAAATTTTTGAACTTTAGAAGAAATTACCGGAAAATAGTAAGTAAGGAATAATTTCTCCATTTTCCAATTAACAGTCATAGTATATTTCGAGGAGCTTATTTATTGTATGCCGTTTTAAGATGAACCTTTTGTTGATTTTTTTACCCGCCCATCTAATTAAAGAGATGTTTATTTAAGCTCCCCTGGAAAGGAAAATAAGTCAATCTGCCATCTCGCATTCCCACTTGTTTAAACAGAAGCGGAACAGCGTCTGGTAACTGTTTCGTACTCCTATGAATACATTAGGTTTTTTTCTCTTTGTTTTCTTTTTTTATCCATAATTTCAAAAAAAAAATAGATCTTCACAGTTATAGAGATTAGACTATGCGTACAGGGCGTTTGAGGTTTTATTTTTACTTTATTTTACTATGTTCACTTCACAAAAACGTGTTCGGCTTGATGATAGTGAAAATGTCTCTTCGTGGGGTTTATTTCATTTTACCTGTTAAGATCCTGCGCTCTGGGTGATACGGCTAGCACGGCTAGAAAGAACAGCGGCTCTGCCGGTTGGTGACCAACGTTTCAGCTACTCATGGGATTTAGACGAAACCAAAGATGCAAAAAACCTTGGCTCGAGTTTACTGACTGGCAGAACGTTTAGTTTAGTTTTAGTTTAGTTTCCCCGTCAACAAAAAACCTAGGACAGCACTGTAAATTCCCAGGACTTTTCAAGCCAATTTACTAACCCAGCTCGAACCTGACTGCAGTCAAATTGGAGCCGGTTTAAAGTGGGTTATCTGTCTACCTCCCATCAGGCGCAGCAGAAAAATGGAGGATTTGGTAGGATACTGTCGGACTCAGAAGCCTGAGCAGGCAATCCAATGTAATTCTAATTCACATCACTTCAGCTGGGCCAACGAGGAAATCAATGCAAGGGATAACTCAGTATTTGATTTTATCAAAGTCAAATCCTTTGCATTTTTAACAAGGGAAATGAAACTAGCTTTCGTAGTGAAGCTATCATCGATGTAATGCCGTGCACTGCAAATATATAAAAAATAATCCACAGGCGGGAAGTTTCGGGCGATGTTTCCATGTCTGACTAACGCTGGTTAACATTTCCGCTAAACGCACCTTCGTAACCTTCAAATGTTGCGACCTTATCAACACCGACAAAGCACATTATATGCAAGGTTTGGAAAGGGCTTTGCGCGATATTGATGTAAAGCTACCTTACAACATCCCAGAGGTCATTATAGGGGCATAAAGAAGTGAAAACCTATCGAGGACGCATCGAGATTCCGGTAAGACATCCACTTGGTGGGGTCGACTCTCCTCAGGGAAATCGCCAGGAAAACTTTTAACAAAGCAAAAGTCTTAAAACTTGCAGAGGATTGGAACTTATATAAAATACACCTCAGTAAGTACAAGAAAGTAGCTAGGCAAAAACAAAGACACGCCTGGAGAGCTTACTGCGAGGAGATAAAGTACTACTTTGAAGCAGCTAGGCTACAGAAAGCGTTAAGTTCTGACCATTTCCCCGAGATCGGAAAACTTTCGAAGGAGGATAGCATACATACTGGAGACCTCCGGGAAAGCATGGTATTATTCATGAATGCACTCTTCTCCGGCTCTACCACCACCGTAACAGTGGATAGGAAGGAGGAAACGCTCAAACCTTCGACTGGGACTGGCAAACAGATATTCGGATCATAGACGAGAATAAACTCAGAATGCTTCTGTAGATAGATGTGATTATGCTGCACCTGGTGGGGCCTTCAGGTCATCATTGGCTTTGATGGAGAGAACGTTTGGAAGAAAGGACGGTTTCCATTGCGCCAAAATTCAACAAAAAAAATTCAACAAGCCCTCCACGACGAACACGGACGGAATATAAGCACCAACGAGGCAGGCGTATTTAACTTATACTCCTATGGTTCGAAGAGAAAAAAAGGATCAGAATACGGAGTGCACTCCAAATCTCTCAAACTTAAACATTATGATAGCTATGGGTAAGATGTCTAGTGTGCTGGAGACGAAGTATGCTGGCATTACTGCAGCTGCAAAAGAAATCACCAGTTGCAAAGTTGCTAAAGTTACAAAGTCACTGGTAAAACTGGTGGTCATCCTTAGTTCGATTGCGCATTTCCAAGGAAATCATGCCGCCGACTCCCGTAAGTTATTAAAGAGCTAATAAAGGAAAACTCCAGACTACAATTGCTGACATAAGGGATGAAAAAGATTTCTGTTTGCTAGCTAGCTGGTATTGAGCTATCCAAATCAAAAAGCAGTCAGAGAATACCTGACTACATCCAGCAAAAAGCTACGGATGGCCACAGGTATTACTATGGGTCATGGCTTACTCAACAAACACCAATTCAGATTGGGTTTCAGTGGAACCTCTATGTGCAAGGAATGTGAACAGGAAGACAAGACAGTTGAACACATTATGTGCGAATGTCCTAACCTCTTGGCTTGGCGCAGCATAATCATCCCCTATGGTAATCAGGGAGACGACTATGGGAGCTGTCATCGCTTACGTGGAGCCACTAGGCTTGATGTCCAGTAGCCTGCTGAAGCCTATCTAGAGTACACTCCTCCACTTACAGATGCAAATCCGCCTAGCCGGTTTACTCCTCTGTCCTTATCTCACTTGTACAATTTACGCGGAGTTGATATTAATTCTAGTCAAATCCTCGCAGCGCTGTGACCTCCCTTCCATCTTGTTGCAAAAAATGCAATGCAATGCATTTGTTGCTACTTGCTGATGATCTCTTTCCATATTTTCTTGGTTACGCTGAAGTTGTTCTCGCGTTTGGCCTGCCGCGATATTTCTACTTATCCAGTTAAGAGTAATAAGTGATAATAGGCTGTTTTGTCATTTCTCGATCTTGCCAGATGTGGACTTTATAAATAGTGTTTGTGGAATCCGAATCTTTTTCAGATAAAAAAACAGGTTTTTAAATATTTTGTAAGCAAGATTGTTAAAGTTTTTCGCCGATTGATATTGTGCTCCATAGAATTTGTATTACTAAAGCTGGCAAATAAATCATTATTCTACTAGCCCCAGTATAGACGACTGAATAGCATCCAGCTTTATTGTAAGAATGAGGAACTGACTATAACTTGACATTAAACACAAGCCATTGTCTTAGATTATAATATAATAATAATTAAATATGTTGAGCCGTTAATCATGCGAACACCAAAATCAGCACTGCCTTCCGCGCAACAACCAACTAATCCATTGTCATTTACCCCCAAGAATTGCCGAATTCCGGAAGGTAACCTCGACGAGAAAGGTGTCATCAATTTCAATTTTAAGGTGTATATTTGCGGCACGGAAACTATAAAAGTGGGGGCGAATTTATATCAAGAAACCTCATCTGTTTGTTTTCAAAGAAACTTGATTAATTTCGGGTAAAATACGCTTCGGGTGAGGGTGGGTGGTATAACGAATATCTCGTGACGCGGGCACGAATAATTTGTAACAAAATACGGCGACATTTGTTTGGGCATGCAGAGCATGCGACAAATGTTACGATCAATCATGTTTAAGCGGTTCAACGTGCAATAAACGCATGTATACGGAGAAAAGAGTTTATTGAATATTAATTTTTTTACTCCCTACTCTAAAATCTCCAGTTATGCACCGATACAGTGATTAAAACGTTAGTTTCATTAAGCAATGTCGCGAGCCATAATCGGATGTTTTCGGGAAATTTTAGCCACTTTGATATTTGTCGGCTCTGATGGTCACGTCACACGTCACATAGTGAATGTATTCGTACTGTTTTACAAAGAATGTACCCAAAAACCACTGGTTGACAATGTTCAGTAGAAAAACTAGTATATACAGTACTCCTGTATATAGGAACCCTATATAAAATCAACAGTACCTAAATTTCGAGTAGAAACATTCTGCAGCAACCAAGTTAGGAATAATTAAAACACATAGAAAAAGAGCATTCACAATATGGAGTAACGAAGCGTCCTTCGATGCCAAGCAATATTAAAAATAAATTTGTTTCACAATAGTTACACTCAAAAATATACTGACAAAATGATATTTAATTGTAAATAGGAAACAATGCGTGAAAGGAATTTCAGAAAAGATTAGTCGAATAGCAGAATATTGTAATGGTAAGACTATATTTAAGTAAGGGTAGATATTAAGAAGCAAAAACAAAACCAAAAACATCGATTCAAGGGCAAGAGTGTACTTACCGGATACCTTGTGAATGTGGAAGTTCTTATATTGGAGAAACTAAGCGCCCTTTACATGTAAGAGTCGAAGAACATAACAAACATGCAATCAGCAGTGTGATAGCCACAAATCCGGACTTGTGGAACCAACAATAAAACACCAAATGGTTCACAAGGAATTTTATTGAAAAAATGACACGTTTAAAGAAGTTGTGTTGATCAAAAACAACGAAACATTTTCAGCAATCCAAGTGCGGACCAACATACCTATAATATAGCAACGGTTAATAAAACAGAGTCCCACTGACGTTCGAGCCGGTGAGCGCCGCAAGCTACCTAGTGTTAAAATTTAAGACAAGTGTACACTTGATGTGTAATTTAAAATAAAATAAATACAATGGAAGTTCGACAACTTCTTAGTATTTCATACATAATTTACTGTACCCACACTTGAATCGAATTTACCCTTCAGTGTTGATAGAGACAGCAAAAGCTTACAGTAGTAAAGGTAGTAATGGTAGTGATTTCATCCATTCTTGCCTTCTTACTTCAATTTTGGTCTCTTGCCTAATCTTCTAGAACTAATACTTGGGAAAGATAATTGCAAATATAATTTCCAGTTACAGTGATATACCAGCAACTGATGTTGATTGTGTTTTTAGACCAGCCACAAACCGGCTAAATCTGTGAATTTGGCGAAATAGTTACAAAAAGAGATACGAATCATTTCTCAAATTTTAATTTTGACTGATGGGCTACTTAACGATCAACAGTTTTTTCGTTATTGTGATAATCCGCATAACATGTTTCTCATTTTGTTTGTGGATTTTTTCAGTAGCCCTCCGGGTCTCTGCACGAGGAAAATTCATGACAGGTTAGAAGAAATTAAAGACTGTAGTGGTGAAAGTATGATTGAGGCTTAGGTGTGAAGATATGGTTTGAAGAGGTGCGCCAAATACCTGGTCTCAGTTGTAATTAGGCTAAAGTGTAAGGTTAAATATAAGAAGAAGAATTGAGCTGGTGGGAAAGCGATGAACTGTGGTAAAAATTTTATTTTTAATTCTTGGGATATGAATATGGAATTTTTGACTTAGTTTTACGAAAGTGCATATCCACTACTAATTGGCTCTACGGGACATTACAACAGAATTGGAGTATATTATGCTCGCAAAGCAGGAAAACCAACGAGAGATAGTGTAAGGAATTAAAAGAAACATATTAGTTACAGAAGAACGCAATGAAAAGAGGATAGATGAAAAAGGTGCGCAATTCAAAAGAAGAGGAGATAAGAAGAGCTGAGTGAGAACAAATAGTAATGAAGAAGGAAAAACAACAACTAAATTGTTGACTTTCGTTGGTTTGTTTTTATTGTTAATATTTTATCGATAAACCTTTTTATAAATTTAGTCTCTGTATGAAGCAGTTCATTGTGATAAAAATGTGAAGCTGCCTTTGCGCACAACTTCGCGCGGCGTATATCGTAAATAATCGCTTCGTTCATAATTACGAGGTAGATTTACCTTAAGTAGGCTGTGGCGTGCCCAAATCCCGCTACAAGGAAAAAGGAATTATTGAATAAACATCCTGCCCCGGGCAGGGAAACATTTTTCCAGCGAAAAATAACTAATTTGCGATAAAATGTGCCGCCGGGTATCGAGCACCGCCTTTTTAATTCTGTCATTTGTCGAAAGGGTAATTAAAAAATAATAAATAATTTTCGCCCAACATGCCACTCGCTCGTTTGCCGTTTGTGCCGGTCAGGCGTTTTCGGGTCACTACTAGTGCAAACAAACGGGGAAATTTATTTCAAGGGATTTTTCACCTTACGCGATATTTATGCGGTCGTGTTGCGGATATATTTTTTGAAAGGTTGCGTTTAGCTAATGCCTTTAACAGATTCAAATTCCCGCACGCAGATTCATTTTTCGTAGACATATCAAACTAGCCCCAAATGGTTTAGAGCTTGCCATCATAAACCGTTATTAATTTATAAGTTAACTAGCTGATTTTAGGATTTATTCGTTCTTCTTTTGATCACCACTGAGAGTGGTTTTGAGGTTACAGAGACTGAGAAACTGGAAGTCAGCGACTATGAAGGACGTGGCTTGGGTTGTCACAAACCCTATAAAGCCAGAATCCCTATGCAAGAGCGACTGACTCAGTGTGGGGGAAACAGACAGATGCAGCAACAGGAGTGGGAAAATATGATAGTTCTTCTATGGCACAGTTACCTGTGCCTTTGAGAATTTATCCGAATGTATCCAAGCGGATTGATGTGGGAATTACGGACATAGGGTAAATACGGACTAACATATATCTACTCTATCCCTGCCACCCGCGTCCCGCCGTTGCGATCACGCGTTACGTTCTGCCATCTTTAGTGCCCACCAAATACTCACGCCAGACGACTGCGCACACCTTTCAAGGTAATTGTAATTTTGCTTTTTTCGTGATTTTGATATAATTTTTGCTAATTGCAATTTTGAGTGTAATTCAAAAAGAATAGGTGTCAGTTGAAAAGTCACATTTTCTTATCGATTTTCGATGTTATTGACGACTAAATATCACAACCGATGGCTTTGGTCAATTATGTTAACCTAAAATTTTTGTTGTTGTACTTTTTCTAACTTGTTTGGGTCAATTGCGGACAAATGGCTTGGGATAAATACGGGCATCCGTAATTACCCCATTATTAATGAAAATCTAGTCTTTTATATTATTATATTATTTTTGTAATTACTGCAGGAAATTACAGAGAAAACGCTCCTTTTCGACAGAGAAGTATGGCATTCCCAGAGCGACCTTTTTGGATCAAGTAAAAAGGTGTGTGTTGCCAAAAGAGGTAAGAAGTCAGATTTTAATGAATTTTGATGAATTAATGAACTGTTTGAAATCATATTAAAATCTTGCAAAGTCGTTGGGATAACCATTCGTACCCTAAGAAAAATTGCATTTGACTTTGCCGTTGCTAATAATATAGAAAACGACTTGAATAAAAATACCAAGATGGCCGGTATTAATTCGTATTATAATTTTTTCTACTCCCGTCTATAAAATACCTAATTACAAATCTAGCTTGCGGGAAGGAATTTGACGTTCGTCAATTTCCAAAAACTAACGGTCGTAGAAAAAGTATAGTATGCAACATTTTCGGTAAATGTTTTAAGTCACTCGTTTATTAAACCATCGCTCCGCTAGTGCAAATATACCCGTGAGTCAAATTCCGTTTACCGCACTTGTTGCATAATAAACTATTATGGCTAGACACCCCAATATATCAGTTCGAAACCCAAAAGCTACTTTAATAAATATGATCAAGAAGGAACATACATGTTTTTTGAAAATTTAAATAAACTCGTGATAAACAGGGATTAGTACTGTATAACGAAATTCCAGGATTCTCGCACCGAAAAAATCAAAACATGTTGGTAAATGTACCAGCGAAGAACGTGGTTCCTTGACCACAGTTTTAAATTGTTTTAATGCTGGAGGCACATACATTCCCCCATTTTTCATATTCAAGAGCAAGCGAATGAATGCACAGCTAATGAAGGACAGTAACAGTAACATGATGGCTTATGTTTCTGACTTAGGCTGGATAACAGAATCAATTTTCGTCAAGCATTTTAAGGCATTTGCAAAACCACCTGCAGGTGATCCTATTTTATTAATACTGGACAGCCATGAAAGCCACAATAGTTTGAGAGCTTACGAATGTTGTTGCAAGAATTGTATTCAAGTTTTAACTTTTAACCCACTAAAAACGGCGTATAACAGAGAATGTGAATCATTCATGCACAACCATCTAGGCACCAAAATTACGGCATATGATGTTGTAGGCCTTTATACAAAGGCTTTTAATAGAACCACAAGTGCTGATGTGGTCGACCACAGCACATGTGGGCTGTATTTAGAAGAGGAGAAAACTCCCATTCATCTTTTAAGCGGCTAGGAACGACGACGTTATGGTTGAACGGATTTTAGTCGGACGCTACATCGCTACAATAAGGATTCTTCAGTGCTTATGCTATCTTCAAACACCCGATTCGGAGCAAACAACATTAAGAACTTGCAGAATTAAAGTCATAAATATGGATAAATGTATATTAAAGATGTAGATTGGAACGGAACACATAAATGCAAACAGCTTAATTGTTGTGTCAATTGACTGAATCAGACTTACGGCCCCCGAGATAATTAAGGAACCGCTCGCGTTCTCTCCCGTTCCGTGGTTTCGTTTTCTTAGCTTTACTTAATAATGAAAACGTTAAATTATGTATTAAGGGCGTAAGATACAAATCCGATATCTTTGCATTGTCGCCGTTGTAAAACTTTGAGCTGAGCAATTCCTTAATTGTAGGTAACTCGATTTCCGTTTCATTGTGTATGTAAGATCATCTGAGCGGATTTATTTTCTGATTTTCCATTCAAGAATAATAACTTACAATTTTCAAATCGGTTCTCCTGCTTTTAATATTCAAACTCATCTGGTTTCGTTTTTTGAATTAATATTTCAGTTAATGACGTTATTTGTAATCTTTGGTTCTATATTTGCTATTGTTTATCAACTCGAAAATGGTCATAGAATATAGACAGAAGTAGCAAAACCAATGTATCATAAATTGCTAAAACTTGGAGTTGGAACTAACAACAATAACTACCAGAATAAAAATATAATAGAATAATATTACAACAATAATAATTCTTAAAGGAAAAAATCAACTATTGCTCAAGCTGCCCGCAGCAACACTGCGTCACGCAGACACTGGTGAGCGATCTAGGTGACTCTCGAAGTGGAATCATTGACCAGAAATAACCGACATCGATCTTTAGCATGTCCATCAAAACTAAAAGTAAACAAAAAACCGTCCAATAGTAACAGAAAAAAAATTAGAATATAAATTTTAAATTATTTTCTTTTATATTTATATGCATACGAAGGCACACGAAGGTACACGACGGCATCGTTCGTTCGGCCAGACGCACTGGTTGCTAAAGAAACTGAATCAATGTTGGTATTAGCAATCAAAATGTTGAACCAGTGATCTTTGTTGTAGGGCCGTTTTTGTTATAGCGATGTGTATTGCAAAGTTCAACTATGCTCTCGGATATTTCGAAAATATTCAAAATTCTAAACTTTCCATTCCATTTATTTTTCGAATTAAAAGCTATTTTAATTCGTAACGGTGATGGTTAGATTTTTACAGGTCATTTCATTACTTGCGTTTTTCATAAAAAAATTTCTTTTTAAAAAAAAGATAAAATTTTATCTTTTTTCTTAGCCTTTATCACTTTAGTTTCCTTCTCTGCACTTCAAAAGTCATTAAACACTTAAAACGAGTATGTTTGTATTCAATGGTGATTAATGAATCATCTAATAATGAAAATTTTGTATTAATTAGATGATCATGAATATATTTCAGCATATTTTTTATAATGGGTGTTTTTTTTCGATGTATAGAACTTAAAGTTGGCATTACTGTTCAAGATGGCGACCGATTTAACAGCTGTCAAGTGATTTATTCTCAGTTTGGTTTGGCAATTCATCAAGAATAGCATGAAATAATGGTTCTGTGCGGAATACGTATCGCGCACTACGTCCATTTTATCGTCGACAAAATCGTCCATCAGAGTAGTTAATTCGATTAACCATGGAACGCATTCGCACCACGTTTACTCTTATTGATAACTCGCATCCCCAGAGATGCCGTACGGTGCGTACAGAAGAAGCTATTGCTGCTATAGGGCGTAGCATTGAGGAAGACCCGAATGAGTCCATCCGCCATCGAGCACAGGAATTGGATCTGTGTCCATCCACTTTATGGAAGATTTTGCGGAAGGATTTTGGTTTACGTGCGTACAAAATCCAACTGGTGCAAGAATTGAAGCCAGACGATGATCAAGTAAGGCGTAGATTCGTCGAATGGGCCCAAAACGAGTTTGCCGTTGTTCCCGATGTTCATAAGCGAATTTTGTTTAGCGATGAAGCGCACTTCTGGTTGAATGGCTACGTCAACAAACAAAACTGCCGCATTTGGAGCGAAGCTAATCCTCAAGTGTATGTCGAAACACCGTTACATCCAGAAAAACTGACTGTTTAGTGCGCTTTATGGGCTGGTGGAATCATTGGTCCGTACTTCTTCAAATACGATGATGGCCAGAACGTTACAGTCAATGGTGATCGGTATAGAGCTATGATTACTAACTCTTTCATTCCTGAATTGAATAACCATGATGTCCAGGAGATGTGGTTTCAACAAGACTGCGCAACATGTCAGACACCTCGTGCCACAATCGATTTATTGAAAGACACGTTTGGTGACCGCCTAATTTCACGTTTTGGACCTGTGAATTGGCCTCCAAAATGTTGTGATTTAACACCGCTAGACTACTTTCTGTGGGGCTATGTAAAGTCATTGGTCTATGCGGATAAGCCACAAACGCTTGACCATTTGGAAGACAAGATTCGCCGTGTTATTGCCGATATACGGCCACAAATGTTGGAAAAAGTCATCGAAAATTGGACGTCCAGATTGAACTACATCCGCGCCAGCCGTGGCGGTCATATGCTAGAAATCATATTTAAAATGTAATGCCACAAGATTATCTATCGGATAAATAAAATTCATGTCAATCGAATAATCCATCGTTGTTTTATTGCAACTTAAAGTTCTATACATCGAAAAAAAACACTCCTTATAATATAATTTGTTAAGAACCTACAAAATATCAGCTAAATGTTAGTAACGTGTCATGTCAATTTCTAAAATTTATCTATAAATTTTTAATTTTTTTCTCGCAATAAATGAATTAAATTAATAACTTCCTAAGAAAAATGTCACTTTTTTGGTTAATGTTTTAACACTGAATTCCGGTTCAGTACCTTTTGTGTTTAAAACTTTTAAAATTTTAATTTATATGACTCGAGCGCCATGTACCTTGAGATATGAATCATGTTGAAAGTACGTCATCTGAGTACTGTTTACAAACATGGAGTTGATGAAATAATGCAAAGTTTTTATGATTTTAGAACTTAAATCTATTGTATGTCAGTACCATGGATAAATGAGTTAGCAGTCATCATTTGAGGCTTTTATTTTTACAGTAAAATTTAGAAAAAAATGAAAAGTCTAGTTTTAAAATCTTAGAAATTTTACGTAAAAAAGTAACAGTTAGAATAGAATCATATATCAAATACAACAGTCTCTAGCATTCCAAAAACAACACATTCAAAATCAACAATCAAATTTAAAATCTAATGGTGTGGAGATACAAATGCATACGCTCCATACGCTTAATACAACTGATAAACAGAAACTAAAATTAGCATGGGTAAATACAGCTGGAAACAAACCAAATTCACAATAAGGATTTTTTCCCACCACGCAAATCAAACATTACGCAAAAGGCAAGGAACATTTTAAATTTATCATTATGATCGTTCTTTTGATCGTTTGTATTTAGCTGCATTTGCCCTTGTTAACTTTAATTTCTGTTTGTATTTTTTTTATGTTTTTACTATTTTTTTTACATAATTAATCAAGATCGCAAACGAATATCAAAAGCTTTCAATCTGTATTGTTTCATATACATTTTGTTAACCTAATTGAGCTGTAGTACATTGTTTCATTTTAGATAAGTACATATTAGTGATCTATCTCTTTTAGAAAGCAATAAAGAAGGCAACAAAATTGCGGAAACGAAAACCCATCAATATTTTAAGGCGTCTTAAAATTTTGAGCACTGTGGCAGGTCCCGCACATCATATGCGTCTATACTATACCATATTTCCTTCTTATAGCTTGGAGCTTCATTCATTCGTTCATTCATAATGGCGGCAAACCTATTACTACCCATGTATATATTCAAACGATTAATGCGACAAATCCAAATAATGCCTACACCTTCATTATAGCTACTAAAATTGTGGATCAGGACGTTTGTCTCCGTGTCGGCTCACAACTAGTAGTCCTAGTCGCATTTGTCGATCATTTTTTAAGCGGGCTGCTTACCAGTCTAATTTGTCACTGTCTGCGCCACTGCGTGCAGGCAATATTTCGCAGTTCGCACATATAACGCTCGGGCATATTCGAAAAACGTGGAATATATTACAAAAACCCGCAACAGCCAGATCCGTGCCGATGTATTCGTACGGGGAAGATTTTATTTCACCATAAAGTTTGTTTATGTACACAGGCACCGTGGTAGGGCGAATATTCTAACAGCTTTTTCTTTTCCCAGTATACACTTTTTTATTGAATATTATTCAAATTATCCTGGGACGATATTCGACAAAAAATATTTCTGCGCACGGCTATCAACCCCTGGATGGATACGTACACGCTTCGGGTTTTATTTGGCGTACACTCCGGAAGGGTTTTTTACGGAGACGAATGAATTTTATATCTCAAAAATTTTCCGGATTATTTGAATTTTATTATTTGATAAGAGTTATTTTGGGAATAAGCTGCTTTGTTCGCGTTACTGTGGAGAATATATGTTCGAAGGCGAAACAAAAATACTACGTATGGCGATATTCCAAGAATTTCATAAATTCCAGCTGGATATTTTGCCATATTCACAAACAAAAAATAAATAAATGTTATTAATATTTTTATAAGTTGCTGGGATAAATGAAGAATACTGAGTGACACCTCCATGTTTTGATATTCTGTCGGTGTTGGGTGAGTTTTGGTAAATGGCAATAGCAACCGAGCATGGTATGGCTGTAGCTCACAAGTCTTTAATTTTTCTATAACTCTATTTCGTGGATATCGGCCAATCCATAGTTATCATACATTCATGTTGGTTGTGTTGAAAAGTATTTTTCAATATTCAATAATTTTGAGTAAAGGTCACTCCTAACTAATTATATTGTTGAAATGAGCTTATGACACTGTTATCTTCTAGTTCTGTCAGATGGCTCTGCGCCAATCGGTAGGTTTGCATCGTAATTTAAAATCTGCCTAGAACATTCAGTATATTCATTCTTTCATGTCTTTTTTAATTATCCCATGCGGAATATGTCGCACGCCAAGTGTTCTCAATATTTCGCGAGAAATAATCACGGGCGCGACATTTTCCCGCAGTGTCACACTCCAGCTAACAAGCAATTTTGTTTACACATTTATGATTTAAAGTCCTTTTAACATTTAAAATGGAAATACATAAAAAACTGGCTTTAGTTAGTTTCAGGCAAGTTTCGAAAAGCTGTGATCAATACAATTTACTTTACCATGATGATTGTAATGAAGGAATCGGGAGAACTAAATTTTAAGGTTCTATTGTTGGCGAGTTATTCCGTTTTAGGTCGGTTGTAGGTGTCCTTAAGTGTTGTCAACAAATTCTTCGCTTAATTTTTTTCAATAATTTTTAGTAAGAATAGTGTAGTTATTAAAGATATAAATATTTTTATACTCCAGTCTGTAAAATACCTAATTCCACGACGATCAAGTATGCGGGAAGCGTCAGTTTACCACATCAGTTTCGTTTCCCACGGATACGAGTCACTTCGGACATTTCCGGAATTTTACGGGTTTGGGAGCAATCGGATGTTTTCGGAGATATTTCCCCCGCCTTGAATTTTGACGTTTGTTAGCTCTGACGGTCATGTCGTAGAAAAATTATAGTATGCAACACATTCGGTAAACTTTTTAAGTCATTAAACACTCCGCTTTTGACAAATAAACTCGTGAGTCAAATGCCTTTTACCGCACTTGTTGTATAATATATTAGTCTATATTGCATTTTTGTAGACATGATTGGAAATAAAAACGAAAACTAAAACAAAACAAGCAACAATATTCAGGAACAGAAGAAAAGGTGTTTAAATGTTATATTCTTATTTTACAGGCTTTTATAGAGAATGAAGATGGAATAAAAAACGATACTAACCTGCCTCTCGACAACAATTTCATAGAACAAAAAATTATTAGTATTCTTTTTAGAAAATACAATTATTTAATTTATCATCAATTGAAGTTTGGTATCTCACTCAATTTTGTTTATTTCCTTTACATAGATTATATGGGTTAAACTCTATGAATAATTAATTATTTTTCCTCGCATTTGTTGACCGTTAGATGCTCTACTGATGATTGCTGAAAGGAGATCTTGGGTCTGTGTTGGATGGAGACAGCCGACAAATCTTCGGATAGGCGGTCTATAGCTATGTCTCAATCTATTGATGACAGGTCTGATGCGATAGCGCAGCTGAAGCTTATGGTTATAAGTCTGCAGAATGGGAACAAAGAGATTATCAGGTCTTGTGAATTTGTCCGCGGTCAATTTGATGAAGAGGGAAAACGATCAAAGATTTTGGAAAACATGGTGGTCGAACTATCAAAGGATAAAATCAAGAACTCAAAGTTGAGGTTGACAAATTAAAATCTGATTCTAATCAAGAGGAAACGAAGAGAATTGCAAACATTACTGGACTCTTTGCTAAGGAAGACCACCAGGAACAAGCAATTGAAAAAACCCTAGCGTTGTTCTCTTTTTCGGATACTTTTAAAATAGATCTAGTCAATCTACGTTGATGGGCAGTCTTTGATTGTGTTAATATAAGCCAGTAGGCTACTACGATTTCTGACATGATCATAACTGTTTTCAATCATCTTCTTTCGATATATAAGCGTAATAAAAATGTACAAAACTAGGAGGCTTATAAGGAAATTAGAAAACTTTGGCTGTACGGGCTGAAAAAAAATCTTCTATTGGGTATGTCAGTCTTACAAAAAAATCAAAAGAGATTTGGAAGACTACAAATAATTTGAACATCTACAGGAGATCAGAGGACGTCGTGGTCGGCTTAAAACATTTATTGCAGTAGAGGCTTAACTGGCTGATAGTGCAGAAAGAGCTTTAAAGCTATAAGTCCCTAAATGTGATTTTGGATGCCATAACTTTCTATCCTTTGGCTACTGTGTCGTTCATACGTTCAAACAACCCAAGTAAATCCGAATCTAATGGCATCAATCTACTTCACAAGCTAAGACCGACAAACTCGTCTAATACTGAAACACGATTCCACAGGTTCGTGTTAATTTTCAATCCCTGTGTTTTTTCGTTTTAATTAAGATCCAATTTTCGCACTCTCGCAATTCTACTAGCGCGGAATTAGACCCCAC
Source organism: Cylas formicarius (assembly GCF_029955315.1). Taxonomy (NCBI): domain Eukaryota; kingdom Metazoa; phylum Arthropoda; class Insecta; order Coleoptera; family Brentidae; genus Cylas; species Cylas formicarius. The sequence goes on from NW_026844352.1 coordinate 29,354,788, forward strand.
GTTACAGGGGCTCCCGTAAATTTTTAAATAGGGTTTTTCCTACCTGCTTTCGTCTTTTTGGTCCCTACGTGTAAATTACTCGATTTGCATATTAGATTGGATATAGCTTTGGCAGCGTTTTAATTTAAAAATTTTCCCTGACTATATTCGCTTTTAAATTGATCCGCCTTTCGAAATCGACTGCTCGCTATTGTCCTCCGCTTCGGCTACTAGTTAGTCCCGTTCATGTCATCTAAAAACATGATGACGCAATTCGCAGTTTCATTAAGCCTTTCATCACGTCACGTTGATTGAGTCGATTTATGGCATCTGATTCTCTTAGGAGAGTTGATCATCACACCACGTGTGTCAGGGGTTGAGTTAGCGACTAATAATTAATAACGAAGAGAAATACGTGATAGAAACCTTTGGAGCAACTACGAAATTCAGCGAAGACTAACCGATCACTGTGTCAGCCAGAAAAACTGATTCTCCTTTTGTATATTAGTCGTCTGTAGATCTTTATCTGAACTTTGCCCTTTGTATTTTTTTGAATTTACTATTATTATTTTTATGTAGTGTGGGACTTGCAAGCAGGTTTTTGGAATAGACGTCTCAGATGTAGCAAATTACTTTACATTACTGAAGTCGATTTTTAACTGTCTGGTCTAGACTCTTTCAAGGCTGGTTGATGCTTCCAAGAATGGTAGATGGCTCCAAAAACTGCATCCGACTATGCACCGATTTTGGAGAAATGTGAATTTTTATAATATGTATTATATATTGTTTGCATGTTTGAAAATCGGCATATTCCAAATATAAATATTGGTATACATTTTAACGTTTACTTAAAAAAGACAAAACTTCAAGAATAAAATAAATAACCTATGAATTTTAAATAATATTAAAAAATGCTCGACTTAAAATAATACTGTGGCAAGTATTTTTGGTATTACATTAATCTTATTGATAGCATGTAGAAATTGTCACGTACATCTTATTACCAAAAATAAAAATTTTCGTAATTAATTATTTTTAAATAATTAGTTAAAAATTGCACAAGTTCCTTTATTTATTTTGATTTCGAGGGTAACTTGCAAAATACCAGCTAATAATTATCCGGTTGAACATATAGTAATTTAAACCTTTTGGAAGAGAACTTAACTACTAATGTGAAAATTTTAAAGAATAGAAAAGTTTAGAAAATGCATACTGTTCATACAAAACATACAATTTCTATTCGCGTACCCCTACAATCGTAAACATTTTCTCTAACATTAACTAACAAAACTTTTATGCAAAAATTTAAAAATCGTTGAATTTGTGTAAATGTATGTTTACCATTGTCCACTGAAAATTTATCAAAATAATTTTTTTATTATAAACTATATTTATTATGTTATTAAAAACCGTAAAAATTCTACCTGGCAGAGCAATGTCGAAATAGTTCTTGTGAAATGACAGTATGTTATGACATCTCAGTAAAAAATTAAAACCTCTATCGCAGTTCAAGACCCTGTATGGTCATGAAAACATTGACAGTCGTCTATTGGCCTATAGAGTCTGATTGTAAAAATTATAGGAAATGTTACCCAACCACCCCCTGGAATTTCACCTACTTGCATTGTATTTTTTTTGCTTGATCAAGTGCCGCACATCAAGCATCCCAGACAATTTCCACTAGATTCCTTTTTAGAATGAGTGACTTGTGGAGGTTCAGAAAACGGTAACCCCGCAAATTACGTATTTAGTAGTTCTGGTCATAGATTGATAGATTGTTAGTTGGCCCAACCATAGTTCTTTAGAGCATTTTTCGTCCATTATTGCCAAATAATCAATTATGGTTTCTTAGATCGGGTTCCTGCTTGCCATCGATTCTGCTTGCAAGTTTTCCATATTTTTGGTCTTTAAGTTTCAATAGTTAATATTTAAACGTTTTAAATGATGACCGTGATGAAGGTTTGGACCCTTGAAGACCTAGGTTAGTTTTAAATTGGATTTGCTATACAATTTTGAATACTATGCTTTTATGAAGTTTTTCGATGTTAATTACGCTGTTATGACACACGTATAGCTTTGCGTGATATCACACAATTTAATGGCTAGCGAGAAGGCGTCTATTGAAGGGTGCCTGCAACAATGTGCCATTCATAAAGATGAACGACATAAAGGACAAGTGAATTTGATTTTGGTTTTTCTGTTTTTCAGCAGAATTTCTACTAATACTCTGCTATATTTTGTATATTACCATAAGTGATAGTGTTTTTATGATAATTTTGAAGCGCCTGCAACTGATGTACCTAAAGTAAACACATTGTTTTCGAATATAATAATGCTATTGCTGTTACGTTGTGACAATAATTAAATAACACTACACTTACCTTTTTTATTCATTAAATTATTGTTAGTGCAAAATTATCTGGCATCTTTGACAATTTGATTTCATTTTTGACCCATTATGTTCTATATAGACTGCAGTCTGTAACTAGATAATTAAAGTTTGTGTCGAGCGCATCCTGTCCAAAGTTTAAAGAAAAAAATGAAGCAATTTCGACTGAGCAAAAACCGACGCAGGAGGAATCCAGAAGTTTTGTAAAAAGAGAAAATGAAACGTTATTTGCGAATTATTAGTTGATGTGCACATTTATGGAGTTAATTGCTTGTCTATTAATATACTTGTAAAATGGCTGATTTAGCACTTTGAATGAAATCTTGTACTTTGTACACCAACAGTTTTTTTTCGGTAGTAGGTACGTAGTACCTCAAAATTGCAAGTTCCACAGGATAGCTGTTTCAAATTTTTGAGATAATTAAAGCTTCAATCGAAGTACATGCCATTAGGTTTGTATTGGTAATTTTAAGTGACATTTTCAATGTGGATATCTTTAAAAGTCGCAACATTAAAATTCAATATATAAAATTTAAATACGCCCTTTAATATGTAGGACGACGTAGTGTGAACACTACTTTCCACTACAAATTGCTTCGCAGTACATCTATAAAAAATTGCGTCTCTCCTGTAAGGGGATAAAACATTCATGGAGAATGCCGAATTTCATCTCAGCACTTGAGATCAACAACCACCCCATTTGGCAACAAACTAAAGCTTAATAACCATAAGAGATTTAGTGATGTATTCGAAGTACAAAGAAAAGCCGTTTTACAGCCTCTTAAGTCCTTTGCAAAAACATGTTTCACGGGAAGGTACATCGTTAGGGAGGAAGTTATCGTTTAGGGGCATCTATTAGTTTAGGGTTTACGCGGGAATCTGGCAGAAAAGATTGCCCGCTCACCGTCGTTTTTGGGGTGCGTTTTTAAATTCAAGGATAAAATTATAGCGTGTTTTGTGAGCTGGTTTAAATTTATCGACATTGACATCAACTTTTCGTATTGCTGGATTTACATTAAACCGTATTCGAAAACATTGAGAATTGCGTAAGATTTACGACTCTTGATTAAACTAAATCTGAAGGTGATAAATACGATGTCCATAATTTCCAAAATCAATATTGATTATTTTACCAACAAACATTACAACTATAATAAGAACACCGAATTTTCTCTTTGAACAAATGAGATATTGGTAAAATTGCATGAAAGATAATGTAGGTTGGTTTTAAATATACTATAGGTTTGGCCTTTCATTTGTAAAGAAAACTCTACACGCATCTCCTAGGTAGTTTTCCTCCTATTATATAACCAAAATGTTATCCTCGAAAGTTCCATCATCAGTGGTCAAATCAGGAACATTCAACCAAGCAAATTATTATTGTTTATTTATCACTAAAATGTGCGAAGTATTTATTCTCTTTGAAATTTATTTTTCTTTTCTTCACCAGAAATTTTAAAAATTTATTTCATTAATTTCAAACAAACCTATTTTTGTAACGCAATTCAAGCAGTTTAATTGTTTTTAAAATTTAGTGATGTATTGGCTTGCACGGAGAAACGTTGTTTTCCAATGACCGTCGTTTAACATGTTTAATGTTTATGGGTAATATATTAATGATATAAGTGAAAGAAGAATGAGCGCCTGTCTTTAAAGTACTGGGTAACCGCATACTTAGCTCGAATAATTAGAATCACAGTTTTCATAGAGGCATCAAAAAAATCACGGCGTTTGGTATTTAATTTAATTTAATAAATGATTGATTTTTCTCGACCTTAATGAAACTACACTTAGGTGCATAGCTTAAGATATAAAAAAGTGCAAAAGGTACTTAGACAGATGGTTTTACTTTCTCAACTTTTGATGGTTCTTCATCTTCACGATCTTCAAATGTTTATTTTTTTATGGACTCATTACTTTCATCCAGTAATGACCTTTTTCGTTCAGCTTTCATATTTGTCTATATTAAGAGGTTGCTTTTTGGTGAACCGTTTACCAGAAAAACATCTGCAGTCTGCCAACCCTTGTTAAATGAAGAAAAATATTACGTATAATTAAGTTCTTTTGAATTGATAATTTTTTTATATAAAAATAATCAAAATTATCTAACAGTGGTAAGAAATTAAATTTTAAGGTTTTTCTGTTTAAAATTAATTAATCAATTGCGTTCGTTTAAAATTATATAAACAGTTTATTTGCAATGGTCACCTACTAAATGACCGAGGCTGTCAGTGCGAGAATCTATATTTTAAATAATTGATGCTCTTTCTTAATTTGCCATGTGTCTTTTATGTAGATAATAATTTTGTTAGACTAAGTTATAACCAGCTATAATCAAGCAAACGAAATAACACTACTTTTTTCTCACGAACTCTTATAGTGTACAGTTAATTGTAAAATAACTAGAGTCGTCTTTTTTCTTACGGTGGAATCCTTTGGCTATTTCACCTAGTTTAATTTTGAGTTATAATCAGCCTGATTATAATTTACGGCTATTTTGCAACTTAACAATTGACAAAGCAATATCGCCGTCATCGTCAAACCGACCAGGAATTCCAGCTTCACCCATAGGTTGAGTGACTGGTAGATTGTTTGCCTTATATTATGAATATATGATCTGCAATGTTATCACTATCATCGCCCTTTTCGATACTAACCAATAATTCCAGAAAAATTTCCAATAAAAAAAGAGAATTACAAAACACCCCTTTATTCCTATTGCCCTTTTAAAAGAACCACCATTTAAAGAGCTCGTAGCACCTCCAGTAATATTTTTACTGCAATATGATTATATGACCATTTAAGCAATTTATTCGAAGTGCCGTAAAACCATGTATATTAATTTTGCAGCGTTTAAGTAGTTGAAACAAACTTAGTATTAAATTTATAATATTTTTTATCTGATGGCGTATTTGGAACACATCCTGAAAAATTTTAAAGAGATTTTAGTCCATATTGTCAAATTAATTATACGAATCATATCAGGAAATACGCATATTAAAATGTTGTTTAATCGTTTTCCCGTGGCACATGCCCTGTTCCTATTGACATGTTTTACACACTTACCTTACCAAGATTTGGAATCAGATCTATTGGAAAATATCCATCCACGTTTCATCTAAATAGCACTAACATTATTATTAATTTTAATAATGGTTCAAGTTCAATATACAAAATACTATATTCTCTTGCAGTTTTTTCAAAACCGGAAGAGTTACATGGGTTTTTGATCAATATAAATCATAAATGACATTCTGAACTTCCATTTTCGTATCTTAACTAACATTATTATTCATTTTAATAATGGTTCAAGTTCAATATACAAAATACTATATTCTCTTGCAGTTTTTTTCAAAACTGGAAGAGTTATATGGGTTTTTGATCAATATAAATCATAAATGACATTCTGAACTTCTATTTTCGTATCTTAACTAACATTATTATTCATTTTAATAATGGTTCAAGTTCAATATACAAAATTCAATATTCTCTTGCAGTTTTTTTCAAAACTGGAAGAGTTACATGGGTTTTTGATCAATATAGATCATAAATGACATTCTGAACTTCCATTTTCGTATCTTTCCTTAAATCTTCTGTCTTTGGAGTTGTTCGTTTACACTTTTTAGTTTTCTTCGGTTTTTTTGTTTCATACACAATTTTATGCACAATTCTTAAACGTCGCCTTAAACTGATTCCCAGTGCGTTCGCTACTAATTCCTTTCAGATTCTCTGTACTACCGCTGACCTGACGCAGACACTAATAATTATACTAATACGTTCACCGTTACTCCTAAATTTTTGGCCTTGATAGCAAACGAAAAGGGTTCCCCATTTGTCTTAAGATGTAAGTATCTTTTCAGGAAGTGCATTGCAGAGTCGAGAGCATAGAGTAGCAAAGTGGCAAAGAGTTTTAGCCGCATTTAACCTTAAAGCATGTCTCTCACTTCGTCAGCATATGATTGAGATTGGCAAAACTGCGGCAAGGTACCCAGATCAAATCAAGAGCGATCCTTGAGGCATCCCTGATACCACTTCACCAGCTGTCGACACACCAACTGTCGTCTTATCTAACAACTTGTCTTCTTTTTTGCAAGTAGTTGCAAAAGAAGGCCATTGGACAGTCAGATAGTCCAAAGTATTGCAATTTAACGCATAAAAGAGAATGATCCACACAATCAAAAGCTCGAGAAAAGTCGAATAGAATTTGTATGGTCGCAAGTTTGTCATCTACACTCTGAAAAATTTGTTCTGTCACATTTAACAGAACTGTTGCTCTACTGTGTCCCTGACAGATAGGATGTCATTAGTTTTAACAAATTCATAGAGCTGGTTGCTCAACACAGGGAATAAGCGAATCGGCCTTAAATCATGAAACGATTCAGGAGAACTTACTTTAGGAATGGGACGCACCACAGCAGGCTGGATAGTAACCATTCTCGAGGCATGAATTTACTATGTGGGTTATATGATTAACTAGTTTGGGTAAACTCAGTTTGAACATTAAAAGTGAAATTCCATCAATCCCCAATTTGATTTAAGACTATAGATAGCTGACTTTGTTTCGTTTATCCTTTTGAAGTGCTCCAACCCGCTATAGAAATATTTCCCTAAGAGTGTCTGTAAGCCCAGGGGCATGAGGCTTACTCAGTCTTACGGAACGCATAGGGGCATTGCTACAGAATATTTTATCCAAATTCGTAATAAGAAACTTAATTTTGCTATCAGTATCATTAATATAATAGTTTGTTCATGTCAAGTAGAAAGCTGGCTTGTCGAAATGTTTGTAGCATCTGTAAGTATGCATTCTTTGTTTTCGGCTTTTAACTGTAAGTGAGAGCTCACAAAACAGCAAACGGTGATCAGAAATTAAATCCGTATTCAACACGCCATGATCTTTCCCATAGAATATGTTACTTATGAAAATAAGATCTAGAATATTCGTTGTGGTTGCAGTAACTCTTGTGGGCATTATAACAGTCAAAACAGCTGCTAATAGGAATTGCAGGACCGTACCAGTGTCATTTCTCTACAAGTTAGTTCATTACGGAATGCATTACTGGAACAATCAGGTTTTGTTGTGCCGCTGTCATTTTCAAAACTCTATTTACAATATGTGTGTATTAAAAATGTTATTCTTTTTTTTCCTTTTTTTTTTGGTTATATGGTTAGTAGATTTAAGATTTGTTTGTGTGTGCCATGTTACCTGTGAAATAAAGAGCTAATGCATTGTCTTTTAAACTTTCCTTTTTTTATGTAAATATAGAAGAGGAAGTAAACATCTGTCTCATTTATTTTACAAATTTTATTTGGAGGGTACAATTAAACAAGATAAAAGAAAAAGAAAGTTTGTCGATGATACATCGTAAAAACCGGTTTTGACTAAAGTGGAGTTCTCTGTCTGTATTCAAAAACATATCGTTCAGGTGATAGAAGAAATTGTCTTTGCACTTGAAATATTTAATCGTTCAATTGATTCGAATAGCGTCTCTTTTCGGCAATGGTAGGAGCTAACTATCCGTCAATCCCGGGATTGAATTACCAGTCGACTTGGCACAAAAGATCGCCAAATTAACCGAGACATTCCTCCGCAACCACCTTCAATTTAATCCGTTTCGTCGGGGCAGGTTGCGTTGTCGCGGGCAAAAACCGAACCAAGGAACAAATTTATAGTCCTTATAAATTCGGTGCAATCGTGTAAGTAAATCGGACGTCGAATGCAATCTCGCAGGCAAATCAGGACAAATCGGACACACGAGTCGGGGCTGAAATATCCTGGGGGCGTGAACCGCCCCATATATCATTATTACGCCACTAGGGCGATTTATCTTATGTTGGGGGCAGACGGTAACACGTTTTCCTTGTAAAATGTGTACACTAAAAACCTCCTAAAATATTAAATCGGCACCTGAAACGCGGACCAAAGAGAGTCAACGATGTTCTTGTTGATGTGGTTTTATTACGGATATTTATTATGTTTTTATTGGTCACGTTCATTAACTGGGAGTACTTTTCCTTGAAACGCTCGAGCGGTATCGGTATACTTGAGCCAAGATATACGATCGTTTTAGTGTTATACTTGGCACTACATTAACGCTATAAAGTTTAGTGGGTGGCCATTTCGTTGGATTAATTTTTAAATAGTTTGGGGTTATTTCTTGTCTTTTTAGAACATTCCTTTTTAATTTACGGCAATATATGGTCTATAGGTTTGCTATACTCTCGTTTATTGAAAGGGAACACTGGAAAATATTTACTCATAAAATTGAAAATTGGGTGCTCAATTAATGATTTTGCAAATTCGTTTTCCGGACCCAGCTAGCAAATTTCCTTAAATTCGTGATTTTTTTTGTAAATTAGGTCACCGACGTCATATAACTAAAATATGACTTGTTTATGACGTCACAATAAAACCAAATTTTGACGTTATTACATGACATGAATATTCTGTTGCGTTGACAAAAAAAAATAAAAAAAGTTTGAACGATCATAATTTTTAACTATGTTTAGTTTGGTTTAACCAAAAAGTGTTAACAAAATCAAAGGCCACTCAAGTGTTATCCAATAGGATGTATTTCGTCCGGGTGTTGTTCTCGAAACTTTTCAAATTCTAGTGGTTTAAAGTAATTGAATTGTCTTTAGATTTGGCATGCTACTAATGTAAGGCAACTGAAGAAATTTGCGAATATCAAGCAAGTCGATTTGTTGAAAAAAGAATAGTGCTTGTAGCAATGTCAAGTCAGCATTTTGTCGATTTAATTAACAAAAAACGGTTCGACGCGTGAGAGCTGTTAAGGTTATCTGTGCTGCGACCGAAATATCATTAAATGGATTGCGCCACGAACGAAAACATTTTTAAACTGCATCAAAAAACCAGCCAAAGTGTAGAAGAAATGCAGCAGGAACTTACATGTTTCTAGATTTTTTCAAGATGAATTACTAAAGAGGAAAAAGGAAAAATATTCTTGTATTTGGACTTTCTGATGAAGAAAGTGTACCACTCAAAAAGTTTTGCTGAATATTTTCAATAATGGGCTATGAGTTAGCAGAAAAATTAGTGATCTGGATCATTTCTTTAGAATTGGTGAAAAGATATATTGATAATGCAGATCAGTTTTAGTAAAGTTTATTAGTAAACTTAGTATACAATATGTACTTAAAAATATCAAATTGAAAAATTCTTGCTCAATCGAATCAGTTCAGCGCAAAAATGCGAAAGCACAAACTAGTGATGATTAATCAGGAATTTACAGTTGAGGTACTAAAAACACTAAACAAAGCATTGGAACCAATTATTAAACAAAGTACTCGAAGAAAGATCATTTTGAAGATTATGTAGACTACGAATTTAGAGTGTTTAAGGAAGAATCTGAAATAGATACCCTAAAGCAGCAAATTGTAGAAGTGTCAGAGGAAGGTGGAACAATCTCCAACAAAGGAAAGTTCTTTCACAAAAAGATTAATTCCTATGCCTCTGTGCACCTTTTATTACTTGTTTATTTTTTTATTTTTTTGTTGTCATGAAGCTGGGTCACTTAAATGTTCTATTCAATCTTTTATAAAGAGACTCAAGAATCAGTTGTTATCTGAGAGTAACATTCCGCAATTATATAACAACGTTGTTTTTCTTTAGGATTATCGATACCATCCGCTATAAATTATTGCTGTTTCGTTTAGGTTAAACCATGGGGCGACGCTTCACCTTTCCACCACATAATGCAATTTTTATATTTTGCCTTGTATGATTATTTGTATAGGTAATAATAACATAATACATTTCATATAAATCTTTGTCTTCATTATCCCATAAAGTCAAATATGTAGGATATTGAAATTGAAAGTTAATGTTTAGTTTTTATGTATTTTTTTGATATTCTCATCATCTGGCTGGGGAAGTGGGCATTGTTTCAAAGTCCATTCATTTGAAGAAAATTGCAAATCAAATGCCAAAAGCCTAAGGGGATTCCATGGTCAAAATAAACGGTAAAGGTGATGTCAAAGGTCAACAATTAGGCGATATCGCACTGTAAATATGGCGGAAAAATAAAGTTATTTTTTTTTTTAAAAACGAAAAGAGATGGAATAATAAAATAAAAACACGCTTTATGCATATATTTTAGGATGAGACGACAGAGTTGATCAGATCGTCACTATCGTTCTTCATAATTTAGTTTAAATAATAACTACCGCATTGATATGTAAAAATAATATACGAAGCAACAAGTTTAATAAACGACACTTTATTCACAAAGAAGTTTATAAACGTGTTGCATACTACCATTAGCTTTTGAGTACATTTTTGCGGAAGAGTATGAATATATTTACCACATTCTCAGCTGAGCGCAAATAATATTTTCTCTCCCACATTCAATGACGAACGTCATACATACTACAAAAATCTATTGACGTCATAAAATGTCCCTTTGCGCACGCTTTATAGTAAGTAGATGTTTTTTTATAAATAGATTATTTTGTAAAAAGCACCACAACAGAAGCCACCTCTTTAAAAATATTCCATAAATTTATTGTTTGCAAAGAAAACTTATATGCATGAGGGACACAATTTTCTTAGAATTTTTGACAGAACAATCTATTATTAATGTTTTTTGCACAAAAAGCACCTTTTTCATGTATCCAGGATAACTTCTTGTCGCTGGCGAGCTATATACTAGCTTATTTTTGCATTTGGTTTAAGACTACTGACAACTCATAGTGTCAATAATAGTAATGGAGGAGCCTTTACTATTATTGTCTTTTGTGTTATGATTCCAGGCTTACACGTCACTCAGCAGATTTATCCCATTGTTGTAATGTAATGATGATGTGAAAACGTTAATAAATTTTTTAATTTTTTGATTAAATGAAAAAGATTATGGCCGATTCCTAGTAACAATATTCTGCTGGAAGCCCCCTTGTAATTATGGAACAATGTAATTGAAGTATACCAATTTCCGGGAACTAGATCCACTACAATCCAATCATTGATCATTTTCTAAGGGCCTAACATAATTTCCCAAATTTGAGAAATATCATATGAGGGCATCCGTCGGAGCGAAAATACGTATTCCAAATTTAAGTGAATTTTGCAATTTTGCAATAGATCTAAATCCAGATCCAGATCCAAGTTCCCGCTTCCTATCAGCAACAATAACTCGGTGAACCCTTAATTTTTAGACTTTTTTTCTAGCTAAGCCCGTGCTCCTTTTATGTGAATATTCCATTAGAGAACCATTAATTGATTTCTAAGCATGACCGGATCAACTTACACGCTCAGGTCGGATTTGCACCGAAACAATAGACGCAAATATTTATGCACTATCTCTGTAAACCACAAGTATAGCATTTCCTCTCGATTTTTAACGAAGCCCGCCACTAATTACGCTGTTTCCCGGTGGCCGCCGAATTTTTTTGCAATTCTCAATAATTAAAATTCCCAATTTTAGCCAACGAACGCACCAATTTAGAGATAAAAGAAAAGGGAGGATTTGAAGCGGAAAAGGGCGGGCCGGGCGCACGGAGGGAGAAAAGTAGTGATTACCCGGCTTGTTTTATGAGAAAGTTAATTGGCACTCATCTCGAGCAACCGAGAGTGCTTTGTGGGTTTAGCGGCGGAGGTTTTCCTTATTTATGTTGTTAATTGTGATTAACTTATCACTTAGCAAATTCGGCTTCCCGAAGAATTTTTAACAGAAATCACGCGATTGTCAAAATCATACGCCGGGAAGGACGATCTTTTCCTTTCAAAAACGTCACTAAATTCTACATTAAGGTCATTCCCGGATCGTGCTAGATACTCATCCTGATCTCCGGTGTCAGGATTTTTCCCCTGTCGAAAATAATTCACAAACTTTCGTTATAATCCGTTTTCGAGGCCGAAAAAGTTCTTTGGAAGTTGGATCAGGATCCGGCGTCAGAAGGGACTTGAAACTAAAAAATCCCCTTTAATTGCCATTATCTCAACGGACTCTCTTGAGGAGTGAAGTCGTCAACGAACTGGTTTATTGGTAAAGTACTTATTTATCTTGTATATTATAAATAAACTCCAATATTTAGCTATCAACGTGTTATTTTTAAAATGGTATATTACTTTTTTTTTAAATCTGGTTCTGTTTTTAACGTGTGATTTGAATGGTTGAAGTTAACTCACTGGTTTTGTGTAAAACTCAAAAATCGATTGATCCTCTACAATGAGGATCCGCTTTTTTTAGGCATATACCAGCCATTTTTCTAATGTTGCTTAAAGTAAGACGCATTTTTTTTTGAGCTACAACGCAAGTCTATTGTCCATTGTTTGCATTACGTGAAATTGCGAAGACTTGAAGGTGAGTGTTCTCACGAATGCAGTAGTTGAATTTAATGATGGTTTCTTTTTATTGACCAAAATACCAAACTACCAATTGATTAATTGATAGGTTTCATTTTTAATTTATAAAATGTACCCAAGGAATTTCTTTCTTTGAACTATTTTAGACATTGATACTTTGTTGCATGTCTCGTGTCCCTGCCCTTTAGTATATTATGACCTGTTGTTTATTGCGTTGTCACGTGTTGTTGCTCTTCAGTGCCGGTGTAGTTATTTGCGACAGGATACTTCGCGTGTCTCTGCCCTTAGTATCCATTGCACGATCGAAATAATCAGCAAAATAGTATCAACATAACCTCAGTTCCAGATTTTAGCCATGACAAGATATATCTGTTATCTGTGCTTTCTGGTGATATTAAGCAGTATTAAGTTTGCTTTATAATTTTTAATAATCTTTTGTTACTCAGGTTATTTTTTTCTTAGTTTCAGATGCGAACCGTGTCACCTCGCTGATGGACTTTTATTTTGACCAAAATACTTAAAAATTATTAATTAAAAAAAAATATATCATATTATACTTTTCCAAATTAAAATTTTATTGTCCTAATTACCTTTCACATGGAGAAAGAGTATTTTTCGGTCCTATATAACCATATTTTTAAATATTTTAAAACCCATAAATAAAGTTATTATAGCCCACTGTAGAGACATACATGAGTATAATTTAAAAAATTATTTCCAATATATACTATTTTTTCACAGTTATCTATTCCACACAAGAGCGTTTTAGAATATTACAAGACATTTTGGCTTGTATACACTCTTAATTAATTATCATTAGGCGATAATTTTCATCAGCCAAACTAGTCGGTCAAGATTATATAGAGGTCACAATTCAAATGGAAAATGATTATTTGCTGAAAATATCACTTCCCACTTGACTTTCACAATGACAACTAAATAAGCTTTCTATGGTATGGATATTTGTTTAAGTTAATGCTTGACTGAGGTTTGGATGGTAGAGAGGGTGTACGTTTCTACTACATATCTTCTGGAGATTCTTGGAATCTCCCCAAAATCATCATGTCCAGTTCACACTGCGCTCACTTTTTAGCACACCGAGGATAAATCTCGAAGAAGACAATCCCGCAGGAATCAATAAAAAAGATTAAGTGGTGTCGGGAGCGTCAAATCCAGACGAGGAGACTTAATAGCAGCCATCCCCTCCCTGGCCGACACGGCACTGATTTCTTACACGGCCCCACAGGGATCGTATTTGAATTCTCAAGCGACGGATTTCATTTACATCCCGCCCAGATTTACATTCGCATTGGAAACCGCAAGCTCTGGAATACGCCAGGAAAAAAATGGACTGTCTAAGTTTTTGTCAAATATTCTAAGTAGACTGTAGACCTTTTCTAATATGATTTTTGAAGCGGCATCGCACGATGATTTTATTATGGATTTATATGAAAAATATCCAGGCGCTATATCCTAAAAAAATTGATTTTTGAAGAAAAAGGGAATCAATAATCTTTTTTGTTATACTTGTACTGTTACTGTCCTGTATGTTTACTTTTAATGTCTTACAACAACTTACAATCTAAATGCATTCGGTAACACTCGATATCTTACTTTGTGGGCAGTGAACACAATTTAAAACGTTGTCTGTAGCATAATTTCAATAGATAATTGTAACCAACAAACAAACAATGGAAGGTTTTGGATGAAAAAAAATGCTTGAAATTAATGCGCTTTATGAGGCTACAAAAACTCAGCAAACTCAAAATTTGTGTTTCTAGAAAATCCTACAAAACCTTATCTGTAGCACACCCAGTCGATTTTTTCTGAACTTCCAGCGTCAAAGTTATTTAAACATCCGGCTAGTAAGTACATTCATGTAGGACTGCCAATGATCCGTCTGTCAGATAATATGTGATCTAATGTAAACTGTCCACGATACTGTAAGTGAAAACATCAGAAAATTAACGTTTAGAAACCTTATATGAAAATGAAAACCATATTGTATGGCAAGGTACACAATGTGCTCAGATCCATCAAGATATCAGAAAGATACGCATCATGGCGTACGGACACTATTATTAACATGGCAGCTACTAAAAACAAATTTAAAAAGAGTAAAAGACCGAGTGACTGGCAGATCTATAGAACTCTGAGAAATACTGTAACCGCGGCGATAAAAAAGTAAAGAAAGTGTATTACAATAGTTTTTTCTATAATAATACTAATCAAAAGAATGTATGGGCATTCATGAGGACCATGGGACTACTAAAGGGGGAAAATAGTGATTTACCTGCAAATATATGTAATGTTGAGGATATAAACAGTCACTTTATAAAGTCTGTTCCCGATTTACCCCCTGATAAGGAATTAATTTCATATTATACAAATAGAGAAAATTCTTCAATCTCACGTACTTTTTTTTTACCCCTGTCGCTGTAACTGATGTATTGCGGATAATTCAGACTATTAAGACTAAGGCAGTAGGTTACGATGGTATAAATATTTATACCATCCATTTATGTATTCCCCATATTTTGCCTCATATCACGCATGTTATAAACTATTGCTTAAAATATTTAATTTTCCCGGATCAGTGGAAAAAGGCACTCGTCATACCGTTACTAGAAATTGTACATCCAACAACCTTCGATAATATTCGCCCTATCAGTATTTTACCAACCTTTTCAAACATCTTGGAAAAGGTTATATGTGAGCAGATGCAGTTTCACTTAGATAATAACAAGGTTATCCCCGTTACTTAATCAGGATATAAAGCTGGACATAGTTGTACTACAGCTTTACTACATATAATCGATGATATATTTAGGGCTACAGATGAAGGCAAGCTGACACTACTGATCCTTTTAGACTATTCGGAAGCGTTTGATACCCTTAATCATCAAATTTTTATTTCAATGTTAAATTTTATTGGGTTGTCAGAAGACGCAATTAATCTTTTAGTTTCATACCTACAACACCGATCTCAAGCGGTAACATGTAATGGTGTAACTTCTTCATTCTTAATAAATGTTAATAAAGGTACACCTCAGGGATCTATTTTAGGACCGCCTTTCTTTATTGTATATGGCTCTCGTTTTACAAAATTTCTGTTGTCAAGTTGTCATCATTATTATGCAGAAGCTAAGCAAGCTGTTAAATGCTAGCGAATCCGTAGTAATCATTTTTGGCCGAAAGGGTGACAGGGAGAGATTTTTATTGGGTTGCCACGCTGTGGAGATTAATAATAAAAAAAATAAGTTTTGTGCTTCTGTGAGAAACTTAGGAATGATAATGGACAAGGATTTGAGATTTTCAGAGCATATTTCTAAATATTTACAAAAGGCATATTTAATGTTAAAATTTATATATCAAAATCGTGAAGTTTTAAGCAGAAAACATAGAACAATGCTGTGTGTGGCCCTTATTGAAACTATTTTGATAAACGCCGAATTCAAAAGCTTCAAAACTCATGTTTCAGGTTGATATTTGGGATCCGAAAGTTCGATAGAATTAGTCACACACTTCAAAGAGTTAATTGGCTAAATATGAAAAATAGAATATTTCTTTATTTTGCCGTTCTATATTCAAAAATACTAAGTAGAAAGTTTCCTCCACACCTTATCAATAAAATAAGCTATTGCTGTGACGTACATAATCTTAATATACGATTTAAGGGAACGCTTACTCCGCCAATGCATGCAACTGAAATTTTTAAATGCTCCTTTTCATATAATATTGTTTCATGTGTAAATAATTTGCCAAATAAAATCAAAAATTTAAGCAACCTAAAACGCTTCAAAACTATCCTTTTTCAGAGACTACTGGATGAGCAAATTAACGAAATTTCTTGGTAATTGTGTGCGCTACATGTAATGAAATATTGCTTTAATTATTCTTACTTTGTGTTTGATTTTCGGGGGAACACCAATCTTTTTTTTTGTTTAAGTTAAAACTTATAAAATGGAAATTCGTTTACTTTTTTCTCTCCTCTTTTATCTCGTTAGATAGAACAGTATAATATTTTTTAGTAGACTGAATCTCGCCTTTTTGCCAAAATGTTATCTTGTTATTGCTATATTGTATATAATTCAAATAAAGACCTTTATTATTATTATTATTATTATCAAAAGTAATTTCCATTATTTCTGATTGGTGAACTATAAGTATATTCTTTGTGAAGCACAAATAAACTTAAATTCAACGTAGGCAGAAACATAGTTTATTGCTTCGATTCCATTTGAAATATCTACAGAGTGTCTACTAAGAAATGTGCGGTTCATTTGCTGTACACACACTATAAGCATATTATTTACAAAACTTCTAGATTGCGTCGGTTGTTGTTGACTCGAAATTGCTGACGTTTCGGCAATCATCCTGTTGACTTCTTCAGGGCTTAACTGAAATACTTCCTCCCAAAATGGTATAAACCCGATAACATAATCAATTTAAAGCCTTTTGTATTGAAACTCGGGGACTCCATTTCATTTCATACACTAAATAATGCATATTGCAGTCAGGTCGAAGCTATTAGCCCCAGAACCGAAAAACGACTGCCGAATTGAATAAAAATATCCCAGCTATGAGCATTATTTCAACCGTAGTCGAACAAAAACTCAACAGGCCTGGAAAGTCATTCAATTATTAGGTCAACAAGGTATTCTGGCTAGCTTCGACGTAAAATCCCTCTTTAGTAAAGTCCATATTCCTAAAACTTTCAAGATCATCACCTCGATTGAAAATTGCTTGTCTGGAACATGTTTTTCTTATAACGGTCAAATTTTTGAACAAATGTCAGGAAGTGCTATGGGTTCTTTATTATCACCAGTCATCGCAGATATATTTAATCCTTTCAGATGAAAGTTCTCGATACCTTCCATCCAAAACCCAAAATTACGGAAACGCTCCGTCGATTACGCTTTTGTTATTTGCACTCATGGTCAAGAATCCCAAGTAGATTTTCTTAGACACTTAAACTCCCTAACATCCTTTTTAACATTGAATAACCTACCATTCTTAGATATTCTTATCAATAGTAAATCCGACCTAACATTGGGTCATTGTGTTTACAGAAAGCTTACGCCTACAGACCGATACCTTAATGCATTATCACATCACCATCTGGCCCAAAAGTCATTCGTCATCAGCTCTCTTGTTTACAGAGCAGCAAAACTATCTCTGCTCTAGTCACTGAACCACTGCATTCCATGCATATGCGGCAGACCGGACGAAAAATATCAACTAGGCTCAAAGAACATGAAAGAGCCTTAAGACTAAGACAAACAAAACCGAACGTAAAATTTTATTCTATAAAACTAAAATTCTTGCATGTGATGCCAACGAAAAATCCGAGAATTTATAGAAATCTATAAGCATCCAAACAATCTTAACCGCGACTCAGGTCTTTACCTGTCACCAGTATGGGAATCAGTCATCCGAGTCGATGTTTATGCCCCTCATGTGCGAGTCAGTTTCAGTTAAGCTCTGAAGAAGCCCAGAGGATGATTGGCGAAACGTTAGCAAGTTCAACTCAACAACAACCGACATAGGAAGAAACCAGAAGTTTTTAAAATAGTATTACAGTAGCCTGTAAAAGTTTCTTTGAAAAATTATGAAATTGTATTTTTTGTGTGAATTGTTATTAAGAACAATTATTTTCGTTGACGTGACAAAAACTTATAGTGAATGGTCTATACGATTATGTGCTGTAAAACTGATTCAGTATTTCTGGAATTTTCTGTTTTTAATGAAACTCATTTGCGTTACACATACGGATGCCGGACGACTGTAATAGATTTTTTGTAAACCCGAAATTATTTCTCTATTTACACAGAATGCAACTAAACGATTGTCGATCTATCCGGATCCGCTGTAATTACTTCATTTCAGCGGATAGAATTATAGCGCCGTTTGGTTTCACAGCAATTAATGAATGTAAATATTTAAAACGCATGAAAATAAACACAGAATGCATCGTTTTAAAATTATTTACGGCTGAAAAGATTTAATTTCGCTTTTGCTTGTTTGTATTCCATTGCTGAACGCTTCGCAAAAAAAAACAGGTTTTAGGACCTTAAATGCACATTTTGGTTGCATCGGTAAAACAATGAACAACCTCTCATTTTTACGCTATAAAGAACGGTACCCATGTGCGGCCAAAATAGACATTTCAAATTACAAAAATTCCAACAGTTAGTTTTGGTTAGTTAGTTTAATACCAAAACATTCGGTTTTTTAGATATTCCTCGAAATCTGGAAAAATAGCTCTAGGCTTTTATCTTAGGAATTACTAAGGCAAAGATATTGCAATAATATGTGTGCATAGACATTCACTTAGTAAGCAAAAATACCTCTTAGTGTCTCTTGAATCTATCTATGAACAGTGTATACCATTATCGACTTGTCACCGTGTTCACTAGAGAGCACTAATTATCAATGGCAGTCTTGCTCAAGTATTAAATTGAATCCGACAGATGAAGAGCAGATCCATCTTCATTTGAACGATTTATGAAGATACAGCAGGAAGAAGAGCAAGAAGAAGTCATCTTTGAATGAATGAATAAACTAATGAAAATATTAACAGAAATTAAAAAATCAATAACACGTCAACATTAAGGTCGGTAATCACCATGAAGTAAATATCTAGAGTATTTTCGCAGAAAACGCCGGCCTAGCGGAAAACCACTATTTAAAAAACGCTTCAAGTTCCAACCTTCCAAGTTCCAATACCTAACAGAAGATGCGGAAATGGGTGCATGCAGAATGCGGTGAAAGTGTAAGATCTATTTCTATAGATCCGAAAATTGGTACGTTTTACCTTAAATAACATTTTGCACTTAATTTATACTGGTGTGCTACCAAAATCCAAACTAACCAAAATGTCATTTAACGGTAAATTAATTACATTAAATCATAATGGTTGGTGCATGTGCGTTAGTGCCTTTCTATATTAGATTAGATATATAGATTAGATTAGATATTAGATTAGATTAGATCTATATTAGATCCATACACAGTTTTTTTTTTAATTTTTAGAAATGGATAGATTTGAGAACACACACCAACAGATATCTATGCGACAAATTTTTGTCTTCATAAGATATATGGATATAGTTGAATCAAGTACTATGGTACCTTCATATAAACTGGTGAAGGGCTGGTCAAATAATTTTAGAGTTGTGAACAAGCCCCTGGTGCCACGCGGTCCAATTTCTAGCTGAGAATTGTGATTTTTCAACAAGTAGCATTGTAACGAGTTTATACCAATAATTAGATCTCAAAACGGTGACTGTGCTATGAGTAATTTAAGTAGTCACAGAGTCCAATTTGGAAATCATTCGAAACTTATTCGTTATGATCCTGAAAATGAATTGGAGGATTTTTTTGGACAATGAGACTAAGATGATTCACGTCAAGAGAAAACATTCTTTAACAACTCTTCTATTATCGAAAGAAATGTGTGAACAATCTTCCTTTAATTCAATTCAATATCCAGGAGAAAAATATACGAATAAGCCTCATGTTATCATTCTCAATGACCATTCTGGGAAGTAGATATAGTCGCCTTTTTTGTAGAACTTAATCCATACACACCAAGAACACTGTGTTATTGACAAAATGTCCGTACACCTACACACCAACCGCAAAACAAAACTACAAATCATTGTTTGATTTCTCTGTCGTGGTACATCACAGGAAATTTGGAATAAAATTCTAAGTCCTCTGAGATTTTTTAAGAGTTCTATTTAAAAACTTAGCTATTCATACGGACCGTGCGATAGGCAAAATATACGAGTGGCATAATGTCATGCCAAAATTTAAAAATACAATCTAATCAAAGAATTTGAAGTATGGAAAAATTTGCACATCGTAAATCAATACCAATGTTGGCGGTTTATGACGGGTATGATTTTTGAAATCTATTGTAAATAATTAAACCCATTAAGGGATCTTTTCCATATAACTTGTGTAAGAAACAGAACTCCATTCAAGTCAAGAAACACTCATTCATCCATCGTTTAATCATATTTGTGCATCGATTTTTTTTACCTAGCCCATCTGCTTGATGGACATTTCAAAATCGCCTTAAAGAAATTTTCATCGCGAGAATCAATTTCGCACGAGGGTATTTTCATATTGAAAACGATTTTCGCTTGAACGCGATCGGCTAATGGAGCCAGAGCAATGTCAATGAATTCTAATTTTATTGCCTTATTATCGACGCCCAAGATTCCTCTAATGCTCTTTATATTCATACTTTCGCGGACGCCACCCCTATTAAAATTTACCCCCGCCTTGGGACGAGAAAGTCGTCGCGATATCAGCGAGTTTTTGTATCACTGGGATCGATATCTCGGGAGGTGTGAGAAAAGGGTGGCTTAATATTTCAGTTACAACGTGGCGTTTCACAAATTGAAAGTGAACACTTTCACCAGCAACGTCCCGGGATTTACCAATACAACAATAAAACTTAGGTAGTCCTCAGAAGTTTATCCGCTCAGCACCCGGCTTACGGCTTTCTTGACATCGTACCATGATGAAGTCCCTTCAGGTATGAGTCTGTCTGAGCAAATGATTGAGATACAACAGATACATATCAACATTGCAGCTTCAGTGATCTCCTGCTTTGCTGTGATGAGTTGAGGCGTAAGCACTGAGGATATCGGCGCCATAATAATAATAATAATAATAATAATAGTCATAATAATAATAATAATAATAATAATATTTGTTTCACAAAGACAAACTGTAAAATAGACGTAGACATAAAAAAAACATTTGCTCAAATAAAATCGGCTAGTCTATAAAATGTTTTGCATAACAAAAGTATTTTTAATCGCTTTTTAAATAGAAAAGGTTTTGAAGGTTTGTCTCTTAACTCCAATGGCAGATTGTTAAAAATACGAACACCCAAATGATCATGTGACCTCGAAGTAGTCGACAGCTTACAGCAGGGAACATACAGCTTACCGCTCTGTCTTGTGTCCTTAGAATGTACGTCACCAACTAACTTAAAATTCGATAAATCAATCAATAGACTCGCCAGTGTGAGAATTCTGTACTGGGCAAATAAACCTCTACAAGAGGTAAACTGAAGATTTATAAAAAGATAGTTTACATTATTTAGAGTTAAAATAGAAGTTTCACAATGAGACTTCCAGTTTAAACATTCATTCAAACTCAATAATAGAAACTTCACAGTATCCCAACGTTGGAGTGCCTTTTTGCAATGTTCTTCTGTTCATGAATGAGTCTTTGCACAATTTTCTGCTTACACCGTTATAAAGAAACCTAGCTGTGAACTATTTTACTTAACTTAAAAGTGAGACAAACTCACCTCTTAGTCATCCAGCACACATAGAGCAATGACAATCAAGACAATAAACGGAGTACCCAGTCAATCAATTAGGAGTGTTTCTTTAAAACATAATTAACTTTGCTATAAAAGTCAACGTGGTAATGTTATATTGTATGTATATTTTCACCTGGATTTATAAACAGCGAAATAAATTCTTAAGGCACGAAGTTGCATGACCGGAGCGCAACGACTGTCGGTAATGCATATTTTAGGGTCCACTTCTATAAATCTATCCAATATTAAAGTAAACTACCCTCGTAGGATGCACACAATATAAAGTTGACCAAGCGGATTCGCTTTTTGCACCTTCGCGTAAAAGTGGTCCCATTTACACCGACGACGCTCGGGGATAAAGGAGTCCCGTACACGTCCATGGCCCTGTGTAAAAGTTATGAAGGCTAATCTAACTTTTATACATAATGAAGTTAAATGAAGTTTAGATGTGAAATTATTCCAGGGCATCAGAGGGTAAATTGTACGACCGCGTCGGGAAAAATGCTGACTGAATTAACAATTTTCTTGTGCCCGGTTGCCCATAATGTTATTCATAGACTTTAGGGAAATTTTGCGGGGGAACGTCGGCTTTTTTCAGTTCTATTCTCTCTGTAAGCAAGGGTGCTGGTGTCCCGATGCACAGTGGAAATGGAATTAATTCTGTTTAGACGCGGTATTGGGGCGAACGACCTCTGACGGACGATTTGCTTGTTACTTTATATGAAACTTCTGAATTCCTCCTGCGTCGGTTTTTGTTGACTCGACCTTGCTAACGTTTCGCCAATTATCCTGTTGAGTTCTTCACAGCTTGACTGAAACTGGGAAATTTGAAAATCTAACGTCAACAATAGGGAAACCATCAAATTCTTTTCAACTAAATGTATCATCTTGCGACAAATCAGTTTTTTCAAAAGGTTCCAACTTCGTCGATTCTATTCTAAACAAACTGATATTTCAAACAGCTAACGAAATTCGATTTGAAACCGCAAAAATCTTTAAACAATCGAAACCTCCTAAATCTAACATTGCAAAGCCTGTCGGGAACAACTATGGAGTCTCCACTATCACCAGTCATCGCGAATATATTTATATATAACAATAATATATCTGAAAAGAAAGCTCTCGACACCTTCCATCTAAAACGAGAATTATGTTATGTTATTATATTATGTTATTTGGCCTCATGGTCAAGAATCCCTTGTACATTTTCTTAGACATTTAAACTCTATACCCCCTAACATACGCTTTACCATTGAATTAAAAACTAATAACAACCTCCCATTCTTAGATATTGTTATCAATAGAAAATCAGACCTAACATTGGGTCATTGTGTTAACAGAAGAACTACGCACACAGACCGATACCTTAATGCATTGTCACATCCATCACCATCTGGGCCAAAAATCATCGGTTTTCTCTCTTGTTCACAAAGCCGTAAAACTATCTCAACCCGAGTCACTGAACCCATAATTAAAACATCTTACCTCTGCTCTTCTCTCTAATAATTTGCACTAAGCGATCCATCACAAAATACACTTCACCGCAACCTTCCAATAGCAATAGTAATCCCACACTTGCCACTGTTGTCCTTCCTTACATTCAACACGTCACTGACCACATATCAAAAGTTGTTAAAAATTATAACGTCCAAACCTGATTTGCCACTTGTCCAAACAACATCTTAGATCCGACAAAAAAATTCCATTTGAGATGCCAGGAGTGTACAGCAGTCCATGCATATGAGGTAGACCGAACATGAAAGAGCCTTAATACTAAGACAAATAAACCCATCAGCAGTTGCCGAACACAACCACGAAACCGGACATAAAATTTTATTCTATAAAACTAAAATTCTTGCTTGTAATCAATTCTTCTACCAACGACAAATCCGAGAAATATATAAGCAACCTAACAATCTTAACCGCTACCCAGATCTTTACCTGTCACCAATATGGGAATCAGTCATCCGAGACGGTGTTTATGCCCCTCATTCAGCTTCAGCTTCAGTCAAGCTCTGAAAAAGCCAACAGGATGAAACGTTAGCAATTTCAAGTCAACAACAACCGACGCAGGAGGAATCCAGAAGTTTTATAAAAAGTATTACAGTAGCCTGTGGAAGTTTCTTTGAAAAGATTTGCTTGTTGTCGTTACTTACATTAGTGTGACTATAAAATTGGACAATGTAATAATAACAGTATTTATTTTCACATCATACATTTTGCTGCAAAATAAGATACAGTAGTACTATAAAAAATATGTACACATATATAATGTAGAAAATCACTAAGTTCAGCCAGCCTCAGGTGCTTATCGATCTTGCTCTACTCAACCGCAAACATCGAAAATAAAAAAAATTACAGTAGTTTTGGCATAGCATCGTAAATTCTTTTAATTTTTCATTTATAGGAGTAGCTCTCTGCACTAGTGATACCAGTAGTTATTGGACTGTCTGCTAAAATAGCACTCTGTATGTATGTAAAACTGCTCTCAAAAAAGGAAGCAGAAGACCTAAATTTAATTCTATTATGCAAGTATGCCGGGGTTTTATAAAACAATATTCGATGATAAAAACAAATTAAATTCATCTTTCTTCTATCCTCCATATTCACGAAGACAAGAATTTTGAACTTTCTGTATATTTTTTTCGTTTCTTCTGCCGTTAAACAAGTACCAAACAAATTATCTTTAGCGAATGACAGATATGTCTGTGTGCATAATATTAAGCTACAATGTTCAACTATCTTCTGGATTTTAGAGGTCTAAATAGCATACAGCAGTGAGCTAATAACAGACAACTGCGGTTCCCCACAATTAACGGATTGCTCTTATAAGTCCTTTTTACCAATTTGGAAAAGCTGTGTTCTTTTTCCTAAGAAATTTCTAAAAAAATGTATAGCTTTATCGCTGAACCCTATAAAACGTAAAACTGCTAACAATGTTTTGTGATTTATTGTGTCAAAGATTTTTGAATAACACTATCATTTTGACAGCATCTGTAGCTCTGAAGATGTTGTCACTGACATCCTCCAATGCTGAGGAACATCCAAGGTACTTTATATTCGCAGAATGTCCTTTGGATTGAAAAGTGGATATTAAAAAAGATAAGCTGTAAAAACTTTTTTATAATTACAGAAAACAAACAAGTATTGAAATTATTATGTGCTGCCTGAAAATCATTCGCAAAGACTTCCAGCATTCTTCTCCTTAACTGCAAAAAGTAGCCAGATTACTTTTTGTCGAAACAACGCTATTGATTAATTGCTAAAATATTACAGCAACTTTATTTTCGCATAGTTGAAAACCATTTAAAAATTTATACTGAAACCCGATGACAAAAAATTGTAGAATTTTCCCCAGTTGCAATATTATAAATTTTTGTCAATATTTCAATTGAGTAACGTATGATTTTTGATTTAGGGCCATTGTCAATATTACAGACCAAATACCTTATTTTTAAGGAAAGGAAAAACAGCTACTGCAATAAATAAATTTAATTTTTTAAATAGCACCCTAATGGGACCAAAAACTTTTTAAAACTGGTACTTTTTTGCAACATTTTCACAAAAATCCGTTAAAAAATAAGCTCACAGGAAGGAAAAAACCAGATAAGTAAATACATTTTTATAAAAACAAAATACTGCTAGGTGGGTTTCCTTGTATTCATCGGCATGATTGAAAATTCTGACAGTTTATACATGAAAAAACTCTCTACAGGTCCGTGCATTGTATGCAGCCCGCTATCCGGGACGTCGCCTTCCTGCAAATCTGGAATTGAAAATGAGAAATCCACAAAATAATCGACATGATAATTTTACTATAAATGAATAAATGGTAATGAATGTTGTGGGATACGTCAACGTAAATCCAGCAGCGTCGCTAAGAGGAAAGAATCTGTGAGAGGAATAAAAAAAAAAGCACGGCTATCATTCTTCATCAACATATTTATGAAGCTGACTTCGTAAGAAGATTTCGATATTGTCATTGGTTAAACATGACGAGAATAATTATTTCGTTAACTTAATTTTGTTTACTGATGAGTCAGGATCCTCAAATAATGCTATGTTTAACCGACAGAACAACAGATACTGATCTTTAAATAATCGAAGAATTATTCATTCCGGGCAGTTTCAAGAACGGTTCGATATCAATGTTTGGGCAGGACTGATAGGAAGGCGCATTATTGGACCTTGGTGCCTTAACTGGTGCACGATATTTACAATTCCTAAGGAATGAAATTGAAGATTTGTTAGATGATTTACCTCATGCCGTGACATTAAATATGCATTTCCAGCAGGATTTCGCGCCTCACCATAATTTTATAGATGTCACTAAACACTTACGTGATGTTTATGGGGATAGACTAAACTCAACTCACGGTCTAGTCAATTGGCCATCACGGTCACCAGACTTGACACTGTTAGATCTTTTTGTTTGGGGTACGTGAAATACCGTGTTTATGTAACTCCTGTGTTCGATCTACAAGAATTACAACGGATAATATCGGCTGCATTTGATAGTATAACTCCAGAAATGTCAGAAAGGGGTGCAGCGAATGTAATTTGTAGATCCAGGGAGTATCGTATGCAAGAAAGAGGACATTTTGAAAACATTGTAAAAAGGTTTGTTGAGGTTGAGGTTTTATTGTATAACAGATTTCAAAAAGTGACAGATTTGAAAAAAAAATCTATTTTCTTGTTCTGAGTTTCCGATAAAAAGGGCTTGTAGCTTATGACGTACTTATACATACAATACTTTCGTTAGTTGGTTGACTGTATCCCCGTATTCGAAAAACATATCAACTATTTACCTTAATAAAACACTTTCAAGAAAAACTTCTAATCCTTGAATCCCAGAAAAACCTCTCCCTTGAATTTTATTATTTTTTTAAATACTAATCTGTTTTTTCTTTCCACTGCATGAGCTTGTCGAAAGTTTCAATTAATAATGAATAAAAGCAAAGCCACCCAAGTAATATTTTGTTTTTATAAAAATGTATTCACTTATCTGTTTTTTTCCTTCCTTTTTCCTACGTAGAATGATTTCCTGAATCCAAAAATGCAAAAAAATATAGGTTGTGCCATTAAAAATTTGTCAAAAAATTGGACATTCAGCCTATATCAACCCTTCCAAATTTCAAATGACTATCGCAAGCTGTTTGGAAGTTACAGTGTGTCACCCGGCATTTTAGTTAATTTTCCTCAATTTTTATATACGCCCCTATTAGTAAAAACTAATTATAATTATAGAGTACGAGTTCGGCACCTAGTGGGAGTAAAATACTGCTGAGCATATTTCAAAAAAAGATGGATAACTTCCTTAAATTTTAAAAGAAAAAAAGGTTTAGTATCAGTTTTTTCTAACTTGAGAAGCCAACATTTTTATTTTCATGAAAAGATGAACAAAGCGTATTTAAGGGATTCCTTTTTGTTGGTAAATACAACAATATTCAATGTTTTCTTGAGAAGTTCAATAAAGTATGTGAAAGGAAAAATATCTCTTCGAGGTACCTGAAGCCGCTATATTCGGTATTTAGTTCGTGGACAATGGACACCGCAAATCAGATTTCTGGCGTGGTCCCAGATTTGACGATTTTCCAAGAAAAAGCTCTTTGAATTGATAGATTGTGGAATTTATAAAAGATATGCGACCTGAATACGTATAATGACCCACTTGTTCGCTGCATTGATATCCGTTTGGACTCGAATTCGACAAAATCCATAAAGGAAATTTTGTGGGAAATGTGATATATGTGCTGTCTTGTGTGGTATTTTGTACGTTTGAAAAATCGCTTTGCATATTCTTCGGTTTTTTTTTACTCAATTCACAATATAAATATTTAGATATAGTAGAAGCAACATTCATTTCTAAATTTAAAAAAAAATTAAATTGTATATAAAAATTAAAATTTGTAAACCACAGAAAATATCTATAATAATTTTATTTTTATAGATGCCTTTATGTAAATTTAATGGTTTGTTCAAGAATTGTCCAATGATTTCGTTACGATTATAGTAACTATCGCCAAAATTCCACAGGTTCATAAAATAGATACATGAAAAACTACATAATATCGGAACGAGTAAATTTGTAAAATAAAAAATAAAATTGGCCGTTTCAGTGAAATAAAAACTTGCTCATTCCTATTAAAGTTCGGTGCTGCTATCCCCGAGTCCTATTTTTCATCATTGTTAAAAGCTTTAAGATTTGTCAATAAGTAATGATTAAATTTTAGTCTTTAGAATACGGCGAAACAAATTTTATAGTTTTTTTAATACGTAATGTTAGGTCATCAGCGAATGATTGACCAAACAGGTTTTTCTTTTTCACTAATTTTGATGACACTTGCTCAAAACAATGATGTCACACAATGTCTTGAAACAATATTTTCACTTCCGAAAGAAAACTAAACTATCTTCAAATACTACTAATATTAACTTAATAATACTACTAATATTAAATTAAATAGTACCTCAGATAACAAATCCGACTGTTCAAAGAGTAGTGGGTTTAGATTGTACTGATCGGCGAAAATCGGCATTTTCTAAATTGTTCTAACGCAGACGAGCTAGCAATATCGATTTTGATTATTTCGAATTTTGCTGATCAAAGCGGTACATTCCTGCGAAGTCGGTTTAAAGTCCCTTCCGGTTGCCACCTTTTCATCGCATCAAAAGTGTTTAATTTTTAATGAGACCTTTAATGAGGTCGTTCCTCCGATCTCCGCCGAAACGTCTCACATTCAAACTTAATTACTCGGAAGTTTATTAAAAGCGAAATGTACGGCGACGACCGAAACTTTAAAACTTTTAACTCCAAATATGTCGAGGAAAATTGATTTCGCCCGGTTATGCCCCCTAAAGTGGGAAAAAATACCGTTTCAAAACGCTATAAATCTTGGGTTAAGGTGAGCCGAAACTTTACGAACGCTGACGTCTCAAGTAAGTTTAGGTTTTTTGAATAACATCTTTTTGATATATAGGTTCGGAATACACACTGCCGCGCCCGAGTACTAAATTATAAGAGTTTTTGAGCCAATTTTCTTGCTCCTTTAGAATTTATTTCCGTTTTTTTGCCAAGCTCATTCCTCGGCAAAGGTTTAAATGTTATAAATATGGGGCAATCTTGGATGCTGTCTATATCTGTTCAGAATTTAATACCACTAAATCATCCCAAACTAACGTTGCCCTAAAACAAGTTACCATTACATTGGCAAGGAGCAAGTAATGAGCGGTATGGGAGGAAGTCTTACTTTTTATTTGTGGTCTCGTGGTTAATGAAATCATTTTTTTCAGTCAAAATCATGAGTGGGAGAAAAAGACAAGCGTTAGACAACACAACAAATGCCGTGGTCTCAGATGGATGTTTCAGGCACAAATCTAAATAGACTCGAAAATAACTGTCTGATCTATTGTAACGTTCAAACAATCTGTTTTCGGCTTAAATACAAATGAAACTCACTGATATCTATGTATGAATTTTTGCCATTTTCTTCCGTTGATTTCATTTCCTAGTAAATGTTCAGGTGATTATTCAAACATTAGTAACTTTCAGTAATAACTGGTAAAAATTGACTGGTATGTTTTAGGTCTGCTGGCAAAAACTTTGATGAAAAATTAAATTATTTTAGATATTTTTAATTATGCCTTTGCTCATGTAAAAATCGTGCCTTGAAATACCTATTCCAGGAAACCATGGATAAGTGCAGACATTATTAGTGAGAGTGCCAGGTTGCGGGATCTAAATAGACAAATTCTTTCCAAGTCAAGACAGCCTAAATAGTTAGAAAACATTTTTTTTAATCATGAAAAAAAAATGTCCGCTTGGCAAGGGAGAACTTCTGCCTAAATCTAATAATATTTCCAGAACTGCATGGAGCATTATAACTTCCTGACTGCTTTGTTAACTTAAGTGGTCTAGAAATATTTTGGGGGCGGTTTCTGCTGAAGAGTTCAATCTTCACTTTTTACAAAACTTCTGGATTGCTCCTGCGTCGGTTTTTGCTGAGTCAAAATTGCTGACGTTTAGCCAATCATCCTGTTGGCATCTTCAGAGCTTGACTGAAACTCTTGCTCTGAAGAAGCCCAGAGGATGATTGGCGAA
The DNA here is from genome assembly GCF_029955315.1 of Cylas formicarius. Classification (NCBI taxonomy): domain Eukaryota; kingdom Metazoa; phylum Arthropoda; class Insecta; order Coleoptera; family Brentidae; genus Cylas; species Cylas formicarius. The sequence continues at coordinate 29,384,930 of NW_026844352.1, forward strand.
ACGTCAGCAATTTCTCCTCAGCAAAAATCGACGCAGGAGGAATCCAGAAGTTTTGAAAAAAGTATTACAGTAGCCTGTGGAAGTTTCTTTGAAAAAAAAAGTTCAATCTTCACTTTCTCAATAGCGTCTAGGGGCTGTTGCTTGGTGCTAATAGTCTTTATATTGCCCTGATTACTGATGCGGAAGTGATCGATATTATTCTGTCAGCTAACAGAAGGATAATTACGGTTGTGATGGTGTGCCATGATCGATCCTAAAGCATACAGTTGAATTTATCTCTGAGCCGTTAACATTACTTTCGAAAAATCGATGAAATCGATTATTTTCGAAAGTATACGCGCTAATCACTAAACTCGGGATCTCCTTAATCATTCTTTCTTCACTAGTACTTTTCCATCTTGCTCAAAAAATGCAATAATTTTTCCGCTTCACAAGAACAGTGGCATTATTTTAGTTTCTAACTATAGAAGTATACATTTCTGTCAGTATCATCGAAAAAGCCTTTTACATGCCTCTCTTATCATTTTTGGAAGTAGATAATTTTTTTCAAATGTGCAGTTCGGTTTTCGTAGAATGCGTTCGACAGATCAGGCAATTATTTCACTATGCAAACATATTTTTCTCGTTTTAGATCAAAACCGGAGAACTGCCTCTGGATTTTTTGATTTGCAACGTGCATTCGACATTATCAATATTCAAATGCTTCTTCATAAATTATTTGCTTATGGTGCGCGTGGAAATGCAATGCAATAAAGATGGTAAGACTAATTATATTTTTAAACCAAAGCCGGTTTTATGTGAGGTTCCCCAGGGCAGTCTGCTAGGACCTCTACGGTTAACTGCATTTATAAACGATATCTTTCCACTTTTTAGGGACTATCCGCTGATGTAGCTGCTTCTGGATGTAATACCAATAGTTTCGAAAAGTTGCCATCTCGTCTTATAATCTTATTTTGAATGCGGAGAAAACGGAATTGCTTGAGTTTTTTTGCAGGGATTTAAACAAAAATTTGTTAGTTAGATTGAATAACCTGGACTAATCAAATAGACCACATTTAAAAAAAACTTTGTTCCTATTGATACGTAATATGAAGATTAAGAAATGGTTTATTCGTGCCTAAATTATAGCGTAGTATGTTGGGGAAACGCATTACGTTCCGGAGAAGTAGTTAGATTGCAGAACAAGAACAATGTTATTAAAACCTATTTTTTTCTCTTGTGGTCAACTATTTCGTGATATACTATATACTTACGCCTTCTGATCTTTTTTACTTGTATCAGTTCAGGAGCAATTGATAACAAAAAATCCCAGGCATAAATTGTTGCCAATAGTTAGGTTGTTTTGCCGATAAAACTTTTTAATTATTTCTCTACTTCATATGTACAGCGCTGGTGAGTTTAAGTCCGGGGGAAACACCGTTCGTCGTGCCTTTTTTAGATATTGTTGTAATCTTTTTCATATTTGTATATTCTTTTATTATTTAATGTGTGCAATATATTATTGACATTATCAAATAAATTTATTTATTTATTAAAGTGAACATAACTCATTGTTTTTACAAGCTTAATTGCCATATACGGATTCTGTAATAAATATCGGGTTTGTGACTCTCTGGCACTGGTGCTTAGAGTAGACGATTAGCTTCACACTGTAAGTTTACATAATATATTTAAGGGCCGCCCTCATTCCCCGTACCGCTGTCGTTGTCGTTGGAAAGCGGAATTCGTACAAGGTGGTTCTATTACATAAACTTATATATATTTAATGTTACATTTTAATTATAAAAAGTTCAATTTTTTTAAGATCAATCATTAGACCAACCTGTAAAAATATGTAAATGTTAAGTGTTTTCATAAAAAAAAACATATTTTAACATCTTTTTTTTTCTAAACCGTTTTTTAAATTCTTGCGAAAGTCCTCAGAGTCGCAGCACGCTTTCTTTAAAATGGCGCACTTACTGCTGCATCTTGTGTCCGATACCAAGTCAAGTAAGAATTTAGTTTAGAATAGTTTATATTTCGGAAAGAATAAGTTGGTCAGTCAGTTGGTTGTAAATCTTCTGTTGGGACAACTTAAACAAGATTGCTTTCGAAAAATCGTCGGTGAGCGGGGCAAGTTCGTCGCAAATAGCCCGAATCAGTTTTTTATTTTAAAAAAACGGCGCGTCGCGGATTCTTATAGGGACGCAATGTTTTTCTATCGTGCTCCAGCGGACCACTACGGAACTTTCACAAAATCGATATAATTTGATTCTGAATACACCCTGTATAAAGTGTCCTTCACACCTCGTCGAACTTCAAATTTACGGCATACTTCGGTAAATATCAAAATTTGTACTGGTAATTGCAATTTAAAATTACATTTTTTCAAATATCTTGGGTCCCCTGTATTATAGACAAAACATCAAACTCTTTCTCAAGACAGTTTACGATACCGTTCATATCAAATTAGTACATCTTTAAAAATTTATCATATATCGCCAATAATTCACCCACAAAAACGGAAATTTCTAGGATCTATTAGAATTTTTTGCCCACAAACGACGTACCCTGTATATAATTCCAACAATGTTCGAAATGGAAGATATGCTCTGGATCTCCTTAGTTTCCTGGTATACGAATTTTTTGGTTTTCAAAAAACTACTTCTTTTCTGAAACCATGCAATACGTGGTAAAATTAAATGACGTCATCGCGTCTAGATTGAGGGCGAGAAATGGTGATTTTTGTTTGGATTTTTTCAAATATCTCGAACAGCGTATGTGATAGACGAAAGCCGTGAATGCAAAAATTGTAGCCCTTGATACGGCCTAAAACAATGTTTGGACGGATTAGCTATTGTTTTTACGAATTTTGATTTACGATTAATAATTTTCTCTCTAAAAGAACTATTTTCACGGTCTTTTAGGTTTTTGGCCATAACTAAAACACCTTGTACATAATCGAAAAAATGCCCGAAATAAATGTTATTGCACTGGATCTTCTGCGTCTGTCGGTTAAAGAATTTTGCCAATCGGATGAACGATTATGGAGGGAAACTAAAATTACTAAAATTTTTTTTTCAATCTCTCTATGCGGGCTATATCGCAATATAAAAGAAAGTGAGATCTGAATCATAGTCCTTCAGTTGTAAACAATTTTCAGTTTTTTTTAATTTGCCCACCCTTTATATTTTTGAAAAATTGTTAAAAATAAAAGTTTATAGTATCTGCTGCGTATCTTCTGCCTCTTTTGGTTCAAGAATTTTGTTGGTCTCGTAAACAGTTTTTGAAAAATGATGTTTTCTGTAGACCCTTGCACACGCGATTTTTTATTTTTTTAGAATATTTCCCGACCCCCAGACGCCCCGTTTTCAATAGGTTCCGTCACGGGGCAAAGCTGCATATATGTGCCAAATATGACACTTATCGTGTTTCATACCAAGGTCCAAAAAACTTTCGAAAATCGCGAAAAAAAAGATGGGTACCGGCTTCGGATCAGGGCCATTTCTTATAAGCTTATGTGCCTCGTGCGGGGTAAAAAGGAGGCAAATTTCAATTTTATATTTTTATATTTTTTATATTTTATAGCTCCAACAGTTCAGAAGTTATTCAGGAAAAACCAATAGACGAGAACGGAGAAAGGACAGACAAAAAAAACGGCGATCCCATAGGACCTACCGTTACCGAGATAAAAAAATGTGTATACGAGCGCAGATACATTTGAAAAATTCGATTTCATCGATTTTCGAAGGTAAAAAGTCGTGCACATATTGCTCTATACAAAGTACGGTCGCAATACTAGACTTTATACTACGTCAGATACTAGTATGATACTGAATGATATGAGTGTATTGATCAACTGATCCCCGGCATGCCTCGAGGAGTTGGAAAAGCACAGCGTCTTATGCTTTTCAGCCAAAAATTTTGATGGTTTTCATCTCCTTAAATTTATCCGATGCTGCTATTTTTGTCATAGACGAAATTCACTTAAAATGCTTTTGCGATCCGTAATATCTATCGACATATTGAATCCGACGTCACTGGCGTAATTCTGTTCAACAGGCAGCAGGTGAAGTTATAATAGCCTGCCACGTAAATCCCGCCAGTCAGTATGATTCATAATGTTCTCGGTCGTAATACTGACGCTGTCGAGACGTCTATCTATCTTTCCGCATCCCGGCTTAGCGAAGGAGCACAGCGCCGTCGCGCTCTTCAAAAAAGACGATTTTTATTGATAAAAATTTTATGAAATGAGCCGCCGAAATATAACGAGCGCGCTCGTTTTTTATTAGTTTTTTAATAAAGCCGCTTTTATAACGAAAAAGCTTCGGCGCGATTTAAACAAATGGTCCGGATTTACGACGCTTTATTTAAACAAACACGGGTGTACAGCTGCTAAAAATAACTAATTTAATATCGTCTTATTTTTGTACCCGTAGAATAAAATCCACTTGATTGACTGTTGCGTTGATCATTGATTTTTACCACATTGGTGGATTAACATCTGCCAAACAATTGAATTGATGTTCGTAGCTGCACTATAAAATTTTTATTGCTTGCGCCCATCTCTGCTAAAATCCTGAGACTGCCACTGCATGCATAAATATTTTTCAAAAAATTTTTTCATATAAATGCAACTTAATTTAAATAATTAATATTTCTCCGTAAATCACCACATCAAGGTTCAGGTGATTTTATTTTAGTGTACGTTTCTCTCTTTGTTGATGATACTTTCAATTTCCTTTATAAATGATGTAAAAACTCTTTATTATAGACTATTTGGACTCCTTGTCACTGAATTTTCGCCAAAGATGGTCTGTCTACGCACCTTGCATTATTAAGGAGCGATTGATGAACATACTTCATTGAGCACAACTTCTTTCTCATTCAAAACTACTTAGCAAACACTACAGTTTTGCCTTATATATTTAAAAAAAAGTGCAAATGCGAAGGTTTTTCATGATATGTATTAAACTAAAAGCATTTTTACTGTAAAAAAAGGGAAATGTAATAATGTTTTTCTTCTCCCGTCTGTAAAATACGTAATTACCCACCGATCTAGCGTGCGGGAAGCGTCACTTTACCACGTCAGTTTCCTTTCCCATGAATCCGAGCCACTTCGGACATTTCCGGGATTTTACCGCACGGATTTGGGAGCAATCGGATGTTTTCAAAGATATTTCCCACGCTTTGAATTTTGACGTTTGAAAATTCTGACGGTCACGTCAGTGAATGTATTTGTGTTGTTTCGCGAAAATGTACCCAAATACTAACGGTCGTAGAAAAAGTATAGTATTCAAAAAATTTAGAATAGTATATTATGCAATAAGTGCGGTAAGTGGCAGCGGAGCGAGTGTTTAATAAACGAGTAACTTAAAAAGTTCACCGAACGTGTTGCATACTATAATTTTTCTACTACCGGATCGGTGGGAAACGAAACTGATGTCGTAAAGTGACGCTCCCCGCACGCTAGATCGGTGTGTAATTAGGTATTTTACAGACGGGAGTAGAAAAAAGATGTTTTTAACTTAAAACAAAAATGTATTATGGCGCAGAGGACGTAGTATCCACTTAAGCAAAGAAAAAGGAAACAATACGAACTAGATGCTGGTGCTTTTTTACCAGTATTTTTAAAAGAGCGAATGTTAGGAAACTTCAAAATCAGAAGTTATACATACAATTGGTTATAAATCTTATATAGAAACGAAAATGATATATTCTCGATATCAAAATGCACGCCAGTGCAACATTTAACATTTTTTTATTTAGCATTTTATTAAAAGGACAAGAAGAGATTCAATAAAATAATGTTAACAGTCGCTTAGGACTTTTGCAGTGGAACCACGTTTGGTTGGTATTATTACTAAATTTACAACTTTTTAAAATAAGAAACCTTCCACAAGTCCCTATTTTTTAAATGCAAAATGTGATCAAATTGATCGCTCCGTATTTATTAATTAATACCTCAGTCGGAGTGTCGATAGAATTATTTAGACCTGAAAAAATTAACGTTAATACTTAGGAATTATATATAAAATGTTTAGAGACATCCGAGGAATTTAAAATTACCTTAATATACAGGGAATTTTGTTTGATACGTATATATGAATTCTATACAAAATCTAGGATAAGAATGGCACAATTTTTAGTGCTCGTGAATGAATAGCATTAGCCAAAGAAAGGTGGAAACGATGAAATTTTCGATGTAATCAGAGGCAAACAACGAAAGTATCTTGCATACCTAAAGAGGTTTTATTACTTTACACCTTGCTCAAATAGACATTAAAAGTTTTGTAACACCCAGTGCTGGGCACTTGGGCCATCCTGCATACAGGATAAAACATTTCTAACAAACAAAACGAGCTATATTGAAATTATTATTTTCTTATTTGTTTGAGCCTCGAGAAGATGTTTTCTAAAGTATTTGCAAAAATTGAAATTTTTTGCATGTAGGCGGGAGATATTATATACGCCCTTTTGGTCAGAAAAATTCGCTGCGGAAGCGGCTTCGGTTGCGCAAACAAAAACTTTTTCGCAGTTCGCAAATGTTCATCGAAGTTTACCAATAAACTTGCCCGCATTTGTTAGCGAGTTTCAAAACAGGGCAATCACAAATATTTGGTATATTAGGATACCGATTTCTCGTTTAAAAGTTCCACGGCGTGTTTACAAAACTAAATGTAATTCGCGAACACACAGTCGTTTGCAAGAGCCGAAAAGTTTTCATGAGACTTTTGATTACTTCCCAATTCGGTATATTAATGGCGAATCTATCAAATATGCAAAAAAGAATTGCGGAAAGATAGTTTAGCATTAGATTTTTCCAAATACGGAAAACAGAAAACATATTTTTTTACAAGAGCCCCACTTATGCAGCTTAGCCCAATTCCCCAACAAAGTTTTTTCTTTGCAATTGCTATCTATTAAAAATTTAACATTCAAGCGGCCAATAGAACAAAAAGTGATAGGTAGTGGTACATTGCAATAAACATTAACATAACACATTAAAGTCAGTATACATTTAACCGGGCATAGAATACTAAATTGCCAATATGAAATAAAAATATATGTAATTTACTGGAAAATTACAATATTTAAACAGGCATCATCTCAATTATTGTACGACCAAAAATATAGTGCATTTATTGGTTTGACGTTCTCAGTATTCTAGAGTACCTTAACGGCAGACCTTCGCGGTGTCGTGGTAAAACCCATCCCAACAGATCGTAAGTACCTGGGCTCCATTTATCTTACAGGCAAATTTGAAAATAATCTTCTTCTTCTTGTATCTTTGTTTCTTTTGCATATTTTTCGATTTATAAACAACAGTCTTTTTTAAGACTATAGATTATATTCGCGATTCGATAGCACAACAAAACGGACATGAAATTTTGACATTACCCCCGTCCAATTGTATATTTAATAATGATTTGGATAGATGATTTGGTCTGAGTTGAAAGCGCATATAAGAAGAAATTGCACTGCACTAAGATTTAGTGATAGTACCATAAACGAAATTCGGCAAGAGGTAGCTAAAAAACGAGTAATAAAAGAAGAAAATATTTTTGGAGAACGATCAGTGACGGAGTTGGATCATTGAACTAGGTGATAACAGTAGCGATAGTGACGATATTTTAAGTGACAGATACTTTATTGTTATTATATTTAATATTTTGTATATTAATAATTATACTATGTACAAATGTCATAAAATAGAACATAATAAGTTGTTATTTTGCACTAATTTTTTTATGTACGTTTCAGGAATTTCTCGGCGAAAAAGATAGAAAACATACTTATATCCAGCTTGTTAGCGTAGGTAGATAAATTCTTAGGACGGTCCTGGAATGGTTACGGGAATTGGAGTAATAAACAGTGGGCAAAGTTAATCACGGGGTGGGTTGTAAAAGCACTGTATTTCTAAATGTCAATAAAGGCAAAAAAATGCTGAAGGAAATAAACTATCAACAGTAAACACAAGTTAATTCTACATTTTGTATTAAATAATATGGAGGTTAACATGGTGTATTTATTTACATGTAATATTATTATATTAATATTGTATTTGTTACTCGATTTTACATCTTGTGAGACAATTTACACGTGTAACTTTTTCAATAAGACTTAAAATTATATCTAGAAAAAGACTGCACTTGCCCGGCAAACTTTAACAAATTTAATTTTAACATTTTCAAATTAATCCCGAAATGCTTACTAATTGTTAACTTCCAGTATAAACAAAACTATTACTGAAGCTGAAGAACTGCTATGTATATAGCTTTTTTCCATTTTTCAGTCTCATGGAGCTGTAAAGAAAGAACATTTTATACTCGCGTTCTAAAAAGAATACGAAATATATATGTATATATAACACCCTATAAAACAAAAATTTAATTTTTAATTAATTAAGTATAAATGTACTAATTTTGTTAAAGATTCGATTAAGTTTGCAGCTTGCAAACACGTTTGTTGATTGAAACTAATACTGAAATTGAAGTCGTCGACTGAAATAAGAAAAGCGAAAAATGAAATAAAATATTACAGATGATAAATCGCACGGAAAATCAGGGTAAATCGCGTTGCAGGCTGAGGCGGCATCGCCGAGTTACCCCGGGACAAACACACCCCTTTAAGAATCAGTGACAATGACAAAGAATCTTATTATGCGGATTAACCGAGGACAATCCCACATTTCCCCTTAATGGGCTACCGGAAACCACCCTCCGCCGAGCATAATCATTATAAATTTCTATTTCAACCTTAATTGTGCATCCTCGTAATGCTTATGCAAACGGTGGTAATTGAGTTGACAGCTTCGCGTTAATGCTAAATTTTGTGGTCAAATAATTGCCAATACTTATTCTAACAGTGTAATCATTTCAATTCAAACAGGGTAAGTCGTCTCTCATGAAAAATATGAAAATATTCGAGAACTTTGTGCATCGGTGTAACAGCAACTAGGCGAGTATATTTATCCATTTAATTGGGCATTGTACTGCGATGACGTCACCGGCGTAGCACCCAAGATTTGAGGATTTCGAGTAGTAAAGGTATTACAAATAGTAGTTCAGTTAGTTAGCAGTTAGACCACTTTGGTGTGGTGACCGATAACAAATTAAATTATTAGAAAGTTAATTATAGTGTATAATGCAATATTGGAGAAACAATTAATAAGCACTATTAGTAGTATTGACTACCATGATGATGATGATGATGATTATTACTAATTATCATAATCTTCTGAGTTTCAACATAAGAGCCTTAGATGACGTATATTTTAAAATGAAAGTTAAGGAATATACTTGACCAGAATTATAGTGCTTTTACAACCAACCTTGTCATTAACTTTGCCTACTGTTTATTACCCCAAAACCGCAGTCCCTTATAGAACACCCTGTCGAGCAGTACTACTACTACTACGTACTACCTACACTAACAAGTATAAGTATGTTTTCAATCTTTCTCGCCAAGCAATTCTTGAAACATGTATGTAAAAAAAATTGTACAAAATAACAATTTATTATGTTCTATATCACTTGTTTTTATTGATTCTCCTACTTCGCTTTCTGAATTTCTTATAAAACTGTAAACATTCATCCGAAGACAACTGGATCCGTCTTTTTATTTGCTGAGATAGTTCGTCTTGTAAATTGTTATTAGGTTCGACTATCATCTCCACATCGTCTTTAAATTCTGCGATGTTTTCCATATCTTCTTCTGACAGGGGAACATCTGCTTCATTCCACGGACTCCACATTTTAAAGTGTTAAAAAATAGGAACCTTAAAAAAATGTCTAATTGTAAGATTCTAATAAATATTTATCTGTATTCTTATAACGTTCCTTTATCTACCGCGAATATAATCTATAGTCTTAAAAAAGACACAAAAATACAAGAAGAAGAATGTTGTTAATCGACAGGCACACAAGAAAAAAGTTATTACGATACGTTCCCTTACCCTTTGAACTATCCAGCGCAAACAGCCTCGCAGAGTCAAACCTCGGGAATCAGGTGCATAAATACGTACTTACTAGAAGGATCACATTCAAATACCTCCGTAATATATACGAACATATTTCCATTTAGATTAAACTCTTAAGAACGATACATATCACCTGATGTTAAAATAAACGCTTCTACTTATTCAAAAATAACCCACAGCATCAATGCTTAATCAAATTTAAAAAGGCCCATTTACGTTTCAACCCAACATCTGTTGGGATGGGTTTTACCACAGTCCTGCGAAAGTTTGCGGTTAAGGTACCGTAAAATACTTAAAACGCCAAAGCAATAATTGCACAATATATTTGGTAAAAAAGTTAAATCTCACCCACATCTCTTCATAGTTAAAAATTAACTTCATCAATTAATTAATTCGTTTTATTTTCAGTGTTTTTGTTGTCTGAAACCTGTTTGTTTTTGACAAGACACGACTTGCTACAATTGCTTTTTTGTAAAACGTCGTTAATAAAGATCATATCATATCGTACGATCCTTGGATTGGAATTCACTGCACTATGGAAAACAAAAAGAGAAAAGAGAAAAAATTAGACCGATTATTCAATTTTCTGTTTCGGAGTAATTATAAAATTATATTTCGCTATATATAATACTTAAATTAACACATAATATAAGGCCAAACAATAACTAAGCATAAGTGACTCCGCCTGTGTAGATGTACTTTAACGTAAAGCTAGAACGTAAATTGTTACATATGTTTGACCAAATCAACTACTATTTTTGTCTACGGATAATTATCGGCAGTTGTCCAAAATTCCAATGTGGAAATAATATATTGTTGTCCAAATATGCACTATTTGAGGTATATGTATTTAATAATTACTTTAAAGTTATTGTATGAATCGTGTACTACATGTATACCATACTACCAAACTTCAGGAAGTATTTCTTATAAGATTTTATGGCCAACGTATTATATAAATATAAAATCCCGAAACGCTGGACTTTCAAGATATTAATAATTTTGATTTGGACTTTTTTGTTCTTCTCCATAAATCCCACTGTGAATTTTTAAGTAAATTGGACAGAAGGTTATGAAGATAATTATTTAAACCATTTTTTTTTAATTTTCAAACTATTAATAAAAAAATATTTCGTAAGTTAAATTTGTAGCCCAAAAAACTTAAAAAATCATCAATTCCTCACTGCGCAACGTTACTCTCATTATACATCAAACGAATTTTGCTGAACTAGTTTTTTAATTAATAATATTTTGCCGACGCTAGGAAAAATAACTACTAAATAATTTGACTAGGGCTTACAACTGCTTCTGTACTTATCTATTATTCGCTATTTTCATTTAAGTAGTGACCGAAGTTGCTTTTCATGCACACTAAGGAGCTTATTTTTTGAAGTTAACTAACTTAATTACGTACCTATTTCGAAATTCCGGAGTCCTCCCAGCGCCTTATTGCCCTTTTAAAGTTTTAAAAGGAAACTTTATACCGTTATTTAGACTAAATGATGCCACGGGTCGTGGAGCACAAGGGCATAATCTTTAGAAATGCCCGGCGCATGTCTTGCGTGAGAGGCAATTATCTATATCCACAAGGCACTTTTATTGTAGGCATTCAAAATTAATTTCAAAAATATATTAGCGTTGTCGAAGTTATCCCGATTCTGTTATTTTGGTATCGGTCGGTTGTATAGTCTGTCTCAATCTTCATCGAATTGGCATATTTTTTATTAATGTAATTTAATACGTATATACCCAACTAAATAAACAAAAAAAGTGTATTATTACCAAAATCTTTAGAAGCCCGAGTTTTATTGCCGTCAGCGCGATGAAGACTACTGTTATGTTTATTAGAACAAAAGACAACAACAACAAAAATACAATACAAAAGAATAACCATATTGACTCAGTTTTCTTATATCATATCCCACATTTTTATTTCAATTTGAAAAATTTAGTCAATAATAAGTTATTTGCTATCCATAAACTGATTTCAAAGGCGGCAGACACCTTCTGAAAATACCCAGGGGCAAACACACGTGATTCACAGGGATTGGTGCTCTCTTTCCTCTTTTATTGGAAAAATATTTAGTTACCATTAAAAAGCGTTGTGTACGATGAGCTAAGTCCTGTTTTTGTGGATTTCGAATATTTCGTTTGAGTAGTTTAATTTTATACTAATCCATGTTCATATCTTAAACATTATTTTTAATCTACCATGGCATAATAAAGGAAAAAGAGTGAAGCTCTTGATCTTCGATGGCTAATCAAGGAAATTGCGTTTACTTACTGATAAAACTGATTAAACACGGCATCGATAATTACTGAATAATTAATTATTCGATGCCTAATGTATAATTCCCGACTGACTTCTTGCAGAAGTTCATATGCATTTTAGCTAATTTCTCTTGGGCATTTATACCTCGCTAATGCTCACCAGATTATACATGTAGTACCAGTAGTGGTTTTATTATTGAAAAATATAAGAGAAATCAATAATAATTGTATTAGTGTCAGATATTTAAATTGTATTCTAAAAAACATCATTGAAATGAAAAACTTAATTGGCTGAAATAAAAATTTGGAATATATTTTTAGGTGCTTAGGTTAACTACTTAGTCTTTCAAATTATTATTTTTTTATTATTTTCATATTTAAATACGGCTATAGAATTATTAAGCTGAATAAGGATGTAAAGCCCTAAGTGAAGAAAGAGTCTTTGTCCTAGTGTAGTTATAGTTATTTTTTCAATGAAACGTAAAGTACATAGGACAGGGTTATTTACTAAATAACGTCTTCACGACCTGCCCTGGTTGTACGACTTATTCATCTGCGAAGTGAGTCACGCTGGACGTGATACCTTATATTTGCATCTGTCTATAGAGAAAAATACTGTCATTCTCAAAATAATTTTTGTTTTATATTATTATATTGAAATGAGTTTAGACCAAGAACAACTTCGGTTATTAGTTTTGTAAAATAGTATAAAAAAAAACAGAGAAGAGTACAATGGACTGGAGAAAAACAATTGAAACTAGACGAAGGGTGGCTATTTGTGTTTCAGTCAAGCTCTGAATAAGAAAACAAGATGGTTGGCGAAACGTTAGCTAGTTCGACTCAGCAAAAACCGACGCAGGAGGGATCCAGAAGTTTTATAAAAATCATCCAGGATGTCTTATCAGCAAGTAAAGCACTCGAAAACAAAATTATTGCCGGTTCTGATGGCCTACCAAGTTTTATCGTGAGATACTGTTCCACTGCACTATGCGCTCCTTTATGGAAGGTTGGAAAATTGTCAAGGTTTATCCTATTCTCAAAAAAGGTGATCCTGATTGCTGATTACAGTTTTGAGGTCCTATCTGGCGAACCGTCGACAGTTCGTTGACATTGAGGGGTTAATATCAGTTCCTTTTGTTCCAACTTATGGTGTGCCTCAAGGTTCTAATCACTTCTGTTTTATGTATTTATAGACGATCTCATATCTTAGATCATCTTCGACAAGCTTGCCTATGCGGATAACCTAAAACTATATCAATGCAAATTTTAGGATTCGTAATAAGAACAGGCATTTTTGTAGCTCGCTACTGTTAATTTTTTATTTAATTGTTATGTTGGGTCCAAGATTGACTATGGCCCGCAGGTATGGTCACCAATATATAACTGCCATGCTCAGAGCATTAAGAGTGTACAGAGAAGATTACAGAAGTATCTAATGTTCAGAGAGGGCGGTTGCTGGGAAGGTTCGCTGTACTACGTCTGAGCTTGCGAAGTCGATTGTCTGTTTCTTCTGGAACGATTAAGTTTTCATGTGCCGCGGGTGGAAGAGAGATATCAATCAACTCAATAATCTTGTGGTATATAATTGCAGTTGAAAGTCATCTCGCAAATTTGCCAACAATGTGAATCTTCTACATCCAACGTATTTACCCAAATCTTCTTCTGATATATGGAATAGATAAGAGTGAGGATTCTCTGAACTTTGGTTATTTCCGAATTGTTTTGATGGCATTGTCGAAAACCATGTCGAACTGAAAGTTTCGGACAACAGTGGGTCGCAGTTTCTGTCTATTCTACCGCCGAAACCACTGCCCGGACCAGACACCCCAGTTCCTCATGGTGGTTGGTGACATTTCAAACCTATTTAATAAGGTCATACCTTCAATTTAATAATGCACGGAAAAAACAATTAAATAAAAGTCTCAATCGAACACGTCGCGTAGTGGAAAACGCGTTTGGCATATTGTAGAGGCGGATATTGAAACCGCGTTCATATTGTAAAAACAGCTTGCTGTTTAGACAGTGTCATCATAATAAAGGACAATGGAAAGTGGACATCAGCAGAAATTCAAGAAGATTACGGGCCTATGCCGACATTTCTGGAAACTCCATCAACAAAACAAAGGTCCTCCAATACTGTACTTGAAGTACTCGAACGTTTTGCTGATTACTTTGAAAATAAATAAAACATCATAAAGTGCCTAGCAGACATAACACAAGTTATTTCAAATATGTAATACATTTATGTAAATTATTTTTCTGAAAAATTGTTGTATTTTTATATATATATTTTTTAACATTTTTTAAATTTTATTCGGTCGCCTGGACGGGAGGGGTTTGAGTCCCCCCCCCCCCCAAACACACTACGCCCCTGTAGTTGTCATTTACTGTAATTGTCATATAAAGTTCCTCGGCAATCCGATTTCATGCTTAAGCTTTTTTAAAAATATTCATGCGAAGTATCAAACAAAAACTGTTATTTTTAAACCTTCTCCGCCTGGTCACTAATATCGCGGCGGTTTAAGGTGACTTTTGTAATTGGGAGGGGTGCATACATTTGATCTTCGATATTTTTCTTTGTTATATGTTCTCAGTTTCAGCCAGTTTGCACGTTTATTTTTTTTTCATAAGACAGACGCGTTAGATATGTTTTGTGTGATCGGCGATTTTCTGCTGCCAAAAAAAATGGAACAAGAAATTTGCAAAAAATTTGTTGTAAAAGATGGAAGACAGTGCCGCAAAACATTTAAAATGTTGACAACGGCATATAGTGAATCCACTTATTTGATTATTGTGGCGTAGTACATCAAGAGTTCTTTCCACAAGAAAACGTCCGGAATTGTGGGAAAACAATTCATGGATTTTCCATCACGATAATGCACCTGCTCACTCATCCTTGCTTGTGTCTAACTTCTTGGCCAAACTCAAGACCACAATCATGCCTCAGCCTCATCCACCACGGATATGACCTTCTACTAGTTTTTCCTGTTTAAAAAATTCAAGAAACCTATGAAAAGAAGGAGGTTTCAATTCAATTCAAGTCTGTACCAGAAAGTGCTTACCAGAAGTACTTCGAGGATTGGAAAAAACATCGGCGCAAGTATATTATATCTGGGTAGGATTACTTTGAAGGGAACAACATTAATTTTGATGAAACTTAAAGGTCACCTTACCTTTTGACCACACCTTGCACAACGTCGCTCTTCGTTAAGACAGAGATTGGCGGAACGCGATACACTGGGTCGCCTCGGTCAGATAGCGCTGCTTGGCGCCACGGCTCTAGCCGAAGCTTAACAGTTACTGCTTGACCAACCTCATTTTTAAAAAGTATGGTCTAATGGTGCCTTCGCACAAAATCCGCACCACACAGTGATACGTTGTGGCGCAAAGTCATCACGATGAAAAAAAATTGGATCAGCATCCACTTTATTGGTGTTCAATAATCGATTTCACGAGCTGTTTTAGGTGTTGATCGTTCATTAGGCTACAGTGGTGCGAATTGAATTTTCTGTCAATTTTCCGGCACGCACTGCACATTTGAACGGTTTTTTTTTGCATGATCGGTGTGGCCAACTGATCCTGAAGTTCTCAGTCACAGTTGACGAAGTTAAAATACTATTTGAAATTGTGCTGGATCCAAACTTTTATTACTTTTTAAATATCGTCCAATTATGAAAACACATTGGTGTAATGTACGACGCCCTATTTTTAGCAACACTGACTTCTTGGTTGTCAAACTGATCTTTTTACAAGGTTGACAATAATTAACTGCGAAAATGGCGGAAAATTAAAATGCTGCGCTATTTTTGGAACTTCCATTAGATAGGTAACACGTTAGGGCTTTGTGTCTTGTGCCATACTTGTGTGTTGTGGCTTACGACTTGTTGCTTGTTCCAAATTGTCGCATTGCTACCTTTTCTTGTCTGATTCTTAAATTATTTTGGCTGGTTCAAAATTGGAAAGGAAATATAAATTAGAACCGAAACAAATTGCTTGGTCTATTCAAATGGATAGCTTGGATAGTTTGGCACCTTGGTACATCGTAAATGTTTGTTGGAGGTTGTTTAAATTTAAAACGAAATCTTTCGTTATGTACGGAACGATTTTTCACACACAATTTGTTCATTTCCATGGATCCGCGGTACCGAAAAATTTCACCGAGATTGCCTTCTTTGCAACGAGCCGGGAGAAATTGTTGCTCGAAAGAGCACACGGAATTTTAAATTAGGCAGTAGATATTGCCTTACCCCTAAACATGTATGAAAATATTTCCGCGACGGGCAGGATCTTGTAATATTTTACCGGGCAGAGTTCATTCTAATACCGGGAACTCGCACGAAATAATATAATATTTATTCGATTTTTCGTTTCTCGAATATTTCTGGATCTTTTCACAGGATCAGCGGAACTTTCACCGAACAGTGAATGCGATAATGTGGCGAGAACAAGATCGAGTCGTTAGTTTCGACTGCGCAGTTATGCAATTTGCCGCAATTCTACAGTTTGAGAAAAATTTGAAGCTGTAAATTTAAATAACTAAATTTAAAATGCTTGATTTTATTAATACTTATCCGAGGCATAAACTTGAAGAAAAATGTGTAGAAATATATTTAAGCAGAAACAATTACAAAAAAAAATTGAGTTCAAATTAGTTTTTTTTTTTATTATTTTTCCATACTACTTAGAACCCAAAAATAGTCATCGCTACTTTTTAAGTTTTGGGTGAAAAAAAAAACGTTTTTTTAAGTTTTCTCATAAAATAATAAGGAAATAGGAAATAAAATTCGTTTTCTAAAGATTGGCGCATTTTTAAAATACTATTTGTCAGTAAAACTGCATCTTGCAGACAATCTAAAACCAACAAAGTTTGAAGAGTCAGAATTAAATTTCTTTCAAAAACATCAAGCAAAATATTGTTCATAATTTTTGCGTTTGTACTTACCTTACTATTTCGCTTCATATCTGCTTCCGTACAAATTAATTTACATATGCACGGTAATAATATATTTTGGTGTAATACTAAGCATTTTTAAAGTTCATCTCTATAATTATTGGGCACGTCATGACTGTTGGGGCAAAATATTCTAAGGTAAGCTAAACTATACTCCATTTCCCAATCCGAAAAAGTAATAAATCATTATTGAGCAGTCCTAGCCGGCCACTCTATAATCTAGTTTAGTGTATAAATAAAAATTGTTGTTACTTTCCATAATTCTTGGTAAACTTTGTTCTTGTCGATGGCTGGTGTTTCTCCAAAGTGTTCAAAGCTGACCTTACCCTAACCTCAATATTTGGAGTTGCAAAAATTGGATAAATTAATTTCTGAAACGAATAAGTATGATTTTATTCCACACATGGGCAAGAAGAAGTTTTAGAATAAAGGAAATGAATTTTCATTACGAAAAAACTCAAAATAACTTTTAATAGACAAAGATGAAATTATATGATGAATATCTACTACCTGGAATCTTCGGTAAATGAAGGATAAACCGTTGGTAAAACATGGCAGGATCCAATGATCTGCCAATCTCTATAATTATAATGGTGCATAATTATTATTATATTTATAATTCCCATAAACTACCGTTAATAAAGTCGGTAGCATACTATTTCATTTACCAACCTCGCCTGTCCATTTTATACAAATTGATGTGAAACTACAATTTATCTGAACTTTAATATAAAAAAATTGGTCATTATTGTGTTGAAAGATTTATGAAAATATTTATCAGGCACTGTTAACTAATACTAACCTCTGCAAAAATTTAATAGAACAACCGAATAATCTCTGCAAGGAGAATATCCATTCCAAAACTAGATGATTCTTAAATAACAAATTTTATTTTCTATTTTTTTTTGTATGTCGTTGATTTTCATAACAAATTCTTTTTGAATGTTCTGTACTATGTTTGTTTTGCTGTAGTTGAATTCACGTTAGCAATATTTATTGCACTCGTAGACTCATATAAATTTATATATTCTCAATTTGTGTTTCCTTATAAATAATAAAAATTAAATTCAAAAAGAAAACCGAAGATGTAAACGAAATCATCAACTCTGCCATCTTCAATACGTAAAATGAGTTATTTTTCACTCATTGATCAAATATTTTTGTGATCTAATCCACATGTCGATTTTGAGTCCATTTTCTCAGCGGCACCAAGGAAGGAAAGTTATGACCACGTCGTGATTTATTTTTCAACAAAGCGACAGTCCCCAAAAGAAGGGAAGTTGTTAAGTGCATATAACTCTCGATCCAGATGGAGATTATCTAGAGCGCGTTTATTATTATTATTATATTTATAATTCCCATAAACTACCGTTAATAAAGTCGGTAGCATACTATTTCATTTACCAACCTCGCCTGTCCATTTTATACAAATTGATGTGAAACTACAATTTATCTGAACTTTAATATAAAAAAATTGGTCATTATTGTGTTGAAAGATTTATGAAAATATTTATCAGGCACTGTTAACTAATACTAACCTCTGCAAAAATTTAATAGAACAACCGAATAATCTCTGCAAGGAGAATATCCATTCCAAAACTAGATGATTCTTAAATAACAAATTTTATTTTCTATTTTTTTTGTATGCCGTTGATTTTCATAACAAATTCTTTTTGAATGTTCTGTACTATGTTTGTTTTGCTGTAGTTGAATTCACGTTAGCAATATTTATTGCACTCGTAGACTCATATAAATTTATATATTCTCAATTTGTGTTTCCTTATAAATAATAAAAATTAAATTCAAAAAGAAAACCGAAGATGTAAACGAAATCATC
The DNA here is from genome assembly GCF_029955315.1 of Cylas formicarius. Taxonomy (NCBI): domain Eukaryota; kingdom Metazoa; phylum Arthropoda; class Insecta; order Coleoptera; family Brentidae; genus Cylas; species Cylas formicarius. The sequence goes on from NW_026844352.1 coordinate 29,403,950, forward strand.
AACTCTGCCATCTTCAATACGTAAAATGAGTTATTTTTCGCTCATTGATCAAATATTTTTGTGATCTAATCCACATGTCGATTTTGAGTCCATTTTCTCAGCGGCACCAAGGAAGGAAAGTTATGACCACGTCGTGATTTATTTTTCAACAAAGCGACAGTCCCCAAAAGAAGGGAAGTTGTTAAGTGCATATAACTCTCGATCCAGATGGAGATTATCTAGAGCGCGTTTATTTCCGGGGGTGGTCTCACAATCGTTATCCCCCGAAACGAATATAGTCCTTTAAAACCCAGACGTAAGCTCCAAAGGGAAGCTTTAACCAGCAAACCCGCATTGTTTGTAGTTCTCGGCTGACAACAGACTTGATCTTACCATCCGTTCATTCTTGCCGCTGCTGGGTCGAGAAAGACACCCTAATGCCGAATTACGACTGTGTTTCATTTGCATTGACGTCGAAGTTACTCAACTTGGCGGCTGATTTATTTCGAGGTAAGAATAAATCGCGAATAAATTGAAATATTGAGACAAGGGTAAAAACTTCGATTTCCTTTTTAATAGAATGATGACGAGGTCTATCTCGGCCAACAATCTAATTTCTTGACAAAAATTAACTTCCTACACGGGAAGCATTTTTCGTGACTCCCCCTTTTCTCGCCTTTCTTTGTTAATAATTGCAAGAGTATGGTCACTCAGTGAATGAATTCCTGTTGTTTTGCGAAAATGTACCAACAAAATAATGATCGTAAGAAACGTATAGTATGCAACTGGTTTAGTAAACTTTTTAAGTCACTCGTTTATTAAACACTCAAACTACTTGTTGCAAAACATACTACTTTCTACCAGCTCCGCGAATAATAAAAGAAAGTAAACGAATCTAAATTGGGTTTTAGGAGCTTATAAGTTATCTCAATTCGTCCCAAAAATGCTTACGAGTTTGTTAGATAGTGATTGCAAACAAATTTTGTGATTCTGGTTTTATTTCAAAAATATCGCTATGGTGTTAGAAAATCGATGGAATAATGAAGCTTACAATTTTGATGGAATTTTGGGTATTTTTTGGAATATTTCAGGGAATTTTGAAGAGCCGGAGAGATTTTACTCATTTAACACGTCGATTTGTCCAGACATTTACTCATACTCGTATACGAGTATACCAGATGTCCAAGTGTTCGATTAAACTTACCTTGTATTGTACCTGTTGCTCTCTACCGAGTAAGGTCTGAGTCGCTAAGAGAGAGAATCGCATCAGAGAGCGAGCGATGCGAGTAACAAAACAACGAATCATCGGATAGTGAAACCGTCACCTTAGATCTATAGTTCTTTTGAGCTATTATTTCGGAACCCATTATATGTATATAAATGATCCAAGAGCTTAAGCGTCTCTATCTATGCAGGACGCGCTTTTAACGGAATTGCAGGGATCCGACAAAAGCAAAGCGCATCGACGAACGATCTACAAGGAAGTATAGCTCGCAGAACGTTCACTTAAATGGTCATTTCGCAAAGTAATTGCTGCTAAAATTTAAGTGTTATTAAATCTTTTGTTCGGCGTTTCTTTTGAAAAGACGGCCACCCCGCTTCCTAATATATTATTTCTAAGTCTCCGTCGTCCTATTTCACTCGGGCCATCTCTTGCCTTTGTTTCCTTTTATACTGCAATTCTCTTTTCATATCTCGAAGTCGCTCCCGCCAGTGCCGCGTCGCTTACATCTAAACAGTTTTTTCGCATCCGAGTTAGACTTTTATGGACATGTTTTTTTTTTTAATTTATTTTAGCAATAAAATTTGGCATAAAATGTGTAAATTTTCTAATGATTTTCTTGTTATGGTTGGTACGTTATCCACAAAGAAACGGGGCTCGTATTTTAACGCACAATGTAATATTACCCCCGAGAAGCGACACAATAATAATTCCAGCAGATGTGTTGCGATTTTTTGATCTGCTTGAGAAAGAGAAAAGTCTATAAACGTTTCCCTTGAAGGAAAAGCCGCTGTAAAAAAGTGCGCCATGTGACAGGTCATCTAATAAACAGACTGCCCAAAACCAAACAGAAACATTAAATAGGGAAAATTTCCATTATCTTTCGGAGATAAAGCGAAATTAATCAAAAGAGTCAACTTAATAAGATCGTTCGGTTATAATATTTTTTTTATTATACAAAGTAGGGGCGTTCTTTCTCATCTGGGTTCGATGTTTATTACGGATTTTCGGTTCGTCTTTGATCTTCATATTTTTGTCAATTTTAATTTTGTGGATTCCTGATATTGACAGATTTGTTTTTTATCGGGCCGCTAAGAAATCCAAACAAAATGATATAACCTAAAAAATTAAATTTTGATATTTTGTAAAAAATTCAACTCCGTATAAGTATTTCAATACACCGTGTTAAGCTACGTATGTGGACATCTTATTGTGGCTAGCTGCGGTAGGGTCAATAAAATGTTGGTCTCTTAGAAGTCATTGTACAGCTTTAACTTTTCAATGATTGTTATAAGAATTTGCTTTCTTTAGGTCTGTTATAATTTTGCCGACAGGTGATCTTCCGAATAGTTGATTCAAAAAAGTGTTGTTATTATATACCGCTATAAGCAATTTTTTTTTTGTAATTAACACATACGTGACTATATAAAAAATATAGGGCTCTATTAGAACCAATAATATAAAATATAACCTATTTGTTTTTATTTTATCAAGGTGTTTTTATAAATGTTATTAATTTTTTGTATATTCATTTTTCTGGTTATTCTAATCCAATTCATAATCTAAGTTTTAGTAAAAACCCTGAGGACGATCTTATATCTTATATTATCAAAAAATGTTGGTTTAATTTGGCTGTAATAAATTTTGTGGAGAAAGATGTCCCTTCTTTTCTTTGGTTTATTTAATTCCGCCGTAACTAGTTGAGAAATTTAATGTTATAATTTCATTTACTCAAACCAAAATCCTCCATCTTAAGTGTTAAATTTCGAAATTCAGTTTCAACAACATCCGATTGGCGAAACTTCATCAGTTCTAAACGTGCATGTGCTTAAATGAGTAGCGAGCGAGGAGAAGAAGAAAGAAAACCGAGGTGAAAAGCAACGAAAGCTTTCAATGTTTGTCGAGACTTTCCTTAATGAAACTTTACAACCGCCGCATAGCACTTGTTTCTCTTGCCAGTTTTATTAGTTTCGTTCTAAGGCGACTGGGGGCGGCCTATACTCTGGGGAGTTTCGGGCTACTTTATTATATTATTTAATTGTACGCGGCGATTCCGTTGTGTGCATCGTTTACGTTTATGTGGTCTTTTAATTTCAAATAAGACGCCGTTTTAATTAAGGATGATATTTATATCTGTTAAAGATATTTAGAGCACAGAACGAGCTTGTAACTCAACAGATTTGTACAGTGATTTTAATCTTTGATTTGACAAATAACTATACGAGGTTAAAAACAATGAACCAAGGGGCTTGTAAAACTGACTTGCAGTTAATAGGATTTGAGGGGCACTACTGAAATGCTGTTACTATTATTAGTGGCTTCATTATAATTATATAAAAAATGTAAAACATTTAATCTTTATATTTTTAAAACATCTTAAAAGTCCGTTCTTGATGCATCGTCATACAATACCGACTTATGATTTTTTTCATTGCCGTCTTCAGATTATTTTGCCAGGACGATACAATTTGAGACATACCATATGCTTCTGTCTTTTTAACTCATATATTCAAGTCTTTGGCTTTGCAGGTAAACGGAAAAACAAGCCAGTTTCAGAACATGGCATGTAAAGCACACTTAGCAATAAAATTTATCGCAACAAAATACCCAATATAAAACTTACAGTACATAAGTTACATTTAATTATTCGGTAACTTTTTTGATATCTGATTCCATTCCAAATACAAATGAAATAGTAAAAGCAAAATTGCTTGCGGTTTTATTATAAAATAGTTACCCTCGTCCTTTATGACCTTTTCCCCCCGAGTGTTTTAATTTGATATCGAATTAAACCAACAAACAAGGCCCGCCAGGTAAGCTTTGTGTAAAAAAAATATTTTAAAGAATAAAAAAGAAAGAACCGATGTCCCATTTCGACAAAAATTTGTATACCGGGAAGGGGATAACAATAAGGAATGAAAATACGGTCCTCTTGAATTTTCGTGTTCATAGTCGATTTTATGTAGAGAAACGCCACTAGTGCTCGGATATAAATTTCTATTTATGTTTTTTGATTTACAGCTATGCGAAACTTCGGGATTTACGATTTCGAATCGTGTCGGAATATAAAACTTTATTTTTACAGATTCAGTCTGAGCATCTTGCGCCGAAGGTAATCTTATTTTTCCCGAATGTAATCGCTCCACGATGTCAAAGTTAATAGTTCTTGCTGCGTAAAAGCATTTTTTATTTTTATCTTGAAGTCTAAAGATGTTTTAATTAAAAGATATTTCTTAGAGTTACTTAGATAAGGAGTGTGCTATATTAGTACAGATATTTGTGGATGCCTGGAAAAGAAAGATTCTTCCTCTCGATAGTATATTTAACTTAAATACTACTCAAGGTAATATGTTCATTTTTTATAAAGTTTAATATTCCATTACTTCTTATTTTTCGCAAACCACAATGTCAGGATCTCTTATTTAAGCAGTTTTCTTTTCTATTCATGATCGATATTAAAAGACCCTAAAAATTTTGTGAAAGTGAACTTATATAATAAAATATTTTCGTTCTTTTTAAAATGACTTCAGGATATAAATACCACAAATCTGAACCAACTAATGTTAAGTGTGTATGTGTGTGTAGCCGATGTCTCGACCTTCCGCTGCGATCTATATTGTATTCACTTCCCCATCAAATTTAGCCCTTGTATAAAGTCTGAGGATTTCGGACCCTGTTTTAAGGACCACAACCAGCACTCGTCAGTGTTAACGAAGCCAACTTTGTATGCATATGGTTTTTGACGCTGCTGAAGAAAGTGTCAGATCAATCAAACATGTGCCAACTTCAACCTAGAATTACTATGTCATCGCTAGCCTTTTCCTAGTCACAATGAGAAAAAAATTTCAATTTTTCTATTGATGCACGTGTTTTGCGTCCACAGAATATCCAACAATGCACTTCTGAAGTTCACGAATAAATAGGTATAATTCGTGATTTTCATCACAAAAACAAATATACAAATTACACATCTGGGCCGTATCACTAGCTTTGCTACAAAGGGAAGGAAGTGTGGATTTTGCTGATCATCTGCAAAGTTGTTTGGACTTGTAGTAGTAAAAAAAGGTCCTGTTGTCTAGCAACCTTGGGAGGGAAAAGGAGCAGTGAAAAGATGCACCAAATTTTTGAAAATACGGAGAAGCTGTTTTGAGCTGATATAATATATATTGGGGGACGTTCAAAGCAATTCTCGATATTTTGAATCATTTTTTTTTTGTTTTTTCTATTCAATTATTTGGAAGAAAAACTCATATAACTAAATATTGCAAGGTCTACCTGGACGATCTTGTTCGAAAAAGCTACTCAAATTTTAGGCTATACAGTTTTAGGTGTATTTCTTGATTTCTTCTGGGAGTTACTGCAAAGGAATATAAAATGAATGGTTTTGTTATTTGACCAGAGATATCTCAAAGTCACGTCACTGAATTTATTTTTGAAGCTTTATTATTGAACAAAAACCAATTAACCAATAATTGTCTGTTCAGGAAAAAACAATATATTTTGTGCGAAGACAGTATTATTAGCACGTATTTATGTTCTATTTGGATGCAAAACGTATCTGAAAAAAATTGATTCAAAATTGCCATTTGTTATGTTTTGACATATTTTCCAAATGACGATTATTATCATTTTCTATCATTACCTTATTTAGTTTTTTGGGCTTTGGCAAATTCAGAATTCAAAATCCGTGTAGGCTGCCCATTTTTCCATTTTAAATTTTTATATAATTTTTAGGTGGTTATGTTAGTTTTAAGGGGTTCGCATAAATCTGTGGATCGATCTTTAGGTGAAATCAGTTTTAAATTTGCGCATACGCAAGTTGGCAAATTTCGCATGACTTTTGCGACTGGCGGTTGGCATATATGAGCCAAAATGAAAATGATTTAAAAATACCATACGATACCATACGGAACCATTTAAAATGGATTGAAAAAAGATGTGCTTTTTTGGGAAAGATTCGTTTTCTAATATTTAATACACGATATGTTCCAGAGGAACAATCAAAAATGAAATGGTTACTTTTACTGTGCCATACCCTCGCTTGTTATTTGTGCCATTGATTAAGTCTAATGATAATGTCTAATTTTAATGATGTTATGATGAAGTCTAAAACAGGTATTTGTAAACATTTTCCAATGTTGTACCAAATTCTGGCAAGCTGTGCGCCGGATATCAAATGGTTTTTCCTCACTGCTAATAATTTGATAACAAACAATATAACCAACGCATGTAAGCCTTTCATAACGGTCGCCTAAATACCCTCCAAACCGTGAAATATTTGGCACTCGTATATTTTTAGTGTAAAAAAAGGTTAATATGCTTAAGAGGGTTTTAAGTAGGGCTGAATTAATACTTTTGTGTATGAGGTAAACCAGGCGTTTTTGATGGAAAGGCGCGATGAATACCTACGTCGAGGATTATTCGTTTTATATGCTACGCAGTTTATTATAAACATTTTTCAGAAATAGTCGAGCTCACATTAAAGCTAATCTTTATCGGAGATTTAAAAAAGTATGAACGTTTGAACCGCGCGGCGAGATACCAATTATCGAGTTGCTCAACTTTTAGGAAAATTCACTATATAGTTCCCTACGCTATCGACTTCGGTAAATCCTATTTTCGACTGGCACACATTGTCATGATCCGCACTAAAACCTTTCGGTGTAGAGTAAAAAAGCGGTATCGTCTCAAAAATGCGATAAAAGAAAGTTAGTGCCGTCGGGGGAATATACCCAAGAACTTTTTCTCGGATTGTTGGCGAATTGTCGAAGATTGGATTCATGTAATCTGAACCGTCCTATCTAGCTGTTAAGATTGTCTACGTTTTTAATTTCTCTAATTGTTTTGCCCCGTCCAATTAATAGGATTAAGTCGAACTAAAAAATACACACTTTGCGACAAATTCGTCGAAAATAACGACATAATCTTTTAAGTCCATTTTAACACAAAGCTAGTCTAAAAAAATTATTACCAAATTTTGGGCTATAAAAATAAGACTTCATTTATTTTGTAAATAAATTATTACACAGTTTTTAAAAGCAACTTAAAAATATTCGGGTCAATGTTTATTCTGGTTTTGCACTTAAATTCGGGAGCATTTTCATTCGATCTGCAAAACATTTCGAGATTATGACATTTCGTCCTAAAAGCGTTTGATCTAGTTTTTTTTTTAAATAAAATTAATCCAAAAATATTAATAATGATACTAATTATTTATTTTGTCAGTTAGTTTTAAGTTCTTTTTTTTTTACTTCTTACTATAAAATGTCAATAATGCACCGAGCAAGTGCGCGAAAATGCTCACTTTAAGATTTTCCTGAGCCACTTCTTCCGCTACATGAGCCACGGGTTTTGCCAGCGGATGTTTTAGGTTTGTTAATTTTTGACGGTCATGTCACGCGTGGCTCAGTGAATGTATTTGTGACTTTTTGCGAAATTTATAAGCTTCTTCAGTCATTCGTTTATTAAGCACTCGCTTCTCTTATGCCAAAACAGGCAAGGCAGCGTTCTAAACAAAAATATTTGGTGATTTTAGCAGCAATATTTTCACTCATTTTGTTTTAGTTGTAAATATCAAACAAAAAAAAGTTTTTAAGGTTATGTTGGTTTACTGGCAGTGGTCACGGTATTAATAATGCCAGCGTCACGTTTACCTACGTGATGGACACGGTCCCATTTTTTCCAATCGAATTTGCGTAGGGTTGAATCACATGTATAGTAAATAATGACATATGTCAGAAATTATTAAATAAGAACAAACGTTGTTCAGATTTTCACATAAATATAAATAAACAGCTGTCATTTAAATATATTTAGGTGAAAATCTGAACAACGTTTGTTCTTATTTAACTATTTTAAATGAATTTTCATCAAGTAAAAGCCACTTCAGTACAATGTCAGAAATTGGTTAGCGTAAGTTGGAAACAATGACACTCAAATATGCTTAAAAATATCTCTATTTTTTAATTAACAGCTCAGCTCAGAAAATTTTGTCAAATATGTTAATTTAGTGCATAAAACTCTTTTTCTACTGCCGTGTGTAAAATACCTAATTATCCACCGATCTAGCGTGCGGGAAGCGTCACTTTACCACGTCAGTTTCGTTTCCTGTGAATCCCAAATTTCCCACGCTTTGAATTTTGACGTTTGTCAATTCTGACTGTCATGTCAGTAAATGTATTCGTGTTGTTTTGCGAAAATGTACCCAAAAACTAACGGTCGTAGAAAAAGTATAGTATGCAACACGTTCGGTAAACTTTTTAACTCACTCGTTTATTAAACATTCGCTCCGCTCGTGTCAAATAAGCTCGTGAGTCAAATGCCGTTTACCGCACTTGTTGCATAATATACTATAAAATATAATGCCGCTATATTTCAAACGCATGGCACATCATCAGAAATAGTTCGACTTTAAAACAGACTTAGTGTTGGCCTGCCGGTTAAGGCGTCTGACTAGAAATCAGGTTCTTTATCGCAGCGTAAGTTCGAAACCTAATTACTGTAAACGACAATTGTTTTGCTTAAATACATAATTTGGTTTAATTAAAAGCTAAATTATATCAGAAAATTTTGTCAAATTTGCGAATTGAAGGGATAAAATTATATAAATGTAAAGTACGTGACATTTGATAAAGACACGGTGTTGTAGAAACAATCGTCATGTCAAAATATATAATGTCGTGAAAATCTGAACTTTTAGTTCTTATTTATTTTGGTAATGTACTTGGTATTTCAAACGCATGATTCGTATCAGATGTATCATAGTTCGACTTCCAAATAAATTTAGTTTGGGCCGGTCGTTTAAGGCATCTGACTTGAAATCAAATTCTCTATCGCAGCGTTGGTTCGAAACCTTTGTCAAATATGCGAATTGAGTGCAAAAATTTATTAAAACATGATGCCGGTATATTTCAAACGCATGGCACATCATCGGAAATAGTTTGATTTTCAAACAGATTAAGACTTGGATTGCCGGTTAAGGCGTCTGACTAGAAATTAGATTTTCTATGGCAGTGTGAGTTCGAAACCTACCTACTGTAAGGGACGATTGTTTTGCTTAAATACATGTTTTTTTTTAAATTAACTATCCTAATAAAATAAATAAGAACTAAAAGTTCAGATGTTCACGAAATTATATAAATTAACATGACAATTGTTTATTAAATGTAATATTTACAAACTATCTGCTACTATATATATTTATTATTATTATATTTAAATTGATAGTTAAGCAAATACTTTTGAATGTCTCATTTTGTTAATCTCCATGGCTTCCAATAAATTTAATTTTCTAATTTTTGTGGCTGTATGTAAAATATCAAAATTGTCGTCAAGAATGTGTTTTTCTGTTAAGTGTATAGCATAATTAGAATCTAGACTATTGTTTTTAAACGCTCTTTTATGTTCGTTAATGCATTTCTTGAAGGATCTACCTCCTTGTCCAATATAACTATAACTAAAATAGTGAAATGGTGCTACAGTTTCAACGCCAACGCCTCTAAACTATTGAAATTGCAATACTTAATGAATTTAGCAATTATTAGCAATATTAGCAATTTATTTCGGATATTGACAGGTGTTTTTTATAATTTTTGATAATTTCTTATTTAGGTTACGGGAATTACGGGAGTCCTTCTAAATTTACATTTCTTTATAGAGTCTGTTTTTAAACTGCTTCAATTAATTAAACTCTAAGATTAACTGTTAACCTCAAAATCACGCAACTGAATTACGTGTTTGAAAAACACAAAAAATGTACTGTCTACTATACTATTATGGCTTATGTTGCATTTAGAATTTTACTCTATTTTTATCTGTTGCAACAGTGATTTCTTTTTGTCTTGGTTTACCCAGTAATTTGTAATTTCCAGAAAAAAAGTTTGATTCATTGAGGGTTGTTTTTTTTTTCAACGCAGGTTAATTTTTCAAAGACTACTATTTCCTTTCCATAAAAAGTGTAGTCTGTCTGCAGGTCGCTTAGAGAAACGGTTTGCTACTCTCAATTTTGTGGGTTCCTTCCAGGATAATCAGGATAAAATTTTACAAGAAGATCTTACCAGAAAAATTCCAATTTTAAATTTAAAATTGAAAAAAAGACGATATTTTTAATGGATTCTTATAACGCCTCTTGTTTTTGAAAATGCGTGCTTCCTCTATCAGTTATTCGCAAATGTCAACGTAGCTCTTAGGACTCAATATTAAATTCCTTTTGAACCAACCAAGTAATCTTCTCAACTGGTTAAGATAAATATCCTCTATAAAAGCAATCGAGAGCCTTTAGAGACAAAATTTTCTCTTTCCACATAGCATTTTCAAGTGGGCGCCTTTTTGTCATGCGCTTTTATATTGCAGATAAATTCAAAATCACTTTAAGGAAAATTCGTGGCCTATTCAAAACCTATAAGCAATAATGGGTCTTTATCGAAAAGTTCCCCGCCAATATAGATTCCGCCTCCAACGAAGTCTCGGTATTTTCAATTACCTAATTACGAACTTTTAACAAGTTTTCAAAGTAATTTTAAAGGTTTTTAAAAAGATATTATTCATTTAGCTAAGTTACGAAGTGAGTAGTGACTTCATCTTTCGGATCCATTAATTATACGTCCCTGGGTTTATATACTTTTTTAATGTATTCGAAATTAGCCGTCGTGAATTTTTAATTCGGTTTTTAGAAAAACCGTTCGCGAATTTTAACGAAATTTGTTTCTCCATTTCGATGCGGATGGAAATTTTTTAAATACGAATTCTCGTAAGCGGGCCTCTTGTTTTTAGGTGCAACTGTTTTGCAAAATTAAGACTTTCGGGATTTTTAACTCAATTCCAAGTACATCACACAACACACACATCCGTGAAAGTCAAAATCCTTGTTATATCAAATTATTACATATTCGTTTACCATTATTCAACAATTTTCATTTTTATGTTTTAATTCTCGGTATTTGAGAGCATTTTCAGAGAAAAATCATTTAAACCTAAGTACAAGAAATAATTTATTCATAAATATATTTTAACAATTATATTTAAAATACTATATAAATAAAATTTAAATAATAAAATAAAATAAATAAAATAAATAAAAAATAAAAATAAATAAAAATAAATAATAAAATAAATAATAATAATAATAATAAAATAATAAAATAAAATAAAATAAATAAAAAAATAAATAATAAAAAAAAATTAAAAGACTAATTGAGATTGGGATTAACATTATGACACCCCGTAAGATATTATAACGAATAATTTTCAAAAGACAATGCACCACTGACTTTTAATTTTTCTTTGCTTATTTATCGAATAAAGCAACGGAAATTCCAAAATATTTTTTTATTTAATGTTTTCTTTATATAATTTTTTTTTGTGCTGCTTATTTCAAAAAGAAACGAAGAAATGTCAGTGGCTAAAAATATTTTTTTAAACTCTCTTCTCAAGATTTTCGCTGAACATGCTTGCAGGAACTTTTTCTCTTAAAATGACATTATGAATTAAGACACCTCTGTTTTAGAGACCCTGTACAGACACAAAGATTTTCAATACTTCTTTTTTTTTGAGCTATAAATAATACAAAATTTTAGTTTGGCCTGTGACTCACGATTTGCACTTATTTGTGGGTGGTTCCCTAGCTTCCGTGCTCTCATACAGCGTTACACTTTTTCTATGGATATGAATCACAAAAATGAATCACCTATATGTTTATTTAATTTTTGGTTTTCCAGTCGGAATTAAATAATTGAACGGATGATATCCGGGAAGTTCAGATGAATTTCATTTTTTATTTATTTGTATTTGACAGAATCTCTCATAGGCTACTGTAATACTATTTACAGGGATTTGTTCAGAGCTTAAGTCAAGTTCGATTCATCAACAATCGACGCAGAAGATTTGTAAATGAAAAAGAAACTTCTAGTAAGAGGTTAAATACTTATTTTCAGAATTTCTTTTAAACTCCATTAGTAGTAGTGTCATTTAACTTTTTTTAACATTTGACCTGCGGGCAGTTTGCTGTGTTGACATAAAAGCATAAACTACACGTCGATAAATAGCTTAACTCTGTTCATAGATATAAGAAAGTCACTAACTGATACGAATTAAGAAAAGATCCGGGCAAGCTGTAAGAATAAAATATGGCCGAACAACCATCTTTAGAGCCAGGCATGCAAAATAGGTATTCTTTTACCTCTTTTTGATGGCGCGTTTGTTTTACACTTATTAGTTGAATCAACCCAACCCTTTTCCGGGGTATCATAAGTGTCGAACCAGATTTCATCCAAGTAAATAATTGACCTCTGTTGTTCTCTGTAAATCCTAATTTTTTCTAGATATTCCAGTCGCTATTTCCGAATTCTAAAAGATTCAATTAAAACTTGCCTTTTGTCAATTTTTTTAAATCTAAAACCCATGTGTTGAATAAACTTCCATAAGGTAGTTCTGCAACATTTAACACCGGTTTCATCTTTTTCAAGAACTGGTAAATTTTACGCCTTATTATATCTTGATCACTTTCATCTACACTCGAGAAAATGTCAGCATCGCTTCTTTTTTTCCTCTCTGAAATGGGATTATTTACAATTTTCACAATGTTGGAATTTTCGTCAATGTGGCCGTTTCTTCTAAAGATGCTTGCTTGCTGGCACCATGTTCAATGAGAGTCAAATAAACATTGTTTATAACGTCCTTAGTCTCAAAAGAATAGTGTTTTCTACATTTGGGCGGGAGCATCTCCTGAGATACACTAGACTCGCACCTATTTTGCATAATTCGCACAACACACGCTGTATTACACACGAAATAAGAATGATTACTAATAAACTTTAACTAAGTAGTATACCAAACCAAAGAATATTAAACACAGGTAGGTATAAAATTATTTTCTATTACAGACCACAATTTTACCTGAATTTAAATTCCGAAATTTTATGTAATAATCTTGTTAATGTGTATGTTAATGACCACCACCACCCATTCAAACGCAATTGGTCACTTTCTTATATCTATGAACAGCCTATACTTACCCTTACCCTTGGAACCATCTAGTGAAAACAGCTTCTATCTTAGGCGAACAAACCATACGTGATACAGTTAAAATTGCAATATTCGCGTCGAGCAGTGTTTTGTTTTTCATGATTTTTTATAATAGAAATAGCAGTAGCATGTGTTTAACAGTATAAGCTAATTCCGTATAGCTATAACTTACTACGGTAAAAAATGGTTGTGGCGCAGGTGGCTATGATTTTTTCGTAGAGAAGATATGGATCTTATTCGCACGCGTCACCCCACCAACTTACTGAGTTGCTACATTTTCGTAATTTTCCTGGAAAATTGAATAATTTTTATATATTTTTAACTATTGTCGAAGAACAGTCTGTGGTCTGTTGTTTTCATTTTTGGTGTCAAAATATCCACGGTACTTACAAACTTGTATAATCTGTTCTTTCAATACTTTGTTCTTTCACGAAATTACAGCAAATGTGACAAACATGAAGACCTAATAGGATCTTAGAAAAAAAGTGATGACTTAAATATGTGAATTTACTAAACAGAATTCCTAACATATTTAGATACACTTAAATAGTTACGAAGGACGTTTGGGTACTATGTTTTAGTGCCCAAGAATTGCAGAAAATATAAGATAGCATTAAGCTATAATTCTAATTTTTACTAGAACAAGCATAAGAAATATCTCATGTCAATTAGTGCTTCTTGAACCTTTTTTTCACTTACACATTTCAAGTGCGATATCTATAATCCCAAAGTTATTTCAATGGAGGTTAAACCTATGAGTTTATAAAAACTTACGCTTTAAGCCGATTTACAAAAAAAAATAACGTATATAAAAAAGACATGTAGAAATTGAATCGTATCTACAGGGCTTGAAGAACAAAAATGCCAAATTAATTACATAATTATACTGACTTTAAATCCGTTTTTGATGGAAATTTAGAATAGAATTTCGACATATTTTGACGAAATATTGCCTTAGAAATGCCGCATCCAAACATAGACGAACTCTCAGCGGCCATGTTGTTTGCTGAAAGTCGTAGGGTCTTATGGGTCCTACGTCAGAATTTCCTATTAGAGCTGCCATTGGTTAAACACGAAATTTTAAATCTCGCCCACGCACACGTTGAACGGACCTTCTCAAAAACGTTTTACATAGTTGCTTCATGAGTTTCTGTAATGTCAGCGTAGGCAGGGCCTCTATATGTCTAGTAAGCTATATGGCTAATTCCATCGTCTCTCAAAAAATATTTTAAAAACTGAGGCTTACATGCAGTCTTACATTTCACAAGAACACCTCTTGCTTGAGTTGTAAACTTCATATAAAATAAAAAGTTATCAATTAAACTAATTAAATTAATTATTAAACAAAAATTGAAGAACTTGATATGTTGACTGACGCATGAAACGGATCACAGCTAGTGTGTTTTTATATACGCAGATAACACATTGTCCTAATTAAAAAGTAAAAAATAAATACGTAGCTAGTAAATTAAACACTTTTTTATGAAAGCTAAAAATTATAATAATAATAAATTAATATTTATCAAATTTATACGACCAATGTGCACAGTTTTTCAAAACAACGCAAATATATTCACTAAGCCACTATTAGTGTTTTAAATCTGTCATAAACATCCGATCGCTCCCAATCTGTGACTAAAGCACCAAAAATGTTCACCGTGGTTCCCGATGGTGTTTAATGAAGCTGACGTTTTAGAATGATAGAGTGAGGGATATTTCTTTAATGTGGTATTAAATTGGATGCCTAAGAAGAAAATTATAAATTACTTTGTATAATAAAAATGAGAAAAATAAAAAAAAATCCCCTACAGTCAATTAAGCCGGCAACGAAGGCATCAAAATCTTATCGCAATCGAATTTACGGTAAATAAAATTGAGGACCGGAACTATCGATACGGCAGGGACGTATTTACGTTGCATTTAAACGAGAGCCTTGTTCACATTCCGTGTACGATTGGCGCAGCAGCTAGTGTAAAGATAACTACATTTTCAACAGGACTACGACGGGCAAAACTAAAAGACGAATCGACAAGGGTGAATTTAATCTAGGAACTCGCATGTTTGTGGATTTTCAAGTAGTGTTTAGGTATTCTCAAAGGATCGTAGCACCCCGTCTCATCAGTTGAGACGCGGACGTCCTTGTTTCGCAGAAAGGATAACGAACCGACGATCAAGGCTCCTTTGATAATGGAAACGGGATTAGTCTATAATTTTGTTACCTGTGTTCTGCGGCGTACCCGGTTCGCATCATAAAATTTCATGAAATATTTTTAATTCCCTGAGCGGATTTTCATCGGGCTTGTGAAAACGCGAAGGGGAGACGGATGAGCGTTTTGGTATCGTGTTGCATTCTAATTATTTTTAGGATGATGTCACGTGACTCGTGCTGGTTATGGACGTTAACTTTTAGCGTTATTATTTTTAGTTTAAATTTGAAATGACGATTGTAAAAAATAAACGCCAAGTTAATCCTCTGAGAACTTTGTTAAAGGCTCACCTAATAAGTACTTATTATTATTATAATTTCTAGCGCTCAGTGTGGCCTTAGACCGAACATTGGTAAAGCTTTTGACAGGTTGCGTAATAAATTGAGCTACTTTTACCCATCGTCCGTTGGTTTGATTGGGGATTATTTGGGAGCTCGGCAACAGGTGGTCTCATATGAGAGTACCACACACCAATATGTGGCTGATACTCAGATTTATTTGTTATAACACATTTTAGAAAATCAACGTTCTAATCAAAAAATAAATAAGGCTTTCGATTGTCACGGTTTCTTCAGCGCATAATCTAAATCGGCGGTCATGTTCTTTGGACTTTGCAAAGAACACCGTAAAAGTTACGAATAATAATATTATTAATAATATCTGAATGAAATATTGACCACACACACACGCCTTCCACCACCTTTTTTGTCATAGATTCTTGAGAAGAAAGAATATTTTTTAAACAATTTGCAATATAATATTTTTTTAAAAAACTGAAAAAACTGAAAAATTAATACATTATTTTGTGAAATTTCCGTGAATGAAAATTATGAAAAATTATTATTCATTATCCTATTGGTGTCAAAAGTTATGAGAAAGTGGTTAATGCAAAAGCTGTCAGGGTTTAATTTAAAATTATTTTAAAGTACACAGAGTGGCTCAAAAAAGCGCGACAAATAAAACATACAATTTTGAAATGGACAAACTTAGTTTTAAATTTTATTTTGAATTGCTTTTGAAAATTTTCAACTTTTTTTATTAATAATAAACCTAATGGTTTTTCCAATATTTCAGTTTTTCTAAATAAATAATAGTTTTCACACATAGATCACTCATATTTGATATTAGCGTGATTCGAAGATTACGTAAATATATTTGAATTATTTTAAATTTAAAAATCTCGATTTTTTGATAGATCTGAAAATTTCATATACCTATTTTTAATACTTTGCGATATATTTTAACTTTTTCAATATTTACCCTTCTTCTTTCTGTCTGTCTGTCAACTGAGTAAATAAATTCGTAAAATTTATTGTGGTGTCAGTAAATAAAAAAAAAAGAATTAATTAATAAGATTTATATAATGGATGAATAGGAAAAAAAAACTTATACACTAATAATATATATACTTATACAAACTAATACAGTACCTGCTACATAATATACCGTCCTTTGAGCATGTTAATTGGTTGAATGGGAAACCTCGATATATTTCAAAATATAAATTTTCAAAAAGGATGTTCCAGTAAGGCCACGGCACGTTATTAGGGAAGCTGACGTTCCTCTGCGAGGAAAGTGGTGAAGAGTGTTGGAACATTGTCGTAAATAAATGTCTATATCACTAAAAAGGCTTAACACATTTTAATAAATTTGGAGTCTGTTATAATGTTAATGAACTGTAAACTTTTTCTGTGCACGAAAACCACTTGTTACATTTTAAACTCGCGGTTTTATTTCGACTTTGCCACGGGCGATACATTCGCTGCTGTGTGTCAAACAGTTCTAAAGGGTTGTGGCTTGCTAGCCGTTTTAAGGCATAGGCAGCGGTGTCAGCTTTACAGTATATATAAATTCTACATTATTGCCACAGCGAAAATAATAAAAACAATTTGTTTTTTAAGTTCTTAACAGAGTCATTAAAAAGATCTTAATCGGACTGACTGATGTTAAGAATTTATCGCAAACAAACGAATTGGATTGGGATAATTTTCTAATTTAAGGGTTATTATTAATTTCTAGTCTAGTCTACAATTCCAAATGACATTTAAATGACAAAAAAATAAAAGTTTGTTATTTATCTCTTACTTTTTTTACAATCCCTTTCGTACGCACAAAATTGCCCGGTAGCTGATATTACTAGGTTTTCATATCATTGCCCGTTTTTTTCATTAATAATTAAGTTTAGTCGACTAATCAAAAATATCCATTTGTTGAAGGATAACCATTTAAATTAATTATTGAAATATTTAAATGGTAAAATTTAAAAAAATTATCAGTATTTTTCTTCTTTCCTACCGCGTCGACTTCTTCTAGGCACTGGATTGCTATGAGTTTAAATAAGACTGTTTTGATGCAATAAACATTTAACACATTCATTAATGAATGAAAACGGTAGGCAATTAAGAAATTTTGACAAGTATCAAATAACGACATAAAAGATGCGTAGCGTTTGCTCGGATAAAAACCTAAATTTCCTTTTATTTTGCAAACTTAATAATTAGAAATGAATTATTTCCTTCAAAAGAGATGTTTTATTCATACTTAATTTCCAACAATTGATTAGTGATAAAATGATGACCAGACCTAAATTTTAACAACCAGTAAAGTGTCAAATTCAACTTCCTTTTGAACTCTGAATTCTTTGATGGATAAAAATTCATATTTTAGGTTAGATATAAGGATGCAGTTTTCACTGACTTGTTAGGCACTTAGGACAAATTTAAAAGAATATTCTGCCACCCCCCATCACCTTCCTTGCTGAGATAGATCTCATAGCATTAAACACAAAAATTTGAATTTGTTGGTTTGAAAAGAGTGCTCAATTTAACTACGGTTAATATTAGACATTCTTGTAGAACCCGAGTTTTAAAATTTAAGATTCAAGATAACAATTACTTAATTTGTCAATCAAATTTATGGGACCGTCCGGTTCCCCAATACTGACCTCGTTGCCCTTACTGGGTACTGGGACACTCGGTATACCTGATGACTCAAGAAAGTGGGTACACTGTATAAATTTTGATTTAATTTTTGAAAATTTTGTCTAGGGGGCTGTGACCATCATAGATGTTATTTACCAGGTCACCTCAACATGGGAAAAATTGTAAATGAAACCTTTCTTTACTTGTCTAATGGCAAATAGCATTTAATATAATGAACTATTAGCATTACCCAGTTTTTAAAATAGCACCCTAGCGGGAACAAAAACTTTTTAAAACCGGTACTTTTTTTGCAATATTTTGATGTGTTATCGATTTGGATTATTATGGAAAACAATAATCAATTTACAAATGGAGAAAAAATTTATATGTTTCTAATATACGGGGAACGTAAAAAAAAACTCTTGACAGGCCCGTGCATTGTATGCAGCCTGCTATCCGGGACGTCGCCTTCCTGCACATTTTTCCTTTAGAAAGCTGGAATTGAAAATGAGAAATCCGCAAAATAATCGACATGATAATTTTATTATAAGTAAAGGAATGGTAATGATTGTTGTGGGATACTTCAACATAAATCCAGCTGTGTCGCTAAAAGAAGTGGTATTAGACTTATACATCTCAAGAGAATCGTTGAGGAGAATTTAAAAAGAAAACACGGCTATTATTCTTTTAAGCATAACCTTCATCAACATCTTTATGAAGCTGACTTTGTAAGAAGATTTCGATAGTGTAATTGGCTGTTAGATAAACATGACGAGAATAATAATGAGCGTGTCGAGAGTTTCTTCTGCAATTTTAATCTTACCGACTTGGCAATTAATAATAAATAGAAGCAAAGCCACCTAAGCAACATTTTGCGTTTATAAAAATGTATCTACTTATTTGGTTTTTTCCTTCCCGTGACCTTACTTTTTAACGGATTTTGAAAATTTTGGTGTCGAAATGTTGAAAAAAAAGGCGTTAAAAAGTTTTGTTCCCAAATACATAAAATGCTATTTGTCATTAGACAAGTAAAGAGAAGTTCCATTTACGATTTTCCCATGATCAGGTGGCCCTATAAATAGTATTTATGATGGTCACAGCCTCCTAGACACAATTTTCAAAAATTAAAAACAAAAGAGAAAACCCGTCCTATGATACGTAGAATGATCTCCTGAATCCAAAAATGCAAAAAAATATAGGTTATGCCATTTAAACTTGGAATGTTGCTGCCTTTTCTGCTCAAACCTAAAGCGCAACCATTTATTTATTTATTTATTTATTACAAGTTTAGGTCGCTTACAGTACTTAGTACCAAAAAATAGCAACCACAATGTTATTTGAAATCGGTGGATTTATACAAAATAAACATAATTCGGATGTAGAACATTATACAAAAAGAGGAAGATATTTAACACTCATAGATATGTCGAGGTTAAAATTCGAGTTAAGTGTATTTTGCATTCTTAGGAAAGGGGAATGCTGCCCTGTGTTGGTTGTACTATATGGGATTTCAAAGAGATTAGCGTATCTTAAATCTCGAGCGAGAATTCTAAAGGTAAGTCTCGACAAAAGATATGGAGAATCAATTTGTGAGTTTGTTATTTTGTAAAGCATACTCAAATCTGCTACAGTCCGTTTATCTTCCAAACTAAGTAATTTGAACCGATTTTTAATTGGGCGATAATCTCTTTCTTCTATACGAGTGTGGGTCTTAAGAGCGAGAAATTTTAAGAATTTATTTTTAGTGTTCTCGATTCTGTTGATATGAACTGCGTAGCGTGGATTCCAGATAACAGATGCGAAGGAAATCTTACTTTGAATAAAAGCATAATACAAGGAAATAAGCGTTCTGGAATCATTGAAGTTCCAGGAATTTCAATTAATAAAACCAACCATTCTATTAGAATCATGTATTATTCTTTCTATATGATGCTTAAATGACCACTTTTTGTCAAGTGCAACTCCCAGATCCCTCTTACTTCGTTCACTCTTACCAGGCCATTGTTATTTATTTTATAAGTATAATCTATTTTGTTGACTTTTATGGTGAACGAAATACTGTGACATTTTGTAGGATTTAGAAAAAGCTGATTGTCACTGCAGTATCTTTCAAGCCTGATGAGGTCCTGCTATATTTTAAGGCAGTCCCTGTGGGTCGCTACGACACGAAATAATTTCAGATCGTCTGCATAAAGCAGTATATTGCAGTATTTAAAACATTTTCTTATATTGTTGATATATATAATAAAAAATGGCGGGCCCAGGTGACTACCCTGAGGGACTCCAGACGCTGCATGAAACGGGTCTGACACATGTCCAGTAATCGGCACAGCACTCTCTCTTTCTCTCAGAAATATATGATTGTGACCACTTCACAAGTGGGCTGCACACTCCCACCTCAGCAAGTCTCGTCAACAACAGTTGGTGGTTAATTTTGTCAAAGGCCTTGCTGAAGTCGGTGTGGCATCGATTTGAAATTGGCCATCTATATGGTTGGATATGTAATCGGAAAAGCACAGCAAGTTTGTCTCCAAAGAACGTCTCGGGAAAAAACCGTGCTGCTCCTCAATGATAATATTTTTAACGGTAGGTAGTATACGACTGTAAACTATTTTTTCCAACATTTTACCAAACACACATAATTTGCTTATTGGTCTGTAATTTTGAACATTATTCATTATTCAGTCACGAGATCGACCTACTTGGGTAACGGAATCGCTTTTATTGCTCAAAACTAAATCAAGAATTTTATTGTTATTATTGTAAAAATTATTAAATTGCATTAAGCCCAAATAGGAAAAGGCATCAATGATGTCTGCAAATTTGTTTCCTGTTGGAACAGGTTCAAAAAAGATTCCTTCGTAAACTACATATTGTCAAAAAATTGGATATTCAGCCAATATTAACACTTACAAATTTCAAATCACTATCTTAAGCCGTTTAAAAGTTACAGAATGTTCCCACTTTTTTATGTCACGCTGTGTATATTAGCTATCTTACTATCGCAAATGCCACAGCCAATTTGTATATACTTTTCGCAAAGTCGCCCAAAGCAACATGGTCTCGTACTTAAGCAACATTCTGAAATTTACTAGTTTTGTTATTCATAAAAAGAAGAGAACACGGTTTATATTTACGAAAAAATGGATTAACACTAACTCGACTTCAACTTCGCCCAAAGTCGTGTTATAGAGCAAAGGGGACTGCATAGGGAATCCCACAGTCGATAAAGATCGAAAAGTTGCCCCATAAAGTCAAAGTATAGGCTAACCGATGTGGGAAAACAGCTTTAAATTGCTTCGACGCCAATATTACGTATATATAACGTCCAGTTTGGTCCACGTAATGAAATCGGAAACGGCCGTTCGCAAAGCGTTTGCACGATATATTTCTCCTCTTTCGAACAAGCAAAATTAAATTCGTTGCCGTTTGATAAAGGTTTTAAAATATTTTCCTTGATTCGAAGAGTGAGATTTTCCGTTTGGCTGAAAGAAAATTTAGAGTTTTTTCTGCGGTAATCGAAGCCCCAATAAATCTGAACGTAGAATAAGTGCTCCCAAACTTTGGAAGATTACGATTTTTTTGGTTAGTTTTGGTGCTCCAACCACACATAGGACACGTCACCAGTTACATCAAGGACTCCACCGACTTCGTGCGCAAGATTCAAGATATCAATATTGAACAAAACAACATCCTTGTGAGCTTCGACGTCGTCTCACTGTTTACCAAAGTACCTCTGCAGAGTTGCTTGGACCTGGTGAACAGGATATTTCCTGTCGATATTTGCAAATTTTTTGAAGTCTGTCTGACCGGTAGCTATTTCGTGTGGAAGGGAAACTTCTACGAATAGGTGGACGGAGTGGCAATGGGAAGTCCATTAAGCCCGGTTATAGCCAACTTATTTATGGAACACTTTGAGGAAAAGCGATCGAGACCTCAGAGTACAAGCCAGCAACGTGGTTCCGGTACGTTAATGACACCTTCGTGATTTGAAAACATGGTATGGACAAGCTCAACAACTTTCTGCAGCATCTCAACAGTCAGCATCCCAGCATCCAGTTTACTATGGAGACTGAAAATGACCAACAACTTGCATTCTTAGACGTACTAGTGAGGAAGCGAGGTAACAAGCTGGGCCACACAGTGTACAGAAAACCAACCTATACGGACAGATACCTGCATGCTCTATCCAACCATCACCTAGAGATCAAGAGATCAATGGGAACGAGACTTAAGGAGCATAAAGCAAGCTGCAGGCTAGGACAGACAGAGAAGTCTGCAGTAGCTGAACACGCACTGGGCAGCGGGGAACACAGGATACACTTTGAGAGCTGTAAGTTACTAGCATCGGTCAACGGCTATCACAACACACTAGTCAGGGAAGCCATTGAGATACAAAAACACCCACACAATTTCAACAGAAAGGAGGAGACCTTTAGACTCAACCAAATCTGGAACCCGATCCTACCGAGCAGTACCGATCGATATCCCGAGACCAACCGAAGCGGAACAAGCCCCGCCCACCACCAATCGGCATAAATACAACCTGCGCAGGAGAAATCATCAGTCTACGTCCAACATCGGAGATGGAAGGACCTCTGAAGAAGCTCGCCACTCGTGCTAGCGAAACGTTAGGAAGTAATTCCAACCGACGACGGCCTTTAAACCCGAATCTAGATAATAGCTTCCGATTTGTTTTTTATTTAACTCGCAAACTATTGATTTGACAGCGACTAATAAATAATGCTATCTATAAAACGTGTTGCATTTGTATATTTGTATTTATCATTATTTTTTATTTTATCTTCAATCTGTCGGAATTCAATTTCATTTAGGGCGAAGAACACTGTGGTATGGGAGATGGAGGGTTGCTGGATCATATGGAGGGGCATGTGACATATGTAGAGACTGAATGTATTCGGATAAGACGTTAGAGTATAGTGCATGGAGGGAACGGTTGGCGAGTAGCCTATGTTCCAGATTATAAAACCTTCGAATTATATAGAGACTATATAACGGCCAATTTCGGCCTGAGTATGCGTGTCGACAAACGAATTTTCGACTTCTATTTTGACGCACACGAAAGGTTATCTAGCTCCCAAAACCATTTTATCGAAGCATCTAAGGAATAGTCGAAGAAAACGTGGAGTGAATGAATTGACTTAGCGTGATTGTTACTTACGGGACCAGATATGATAAAACCGAAGCAAGTGTTTTGGGCCACGGGATCATTAAATGATTCTATGAATTTTTCGTTTTCTAAAATGTGGGTGAAAATGTCTGCTTCTATTAGCATGTCTACAGGACCTGGTAATTTTGGATCTGTGAGATTAAGATGGGAAAATTTGAAAAATAATTCTTCAGATAGTTGAGAACTAGGCATATCTTCGCCTATTTTGGATAAAATGCCAAAGTCTAGCGTGAAGGAACGGTTTTTTGATGTTTTAGGCCTGATAGTGCAGACAACAGAGATTTCCCTTTGATCGACAATGATAGGGATGAAAGAGTGAGACCCAGCTTATTGCGGAATTTATTGGTTATAAAATTTGCTTGACTTGCGTTATCGAGAAGAACTTTAGCCCTTTAGTAACCAGCGAACGCGTCTTGAACATCGATTTCAGCGGTAGATAAGACTACGGTGTGTTAATAGGAGTGCATTAGTAAATACGACTTAAGTATAAAGGTGATTATTGAGGTTCTGTTGGGAGCTACTTTCAGAAGGGTTAAAGTTGAAATTTACTTCGGAAGGATTCGAAAATTGCTGGGAGTCTGGATTTCTTTCGAAATGCAACAGAGAGTGCTCAGCTTTCTGACATTTTTTATATTTCGTTCGAGAGGAGCATTGAGTAAAATTATGTTTAGTCCCGAGACAGTTGGCACACCAACGGTTTTGCTTTACTGTGCTTAATCGTTCATGAAGGGTCTTGTTGAGAAAATCTAAACAGACATTGTTCCCTTACGAACAATATAAAGTCCCATTGTTTTACAGGATACCCTAACTTTTGCAAAGTAGCTAGATGTTCCGAAAAGCAGTCGATAAGAGATCGTAAGCTGTCTATATCGTTTTCGTTGGTTAGTCTAATTTACTTTTCTATCGCTCGCCAATAGCTTATCGAGATGAGCTGCGTATTGCTTGATCTTCGTACCAACGATTCGTGGGCGATGGGGTTGATAGCGTCTGTCAAAGGTGTACACTTGACAACAGCAAGCGGAGGACCTTGAAGGCAACTAATTAAGTAAGAAAATTTTTTGAAGTTAGTCAAATGTTTTCCAATTATCGGGGTTTTCTTCGAACTTCCCTAGTTTTCTTGCATGACTAGGAGACGAATCAGTTTTAATTCAACGCGTATTATCTGTATCATCGAATAATTCAGAATAAATTTGCTGGAATTTCATAATAGCCATCGTCGAACTTTTTTAGAATGGCGTTGGGCTCGTCTAGTCTCCCTTCTTCAACATTGGCCAAAATGGTTGTAATAGAGGACTGGTGTCGTTCGAAATCCTCGAGAAATGCGTCGATATGCTTGAAATGCATTTGAAAATGAGTATGGAGACTAAGGTCAATTTGACTTTTAATAGCGAATGCCTTTTGATTCAGTCAGCCTACTAATGTCAGTGTCCCTTTGAACCGAAAATTGTTTTATTTTTGTTAAGGTTTTACCGACAGCGGGCAGTCGACTAGATATAGTTATTGATATCCTGGAAAAAGATAAACTCCTCCAAGCTATAAAATGATTGCTCTATTAAAAACTCTTTGACTAACTTTTTGAACCTTTTAATTGGAAGTTATTTTGTCTATTAAAAAAATGGATTCAGTAATAATTTGAACTTAGTCCACTCGCATTAAGACTGAAGAAATCAGGTCTGAGGTTGTCCCTATTCCTTGTTTTGTAGGGCAAAACTTTATTTATATTTCAAAAATGTGTTTGATTCTCGTAAGAGTAAACTAGACACTGGGCAGTGTAATAATTTTAAGCTCCTAAAATTTAGATCTAACATCAACAAAAATTGTTGAAATTTTTTTGCCACTTGGTCTGTGTGGTGACTCCAATTTAGTTTAGGGTCTAAATGAATTCCCAAGAATTTTGCACTTTGTCCATTAATGACTTCTTTGATGTGCCTTTGATAGAAGATAGAAGAAATTGTGTTCCCTTTGTTAAGGGTTAAGCTATTTTTGTAAACCAGTTCTTTTATTAATTAATTTTGGTAAGTTTTGATCATTGGGCTAATTTGTGCATAAATGGCAATAAATAAACCAAATAACGAAAGTTATTAAACATTTTTTATTAAAAAAAAAATGAAAATATCAAAATATTTTATTGAAAAAAATTGCTCCACTTTCAGTATTTTACAAAAACTTTTCTTTTCAAAAAATGGAACAAAACTTGATTTTTATCACTTTTGTCTAACCTCACTTTTTTTTGGTCCTCCCTAACCTATAAAATTGTAAGCAGACTTCTTGGATGCTCTGGCTCTATTTTTGATTTTTAAGATAAAAACTCAAAACATTATTTCTTCACCATATTGGCCGCGCGATATCCCTTATGGTTGGATTTTTACTCAACGTTCATTTCAATTATATCTGCTACCAATTCCCATGTACCATTCTTCAATAAAAGCTTGCCTCGTGCTTTTAAAATATTTATCCTGACATCTTTTTATTATTTATTTTTTTATCCAAGTTTCGTTCAGATAGTAGATTTTCCTGTTTTCTTTTAACTTTTTCTTAACGAAAATTCATTTGAATCAAAGTTTTACAAAATTTCCTTTTACCCATGAGTGGACACTATTTTGTCCGAGGAACGTATTACGAGTGCATTATTCTTCTGATGGCCGTCTTTCATCCCTATTTATTACAGATTGTTTTGGACTGGACGGGGTCGCGTTTATCTTCGTACATAAGTCAGTAGACTGTCCAAATTCAGTCATATTCGAATAAATTCCAACTATTTTTGCACCTCCGAATATTGAGTTTTGGTGGCGAAGAGCTTTGAACGCGCTTGCAGTAATATTTTTCTCATTTTTTGAAAGCTGTTTTATTAATTCGTTTCTCAGCAATCAAATTTAGAAACACTAGTCATTTTCAAGAACGAACTTTGCGAATGGCTCTCGGAAAGAGACTATAATTAATATTTTTAACAATAAGACCCAGGTAAGTAAAATTACCTGTCCATCTTCTACCTGCCATTTCTTGGACCGTTCACAGGTATGGTATGGTATGGTAGGTATAGTCTGTCTCAATTTTCATCGTACTGGCTTTTTCCCGCAATTATGGAAGTTACCTGCCAACGGAATAAAACTCGGGTCCGGTATATATTAAAGGACAGAACATTAAGGATGGACTCCCAAAGGTTTTGATGATAGTATAATTTTTATTTATTTAAGTGGGTATAATCTTACTAAATTACATTAAACATGTACGTACGTATTAAAAACATACAGTAAATTGATAGCTAGAAATGTCTGTAAATAATAACATTTTATAATCTCATCTAAATCTAATTCTGTTTCATTATGAGCCATCATTGAGATTAATTATAATAGAATTTATGTTGTTTTATACAGAAATGTAAGAGTCCTCAATTTTTATAATGTTCTGTACTAAATTTTTCCAGCACTCAATTGGTATTTTTTTTATCGAATTTAAAACACTGAGATTTGAAGTAAAAGTAACATTTTCTGCTCTGACCTTTAATTTAAGTTGGTTCCAATATGGCTCTATGGGGTTAAACATGAAATGATATGGAGGAAGACGTATAACAGTATGCCCAGTTTGTTCAGCGAAATTATCGCATACATACTGTTTTTTAATTGTATATAAATTTGGGACTTCCAAAAGTTGCCCGTTTTTACAACTGATTCCTGAAGTTCAAAACAGTATGCGACAAATCGTTTTCTGACCCAGCGTGTATTATGGTGATGTGTTTTCCTTCATTTGAAGGATTCATTTTAAGTGGAACCAACCCCTCCTGTGGATATAGTGTCGTGTGTATCGAACCATGTTTCTTCATGGTGAATTATCTAATATGTGTGATTTCATTACTTTTGTATATTTTCTTTATATATTTTAATATTTTTAACTAACTAGCTTTCAGTTAGAATACCACAACAAAAAATAAAGTCCAATCTATCCATTTTCTGTAATTAAGGGAGGAATAATTGTTGAGTACAAAAGAAGTAACGATTAAATTGGTAAATAAATACTAAAGTCATAAAAGCAATAAAGAAGATCCGCGACCCACCAGACAGCTATTAAAATAAATTACAATGTATTAAAAGTAATAATACAGCCTGTAATTAAGGAAGGGATAATCTATGAATGCAAAGCACATATAAATAGGTTTTTGCCTGCAGACTGCCTTAGATTATTTTGGAGAAACGCATACTGGTAGACCTGCTAGACCAAACCGGAGAAATACGAAAGAGTAGACATAGGAATATTAAATACAGTGAATTCATTCCAGGAGCGTAATATTGTGACTCATGCTAAACTTCATTTAATATAAATATTTATTTGTACACAAATTTGCAAGGTATTCAGTAATATATTATACAACAAGTTTGATAAACGTTATTGCGGTTACGACTAAGCACAAGCAGAGCGCAGCGAGAGCTGGATAAACCAGTGATTAAAAAAAATGTATTAACGCTAAAATTACTGTGGCTAAAATTTACAGAAATTATCACTCCTAACTCCGTAAATAAAGTAACGGAAATGCCCGAAGGGCCTGGCGACAGAAAATAACGAAGCTGAGTCTTCAAGTGACATTTTGTGCACGGTTGATCCGTGTTGTAGAAGGAAATAGAAAAAATATTTTTGTTGCAGCAATTAAAATAAAGCTTATATAAAATAGTCTTTGTTTGTCCAAAAATATTTCCCTTAGTGTAACTATTAGTCGTAAACTATTAGTAACTATTATGTAAACTGTTATCGCCACTTGCCCTCCGAACAATTAGAGTCGAACAGTGGGCACATATCAACGATAGGGGCATGTAATTCGGGCCTCGATACTCGATTGCAAGTCCTTACCTCTGGCAAGGTGTTTAAACGATTTTGTAAATCCGTGAACTATGCATCGGGCCTCATTAATAGCGTATTAGAGAGGCGCAATAGTGTGGCAACTTATATCTTTCGCATTTATCATTACTTGATAATAATGTTGTATTGTGTATTGAATTTTATAAAGACAATCTATTTATTTTTTCAACTCTTGCCTGTAAAATACCTAATTACACATCGATCTAGCGTGCGGGCAGCGTCACTTTACCACGTCAGTTTCGTTTCCCATGGATCCGACCCACTTCGGACACTTCCGAGATTTTACCGAACGGGAGCAATCGGATGTTTTCAGGGATATTTCCCACGCGTTGAATTTTGACGTTTATCAGTTCTGACGGTCATGTTGTTTTGCAAAAATGTAGCCATAAAATAATAGTCACTCGTTTAATAATATGAGTCAAATGCCGTTTACCGCATTTGTTGCATATTATGCTATTTTCTAATCGCTTGTGTAAAATATCTAATTATACACCGATCCAGCGTCTGCAAAGCGTCACTTTACCACCTGAGTTTTTTGTCCCACGGATCCGAGCCTCTTTGTACATTTCCGGGATATTACCACACGGGTTTCGGAGTAATCGGATGTATAGTATGCAGCAGGTTTGGCAAATTTTTTAAGTCACTCGTTTATTAAACACTCGCTCCGTTGCGCTCCGCTCGTGCCAAATAAACTCGTGAATCAAATGTCATTTTCCGAACTTGTTGAATAATATACTATTGTCTACTATAATTCCGAATCGCTAGATGTAGGAATGTTTATTTAGCTATTTGTTTCGTATTAAAATTTTATTTTAAAAAATTATTAAAATTTAGGAAGCATCGTAATTTTGATACGTTCCGCAATAATTTTGAAGTTGACTGCCATTCAAATTTCCCGCCACCTAAGGACAGAAAATTAATTAGGTATGTAGCTTACGGTTGCGGAGGCCTCATTTTTAGAAACTGCCTTTGTGGTTCTAAATAAAGACTTTGTGTAAGTATAACGGCAAGTGGTTAAACCGACTAGCCGAAAAGATTCATTTAATGCCGTATTGGAGCAGGTTGAAAACCAGTTTAAATACATAGTGTGCCTGAAAATATTCAGTAGGTTAAAAGAAAATTCAATAAAAAAATTACCTACGTAATTTTTGTTGGGAAATAAAATAATTATTCTAACTGCTAATACGGATATTTATATTTTGGATACGGCTTAGAACTTGATTATGACCTATTTTTGAAAATTTGCATTTGTTAAAAATGGAAACAGCTATTTATAAAGTAATTATTAAGCGCTGTCATATCACTTTTTTATGTCAACCAAACTAACCAATTTCTACGCTAAATTGTGGTTTCATCATGAGTCCCCAGAATTTTAGGGAAGGTGGTTTTATCGGACGCTCCCTCTACGTCAGGGTTGTCCAGTGAACGCTCCACACGAGCTGCTACCATATGGAGGGTCGCATAAGTTAATCTCCCTTGAGGGTACGCATATTGGTTGCAGTGAAGTGGCTTCTCACTCACATAGTGGTTCCAAACTTTTGGTTAGTTTTCCGTTGATTAGATTTTGCGGAATTGGTCTTAAGGCTTTATGCAGCATAGCTGTCTCCTGGCAGTAAATTATTTAGCCCTCGCATTATTTATGCCATACGATTTTTCTGTACTTGCTGAGATGGCTTTCATATAAGTTCCACTCCTCGGCAAGTTTTGAGCCTTTTGCTTTGTTAAAAAATTTTTTGGCCTACCTCAAATAAGTCAATCAGCTCCCGACACCACCAAGTGGATGTCTTCGTGGAATTCGAATACGCCGTCGACAAGTTTTCTCTTTTGTATGCCCCTATAATAGCATTTTGGATTGTCTCGACGTACCTTTCGAATTCGTTGCCATTATGATCACCTCAAGATCACTTAGAGCCTCTACCAGACTTGGTGTATGATGCGCTTTATCGGTCTTTCTGGAGTGGCGATATGTTAATTTAATTTAATAATGTTTAATTGAACTGTTACCTAGGAGTGCTCAGATATGAACATTTCATCTGAAACTTCCCACCGTGGTATTATTCAACATATATTGGCAGTGAGTAGGTTGACCACTAGACTTTAGAAATATAGGTTCATTTCAATTGCTGAAAATACAAAGATTTTGACCTATAATAAAATCAAAATGTGACTTACCCCTTGCATTCATGTCGTTGCGACAGTTGAAGTGGCGTGAATTTGAGTCAGATCCAATCACCAGCTCGAGTCTCTGGGTCTGATCTCTACAGTATCCTCCATCTCCTTGCATGGTGGGGGGCGAAGTGGATCTGGTGGGAGGTATACAAATGCGAGGACAAATGCTTTAAATCTGCTCCGATTTGACTGCAGTGCAAGTCTCCGAGGTACAGAGGGGGGTTAGTAAGTTATCTTAGAAGGTCCTAGCAACGTATATTCATATATCATTGTTACTGACGGCATAATGAAATAAATTAAATTAAATAAAAACGCTTGTTCAAACAATGGTGGACCGTCAATTACTAATGCGATTTTGCCGGGTCTGAAAGCTTTGCGGCGGCGCCAAGTTTATTGACAATACTTTTTGTATAAGGCGATGTAAAGAAGACTGCGTTGTCAGTAACACTGATCATGTGAGCGCCGCTTTGACACTTGCAAGAAAACTACCAAAAATATTGGCAAGAAAATTATTTAGAGCTTTTTCTACCTGTAATGAGAACACGTCGGCCTGCATAAGCACGAGAAAGTAGTTTTAATTGTTTGTATTGCAGGACATTACAGTTAACAAATAATCGTCCCAAAACAGAAACAGAATGTCTGAATCATGATAGAAATGTGCTTTTTCCATACTTCCAGTAATTTCCGGGCTCCCTCTTTCACCTATCTTCTCACTTTACCGCTTAGTTGTACAAAATAATATTTTAAATACTAACCTTTAATATATTGCGTGCATATTTTGAGTCGCAAAGGTTACAAAGCCAACAGTTAAACAAGCATGTTTAAATCCGCCTATCTCTTTACTTTCGGTGATTGTTCGCAAGGAACAATCGTTTCAAGCGTCTAATTCATAAGTAAAATTTAAGTGACCCCAACGATTTTGGATATCTGCTTTAATCACAATTGCTAATTGTTCCTTGTAACAGTCCCATCGTTTTCTAAATACGTACATTTTATACTTGAATAATTCTTGCTTTGGTTAGTTTAGTTAGTTATTTTAGAATAGTTCATTGAAGTCTCAATATCAATTTAAATCTGGCATTGTGGTCGGGCTATATCAACCATCGCTCTCTGGTTGGAAATCAATTGTGGCCAATCTCGTTAAATTCTGATGCGTGTCAAGTTGGCAGCGGTTTCAAACGGGTGGGGGAGCTCGATACTATATCGAATTAAAGCAATTGTACCCTCCTAATGAAGAAAAATAAAATAAGCCATTTTGTATACATATACACAGAAAAAACAAATTTCTATTGATTGAAACATTAGCATTAAATCCATATAAGATGAAATATATCATTAATGAAATCCCTAAAAACATCCAGTCAACAAAAGGATTGGATACGCCAAAAAATATGATAGAAAATCCCATTCCTTACAACGTGGAGAGAACTCAATAAATTGAATAGTCAAAAGTTGACGTTGCATTTAAGAAAAATTCCTTTTAAATTTATTGCAAAATACGCCTAGTCTACTTACCAAGAATTTTAACAGCCCTTTTCATTCACCAACAAATTAACCAAAACTTGATGGGTCTCCTTTAGATATAAGGTGTCGGTTTTAATGAACACATAAAAAGGAAAACACAAAAATTAATATAGCTGAAGGTTCAGAATTTAGTTTTCGTATTCCTATTCCAATATAGTGTTCACAAATTCAAACCATAAATGATCAACTTAAACCTGGTAGAATATGAAATATTATTTTTATGAATCAAAATATAACGCAAAAACAATGTTGTGAGTATAAAAGTGTCTCCTTGGTTTAATAGAGCTGTATCTTATAGCATATGAAAAAGAAAATAAACTTAATAACTGAACTTAATAATATGTCATATTAATGAAATTATAGTGACAAAAAAAGCTTTTGTCGCAGTATAAGATACACCTCCAGCGCCGACACTATTCGAATCTGAGAAAAGGGCAAGAAACAATACGATATTGTCAAACTGTCACGCCCTATTTGGAATTACGTATGCACTTAACTATTCAGTGTTCTACCACTCACTTAAAAATGCAAATATTTGTGACATGGCACTTAAGAAACGGCAAAGGGAGTGCCGGAAGTGGGAGCCGGACGATATCAATCTGGGGGTCAAGTGGAGAAGAACCAGAGACAAGAAGAACTTTTCAGGGTTGCAATTAGGAGTTTAAGAAACTGAAGTCCCAGGACAAGCCGTTAGACAAGTGACACTAGAGGGTATCCGTCAAAAGAAGTTGAAACTAAAGAAAAGCCGATAGCAGCTTGAATACGCCATTTTTATATAGCTGAATTTGTGTTGTGCTTTATTATAATTATAAACCCGGTTAAAAGTATTTAGCCAACTTTGTTGCCAAAATTGTAATAGTCTTAAAATCTCGTAACTTTCTCGCAGTTGAGGATGCTATACAATTTTTCGTTGTCCGCATAATAAACACCTAACTTGGTATATTAGGAAGGCGGGAAACAATTTCTGTGGGTCAGGGTGTATGATTAATGATTTGTTCATCCTGGATATTTTGAGCGGTTACCTAGAAGGATATTCAAAATATTCCAGATGGTTTGAAATACTGAAAGCCTTCTTCGCGGAGGACAAGTAAGTGAGATTAATTGCAGCTACGTCGGGTAAGTATTTTCTGCAAATAAAATAAATATAAGTAGCGTCGTAAAACAGGCCCGATTAGGGTTCCAATGATAACAAGGCCGGCAGAGGAATAAACGGGAACAATGGCGTTTCCCCGGAACAGAACAGAAAGAGCAGTCCTTGTTAGAGCCGTGCATTGTTTTGTTGATAAATGAATGTTTCCACAACCCTAGATTAAGCCGTCAAACGAGAAAGAACCAAAAAGTTTGCCAAAGCTCTTATCCGAAATGTCTTTGAATGGATCCGCGTTCCAAGGGCGTTGTCTCCGCCATCGTTTTTCACAGCTTTGATAATCTATTTGTTTT
The DNA here is from genome assembly GCF_029955315.1 of Cylas formicarius. Lineage (NCBI taxonomy): Eukaryota > Metazoa > Arthropoda > Insecta > Coleoptera > Brentidae > Cylas > Cylas formicarius. The sequence continues at coordinate 29,437,472 of NW_026844352.1, forward strand.
ATACGAGGTAGCATCCAGATTATTCCAAACACACAGGGGATTTGAAATTTATAAGACTTGTTCCTTCGATAGAAATCAGTTATTTTCTCTATAATCTTGATAGCCGAAATTTCATGCGTCATTAAATATACTTTAAGCAGTTAAAGAACATAGTAAAATACAAAATTGGAATGTTCTTTAAATTACTTTTTACAAGACTTCTGGGTTCCTCCTGTGTCGGTTTTTGCTGAAAACGAACTTGCTGACGTTTCGCCAATCATCCTGTCGGCTTCTTCAGAGCTTGACTGATACTGGCTCGTATTTTACTCTGTACCTGCTTATATATTGCTTGAGAGGGAGAAGCTAAATGAGGGGCATAAATACCTGAGTCGCGGTTAAGATTCTTAAGTTGTTTATAGATTTCTATAGACTCTAGGATTTGTCGTTGGTAGAAGAACTGATTACATGCAAGAATTTTAGTTTTATCGAATAAAATCTTATGTCCGGTTTCATGAGTGTGTTCGGCAACAGCTGATGAGTTTATTTGTCTTAGTCGTAAGGCCCTTTCGTGTTCTTTGTGCCTAGTTGATATTTTTCGTCTGGTCCCTCCAATGTATTCTTTGCCGCTTATGCATGGAATGCTGTAAAGTCTTAGCATCTCACATGGAATTTTGTCTTTGATGGACCGAAGATGTTGAGAGATTTTTGGACAAATGGTAAATCTGGTTTTGATGTTATACTTCTTTAGAACTTTTGATATGTGGTCAATGATGTTTTAAATATAAGGAAGGACCACAGTGGCAAGTGTAGGATTGCTTTCGGCCTCATTGCTATTGGAAGGTTGTGGTGAAGTGTATTTTTTGATGGAACGCTTAATATCTTTAATGTGGAAATTATTAGAGAGAAGAGCAAAGGTAAGGTGTTTTAATTCTAGGTTCAGTGACTCGGACTGAGATAGTATTACTGCTCTGTAAACAAGGGAGTTGATAACCGATGATTTTTGGGCCGGATGGTGATGTGACCATGCATTAAGGTATCGGTCTGTGCGCGTAGGTTTTCTGTAAACACAATGTCCCAATGTTAGGTCTGATTTTCTATTGATAAGAATATCTAAGAATGGAAGGTTATTATTAGTTTCCAACTCAATGGTAAAATGTATGTTCGGGTGTATAGAGTTTACATGTTTAAGAAAATCTACTAGGGTTTCTTGACCATGAGGCCAAATTACAAAAGTATCATCGACGTAGCGTTTCCATAATTTTGGCTTTAGGTGAAAGGTGTCGAGAGCTTTCTTCTCAAAGGCTTCCATAAATATATTCGCGATGACTGGTGATAGTGGAGAACCCATAGCTGTTCCCGACGCTCTAGTTCCATATTCTCGGACTTTAATATATCTGAAATGACGTCGAGAGTTTCAGGAATAGGGACTTTGGTAACGAGGGATTCTACGTCGAAACTAACTGGAATATCTTGTGTATCTAATGTAATGCTTTTTAATTGGTCATTGAAGTGAATGGAATTAAGTATGAAGCTGTCAGTTTTCCCTGTAAGGGGTTCTTTAAATGGGTTAAGTTACGTTGATTGAATGGCGGTTGCCACTTCTGATAAGCGAAATTTCATGTGGAAAGATCAAACATTTTCGTATCGATTTCTTTGGTATGAGGTTGAGGAATATTACAAGTTGATCGGCGACAGCGACTCAGAGGTCTATTTTAAATCTTTATCATATTGAAATATTGAAGCGTTGGCGGTCATTTTCTCGTCCTCTTGACAGATTAGATTTACTACTTTATTCCTCTCAATGGGGTTTATATGCCCCGTAAGATAGTGGTCCGGTTCTGGTTTAGTATCTTTTGCAAGATCCCCATATTGCATCACCTTACTTGGATTTAGTTTAATTATTAGTTATTGGTGGCCGTTGTACTTAAGAAAGATGTCACCAAATATTGGCTCAGTAAATAATAATACCAACACGCAAACTGTTTAAGAAGTAGGTAAACATGCCCAAGGTATTCAGACAGAGAGGCAAATGCTACACGTCGAGCAATCATAAATTAGTTTAGAGAGGTGTCAGCAAAATGTTGCCATTTTCGTATTTCGTGAACCGGAAAATCCACGAAACGATATGCTCCATTCTGCCAGCGAAATCGTCGGATGGACCCGCACCAACTGCGAGTGTTTATTTTTATGTTAGCAGAAAATTCGTACGATTTCCACTGTTAAACTGATAATTTAGTTTTCTTTAGAATCTTTTCTCCATTTCTCCATGGAGAAATAAGATAATAAGCAGACCAAAGTCCAGCATAAACCTGCAGTTTTTTTTTTAAGTTTAGCAGGTGATTAAAATAGCAGATACATCAGACTCCGATTGCTCGATTCTTAAGACTGAGCGTTTTTCTAGGAAATGATATTTCCAGGAAAATGTCTTTGCTATTTCTTTTTTCTTCACGTTTATTTATTTTCGCATTAAAATGATAGGAAGAGAGCAAAAATGCTGTTATCACCGTTTACAGAATTTAGGGCACAAAAAGGATACTAAAAATTATTTTAGTTAAGGTAAGTTAAGTTAAATACTCTTGCAAAACAATAATTCTACTATCCAAAGTTGTATACTTAATCTACATCGGGTGGTCTAGTGGTTCTAGTTAGTTTCAAAATTGAAAAATCGAAATCGAAAGAAATGAGCTACCTAAAGAAGTGGTTCTATATATAAAAACATTATATTTCCGAAGTTCAATTGCTTTTTCTGATAACGCATTCTAAAAACATAGAGTAAAATACAAATATTTTTTTAATAAGTCATCAAATAACTGCTGTACTTACATAAAATTTTAAAATTTCATTTGTTAAATTAGTTCTCACCTTAAAGGTAATACGAGAATAGAATGTTATGCAACAAGTACGGTAAACGGCCTTTCCGTCATGAGTTTATTTGGAAAGAGCGGAGCGCAGCGCAGCGAGTATTTAATAAACGAGTGTCTTACAAAGCTTACCAGTTGTTGCATACTATACCTTTTCTACGACCGTTAGTGTTTGGGTACACTTTTGCAAAACAACATGAATACCTTCAATGACATGCCGGTCAGAATTGACTTCAAAATTCGAGCAGTGAGGTAATATGCCGGAAATATCCGTTGGACAAGAAATTCACGTGGTAAAGTGACGCTTTTTGCAAACTAGTACGGTGTATAATTAGGTATTTTACAGAAGAGAGTAGAACAAGTCCTTTTGTTTTATGTTCCAGTACATTTAAATGTCTACTAGCAAAAAAGTTTTAGTGTACTTATTTTTTTCCCGTCTAAATTAAGGTTACAATTATCTACATGTATTGATCCAATTTAGTATTTTCAAAAGGTAAGTGAATTTTAATTTTGTTATGGGTTAGCTTGTAATTCATTAAATCGTTCACTGGGAGAAAAACATGCCATGATTAGTGTGTTATTAGTCGATTTTGTCGGGTGTAATTTAGTGTGACTTTAATAACATGGTTTTAATACGGTAATGATCGGCATTCTTACCTTACGTTTCAGATTTGGCGGTGAAATATACATTTTCCACGATCTGTTCCCTGAAAGAGAAATCCGTTGCTCCACTATTCTGTTTGCCGACTTGAGGGCTAGACGTTCAGGCGACTGTTTCCTGGTGCGCTTCCAATGCTGACGAAAATATTTCCGAGCAAGCAATTTATTGCTCAAACATAGGTCTGATTATCATCGTCGAAAATATTTACAACCGTCGTAAAATAAATCACATAAATTTTAATATTTTCATATATAACAGGTTCATTTTACAATATTTCAAAGTGCCTTGAGTGAAATGCGCGATGATGAATATAACAGTGTAAAAAAGTAGTTTAAAAAAACGATATTTATAAAAAAAATCATAACCCGTATTTATATTATAATAATTAGAACAGTTGGCAAAGGGAGTCATTTTGAATTGAAACAAAAATCTTATAAACACCTACAATACGACTAATAGTCAATTGGTAAAATAAGTAATTTTGCTGCTAACTTCACTCAAACATTATTAAGTATTCCTAGATGGGTAATCCGTCATCGCAAGTTAATTTAACAAATGCCAATGAAAGGCTTTCTTAAAACAACTATACCTGTTGTCATTCGATCAAAGCAATTAAAAAGGGTTATAATAAAAAATGTCCAACAATTTTTTTTTTAAATTAATGTAACTTAGACCTAAATGAACGAGAATATTACCAACATTAGATTTAAACCGTTAAACGTCCCCATTTTTCTCGTTTTTAGTTTTAAAATTATGAATTTTCTTCATACGCCCATTGCCGTGTCATGCGTTTTTATATTAGTCCAACAACCATAATAATAATAATAATAAATAAAAATAATAAAAGAAGATTGTTTGTATACTTAGACAATTACACATGTTACGAAATTAACGGGCAAACTAGTCTAGTCTCACCATTAAATCCGACAAAAATGATTTAAAACTGACTGACACTTTTGGGCTAGGTGGTTACCAAAAAGCAAGAGATTACCAAAAGATTGAAAAGCATTTTTGCTTCGTGGAAGATTTGCCTAGTCTTAGTAGCCTCGTAAGTCATTTAACCCGTTACTGGGATCCGTCTTTTAGTAACATTGTTAGCTCAGCATAGCCGGTAACACACAGTTTTCCATTGGGCATGTCAGCAGCGTCTCTTAGAGGTAAAGAACTTGTTCGACCCATCAAATAAGTTTTATCGATTCGAATTACTCAAACAAACGCAACCATAACATAGACATTTGCCATACCTGCGCAAATAGATGTGACGTCATTTTTCCCTTTTAGAATTTCTAAAATTGTTGACATATACAGGTTCTTTTATAATAAGAGGGTTTTCCTTATTTGTAATAAAACTGCTTTACATATGTTGTTGATTGTTTGATAGAGGCCTACATTGCATGGGAAAAAAATTGACACTGAATATTTGTATGGGAAATATTGTTACGAAACTGTTTTTTTTGTTCAATGTGCATATCGCTAGAGGCTTGTGATTTTAAAAAGGGTCCAAGGAAAATATTTTACCAACCAAACCATCAAGTACATATGAAATAGGCTTTACGAACTTGAAAACAACCATTCAACAACAACAACTCAGACAAAACGATCCAATCGATTCTAAACTGACACACTAATACTTAAATAAAAATTTTGGAAACTCTTTGTCTTGCAACACAAAGTCAAGAGCTAATTTTTATTACGAAATAAACCAAGATTTTAAAAAATAATTTTGAAAAAAACGGTACTTTAGTGTACTTTTTCGATAGAAATATTTAGCGTCATGCTTACTTCCACGCCGCTGGTAAATATTGAATAGTATATAAAAATAAAGCGAACGCGGATCTACACCGATCTAAACTTTTTTTCTTAAAGTTATCCATAGAATCACACCCTTATGGAACAGCATCTTATTCTGAAACACCCAGTATAGTAGAGGATAGATTTAAAATAATAAGATAAGCTGTATCAACTATTTTAGTTTTAGAAATGTCAAAAAGGAAGGGGGCGCTAGTGGTTGGTTTCTGAACTCAAACGAGTTAGCATCTAATTTTTTTCTGCTGTCATATACTACAAACATTTCATAACTATGTCTATAACAGTGAAATATGAGTTTTTTCAGATTTCCGTTTATTTCAGTTGCTGATTCCCCTGTGACCGCCACGAGCAGTGAAATATTCGCGTCTTTCTTCGTCGAAACCGAAACTTCAGTCATTGTTAAAGCGGAGAACAAAGTGGAAATTTTTCAGTTGCCCGGCACAAAACGTGTCGGCGTACGCCGGCCTTTATCCTTTAAATGAAATGGACCCAACGTTATTGAATTTTTTCGAACTAAATAAACAATGATGGTGGGGTTTTAGGGGTTGTTTTCGGTGACAGAAAACACGTAGCGAGGAATATAAAAACAAACACCACGTTTAGAACTTTTTATTCTTAAATATAGTACATTAAAGGTAGGTTAAAAATGAATAGAATTTTTTATATTAAATTCTATATATGGATGAAGTTGAATCGAGAATATTAACATTGAATAATTTTTCCATATTACAGCAAATTTACATAATACGCTATTTAATATTTACACCCATTCTACTATTTACTCAAATGAGTTGAGTTAATATTTTCTTTGGTAAATTATTTACAGGGTGGCTCGACAACAATTTGAATGAGGAAACGTTTTGCCATTCCGTGCAAAGTGGCAGAATTAACTTAATGGTAGATTAACCGTACCGATTAAGAACATCATATTCATGCCGTTCGTTGACCTCCTTCAACAAGTGTTTTACATTTTTGAGCACCGGATATATTGAAACATAATTTTTAGACTAATTAATTTTTCTATCAAATATAAATCGTCATTAGCATCGTAAAAGTATATAACACAATCAACAATTTTTTTTTGGCGCAACTCCAAGCCAATCTACAGTTTTCAATCACAGGATTAATTAATTTATTACTAAATAAAAGCTAAAATTACTTTCGTTAAATTAATGGCGATTTGTTAAGGGCCTTGTGGTAAAAAAAATTCGCTGGGATTGCGGATTTTCATTTCATAAAACTAAAATCGCCAAATCCAAAAAATCCAAGGAAAATATTTGCCTCTACATCTATCTATTTGTCGTCAGAGTGAAGAGATCTGTTCAATATTTCTTCGTTTGCATGTTTAAATAATGCCGCTAAATAACTCTGACCACAAATCTAGGCGAAAGTAATATTAGAAATTACAATGAATTAACACGACAACTGACGTTTGAAAAACTGCGTAAACGGATTTGTATCAAATATGATATATTCCACTGCTTTTGGACGCGAAACTGTACACGGTGTCCGAGAATAAAGTCGACATAAGTTGAGATGTACTTTTAGGGATCAAGGTAATAACAACTTCATGAACATGCCCCGATACAGGCCCATTAAAAGTAACTCCTATAGAGACAGCGCACAAATTTTTTGCAATAATATTGGAATTTTGAAATTTGTGCGGAATGCTTGCAAGTACCCAAGCAGTTTTGTGACGCCATTTTGCATTTGCCTTCTACCGAATCAAGAGTACGTTTTTTGGTTAAATTTAGTAATTTGTTTTTAAACTTTCAACAATATTACGTAGAAAAAAATTAACGCAATGTTTACCCCAGATACCCCTTCTACGCGCCGATTATCTTTAGTCGTAAACCAATAGGCGTGTTTTTCTGGCATTTCAACGTATTTAAGCAACCGACATTTTTACGCCTTGAATGTGAAAAATTATCTCAGAATTCCATTTTTAAAATACTCTAGCCGCTAGTAAGGATTTTTTGTGGCTTGTCTCTATGAACCATTTTTATTTTGACCTCTAACCCCAAAATATTTAGGACTTATCTTGGGACACCGTGTAAAATTAATTGACCTCTAACCCCAAAATATTTAGGACTTATCTTGGGACACCGTGTAAAATTAATTATTCATGCCAAGTTATATAATATTAGCAAAAATGTTTTAAATTTGTTACCCATATTCTCGTTCAGCGAACATGAATTAAATAATTTATTTCGCAAAATCATTGGTTAATCTATAAGACTCGCTGAGTGTGTTTCACTGCCTGTATTCCTATTGGTTGGCTAATATTTTTCTTAACAACACATTTAATTAAATTAAATAAATCTAGTTAGCGGCATGAAATACTTGGTGACAGTAATATTTGATTCAGACTAGGTTCAAGGCGCTGATAGATTGTTAACGAACTAAAAATAGGCCGTAATTCCATTTCTAGGCCGGAAATTAGCGATTTTTCACCCCACTGTAATTGTAAAAATGGGAAAATGAAAAATTATTGATATGATGTGGTGATATAGTTATGTTATTGATATGAAAAATTAACAAAAACAATACAACGCGTAACGAATTACTGCAAAATTAGTTATTTTCTCCATTACTCTGATTACTTATTGGAATTGACATATTCACCGTTATAAAGGACATCGATGAAAAAGCAAAATGCAACACGACAAATTATACCCATCTATTAAATCTAAAAGAATGATTGTATCTTATAGTAGAAGAAGCCTTTTATTTACACAGAATACAAAAAATAATATATATATATAGGCCTATTCCTAAGGACGCAGCAAGCCGAAGACGTGCATTTACTGGAAAAATATCGGAAGGAATTATTATTTTGCTACAAGCGGATTTCGGTCTTCAGCTCATGCGTTCGTCTTGCCATGGATTGGAGAATTACAGACACCACAGCGACAATTAAAAAGTTTAGCGACGTGCGTAAATGAGGAAGGTGGTTTTCATAAATATTTAAACACGTTGCGCGTTTTATACGTCTCCAGTATCCAGAGGATGCCTAATATTGTGGCAATTTCAAATTCCACGGCGAATGGATGTCTAATAAATTAGTAATGTTTAAATCGGCTTAATGTAGGCTAAATTTGTTCGTGAAAGATGCATGACACATTGAAACCTTCGTTACACAGAAATCCGATTTTCATTAGCTTGACCTCAACGGTTTTAATTTCACCTTGGCATAAATTGGATTGTGTTTACGGTGTGACCCTCTTAATCTAGAAGCGCTCCTTTAAAATATATTTTCAACCGTTCTGGAGTCCCTTTTATTATATTAAGCCTCAAACAACACTTTCATAACTTCAATATTATTTTAAAAGCCGTACTCTACCACCCACTTGCACCTAAAAATTTAATTCTTTTGCAAAAAATTTCAAGTATTTCCTCACCCAATTTTTACTGAAATGTTCCAAAAAAAATTTTTTGTCATAGTTATGGATTTTTGTTTTTATTGAATTATTTTGTATTGTAAAAAAAGTGCCTTAAAAACAAAAAATTATGCTTATTAAATAAAACAGAAAAAATTCTTTTTAAAACGATTCAAGAATACAGAAGTCACTTAAAAATTATCAATATTTTGAAATGACACCAAGGACTAACCAAATTATCAAAACCATTCGAAAAAAAAACAAAAATATGTCCCTCAGAGCATTTCTGCCTGAATATTATTTGTGTGGGCTCCCAAAATTCTTCGATACTATTCAATTGCGCCAATCATCAGTTACGTACGCCGCTATATAGCGAAAAAATTCTCACCCGATATGAAATGTAGGTGAACTGAATATGCCTTATGGATTCATGGTTGGTTGTTAACGACTCGTTCTATACTAATTATCATCTGCAAGAAAAATAACCTGTTTGCATTACCGACGCTTTTATTCCCCATAAACAAATATGACCTCTGCACGTTATATACATTAAATACAAATACATTATAATCCAACAATCGATAGCTATAAATAAATAATATATGGAGCGATTTTGAGAAATAACACAAACTTTTGGCTCGCCACGTTTCAAATATGGCAAACATTTCGCCTATGTACAAGAGGCTATTGATATTTTGAGCGTTATTACAGATTCAATATATAGTGAAAAAATTGATATTATTTTTTAGAAAATTGACCACTACGTAAATAATATAATGTTCTAAAAAATATTTTAGTTTTCAAATAAAATATGGCCTTAGCTGTACCAAATTTTAAAATGTTTTCTGCTCGAATAGTAACTAAAATTTAACGCCCACAAGGTGTGAGTTGTACGAGAAAGTATAACTATTAGGTTCACAAAATCAAACATAGTGCTACAGACACCATAGATATTACTCGGAAAAACAAACCCACGAATAATGGCAAGGAAATCCGGAAAACTGAAAATTGGAAAGACTGGCTTTGTGTCGAACTTTCCTAAAATGTAATAGCGGATAACTTCGCTACTGTTCGGAAGTAGACGTCTTCAAACGACCAAGCCGGATGTTTTCTATGATTTGATTCGATGAATCTGGATCGGGTTAAAGAAGGATATTAAATCTGATTGCCAGTTTCGTTATACCAGAGGGTTCGCGAAGATAGCTATAATTCGAAGTTTATAACAACTTCAGTGAATAAATGGATATGGTACTGTGGAATCTGCCGTTACAAATTTGTTTAGTTGAAGTAGGTCAGAGCCAAGTAGCCATAATAAAAATCGGATTCCGAATTAGTACGCTTTGAATTATCTGAATTTCATTTCGACGACCTACGATTTAAAATCGATATTTACAGATATGGAAATATCGCGGATTTTACTTCCACGATGCTTGTGTTTAATTTCAAGAAAAAGATCATGCTTACCACACTTAACATATATCCCATGTGAACATGTTGCAACAGGGCTGAGGTCCTTTAAAAAATCCTACTAAGGAACACCCATGAGAACGTTAGCAACGCCGTCAGTGAGATCGTAGAAGCTTTTGAAACACCTGAAACACAAAGAAAACCGAAATTGAGTGAACAGGTTGATGTTTTTGTTTTCGTTTCATACAATTTACTCGGGAAGAAAAAATTAATGATTATTTAAATTGAACCGACTGCACCCGGTATTTTGAATAAGTAATCGACAAAGTCAAACCCTGCGAAATGGAATAAATAAATTTTCTACAGTGCACCCGGAAACGGGGTACTAAAAAATTTACGACTGTGCAGGTCGATGAAATATTTTACCGGGAACGAGGCAAAGTAAAGTAAAAAGCTCGCTCAGTATACGGGACAGAGTGAGAAACGACATGCCAAATAAGTTCCGGATTTTCCAACACCATGAGGATAATTGTACGGGCATTAAATAATGAAAGCATATACAAAAACATTTCGAAAAAACTGATAAATGTTGCAATGCAAAAAAGTAACCTTGATTACTATGTATATTCCTACATATTTTTCGTATACCTATATTATATATATATATATATATATATATATATATATATATATATATATATATATATATATATATATATATATATATATATATATATATATATATATATATATATAGTGTTCGAAGTGTTTTCGGAGCGCGAGCATTGAAGATGCCAAGTGAGATTTTGGCGAAACGTCTGCAGGATTCCAGTCGGATGCAGGATTTGCAGGATTCCAGTCGGATGCAGGATTCCAGTCGGAGTTCAACGAGCGAACGGATGATATCCCGGAGTATAGTGTCATCATATATATATATATATATATATATATATATATATATATATATATATATATATATATATATATATATATATATATATATATATATATATATATATATATATATATAATTTAATTGACTTGTGTTTGAAAAGTGACAATTGAGGATTGCTCGCGTGTCACAGTAAAGTTACGCGGAACATTAAAGCACTGTACTTTCTATAATCATATTAATGAGTAGTATTTTGTCTTTCTGTAAATATAACATGTACGATGCGTTCAATTTATCTTGATAACATTTTAATTGGGTGTAACTTTTTTGTTCTTAGAGATGTTAAGGTAAACAAAAAAACAAAATTTAGGATTAGTAGCCAAGCCAAGTGAGGTACAAAACAAAACACTATAAATTTTCTGACATATAAGTCTATATCATATTTTTTTAAATGGAACACCCTGTATACTATATATGTGTTTAATAGAATATCTCAATCCGATTACAATGATGTAACACACTTTATATTTTAGTCCACTAGTTTTTGACAAAATGGCAAAAATAGGACATTTTTATATAATTTCAAGAATAATTATTTACAAATTAAAGTAGAACAAAATCACTAAATATGGCAAGATACACTGATTGTTGCCTCTGAAATCATTTGCCGGAGTTCCACGACGTTATTACAAGGAGTTCTGTGCACGTGATTTCTTATGTGTCTCCAAAATGAAGAATCCATTAAAGTTAAGCCGGGGCTGTTGGCTGGCCAATCCATAGTTTCGCCATTCCCTATCCAAGCCCTGGGATATTTCAGGTTAATAAAATTTTTAACTTGCACAACATTGCGAGGAGAGGCACCGTCTATATAATCAGCGCTGATATATTTACGGGTAAATCTTCTATGTATTTCTCTATTTGGTGCTCCAAGAGTTGCAAATAACGATCTCCAGTTTATTTTTGATCTATGGATATCGGACCCAAAATATGCCCATTTTTGACACCACACCAGACATTAACTGATTGTTCCCCTTGGGTTTTTATTTCCTGTAATTGTCTAGGATTATTTAAAGAGCAATATCGCGTATTTTGTTTATTTCAACCCTTTCTTGTAGTAAACGAACTTTCATAAGTCCATAAAATGTTTTTCAGAAAATTATTATTCTCATTATGTCTATTTAAAAAATCCAAACAAAACTGCATCCTCCTTTGACATTGTTTCGCACTTAGTTTTTGAGTTTTACGAAATTTAAATGCATTATATTTACATTCTTTCAAAACTAAGTGAATTGATACCCTAGAGATACATGTCTATATATTCTAGTAATAGAGGAAACTGGATGAGCTTCATAGAATGGTTGCCTTATTTTCTTCATTTAAAATATTATGATTACGGTATACCTTTTTAGCATTTAATACTGTTTTCTGCAAATTCCTTAGCCACCCTTAGAAATATCTGTGTTGAAGGAGCTCGGCGTTCTGGATAAAATCTCCATTTGCGTCTGCGGTTGCATTTTTATTATTCAGAAAGTATACTTGAAGCATATCACTCCTTTAACGAATAATGACTTGGACAATAATTCAACCATCGACGTTGTTCACTAGAATATCAATCATAAACATATTTTTATTTGTCAGTCTGGGCACGCTTTAAAATTATATAAAAATTTCCTCTTTTTGACGATTTGTCAAAAACAAGTGAACTAAAATTAAAGTGTGTTACATCATTATAATCGGAATAGGATATACTATTAATCACATATATAATATACAGGGTGTTCCATTAAAAAATATATGATATAAGCTTATATGTCAAAAAATTGATAGTGTTTTGTTTTATATGTCACTTGGAAAAAAATTTGGGTACTAATCATACATTTTGTTTTCTTGTTTACCTTAATATCTCTAAAAACAAAAAAGTTTCAGTCCATTAAAATGTTATCAAGATAAATTGAACGCACCGTACAATATTTAAAACATTTTAGTTACACGAACTATGCAACCGATAACACGGTTATTATTGGGTTTTTTTTTTGGTAGTAATTGATTAAAACCTAAGCATGAAAATAAATTTTGTTCTTTATGAAAAAATATTCAGAAATTCCAAATTGTCAACGTTGCTTTTCATGTTACACAAATTTGAAATTTCGCGCACGTATCTTGGCATTTTAGCTGTGATGTGCTATTTCTATTGCATATACAGTTTCGCACATATTTTTTTCAATGGCTTCTTTGGTATCCTATAAATACAATAATATTCTTCTGTTATTCGCCTTTCATTGATGGCAAGATAGTCAAGATAATTTTGAAAATAGTTTTGTTACATCACGAAGTGAAGAATTATTCCTATAATGCACATATTTTGGTCAATGACTTTTCTGATTTCATACAAATATTTTAAAATCATGAAATGAACAATTAAAGTGAGTTGATAATAGCGACGTGCTTTTCACGACGTGAACCAAACCCGGGAAAGAGAAATCATACATTAGAATAACCAGATTTGCCTCACAGCGCAAAGCGCGATGTCAAAATTTGTTAATCTTCCTGCGAGGAACATTGTCCTGCTACGCTCTCCTGATACCGTTTCTAGCCCCGCCACTCCTCCAAAATATTTCATCACCCTTGCAGGCCGTAAATTTTTTAGTAGGAGTATACTGCAATGCAGCAAATTTATTTATGACTATTTTTGGCGTATTTCCAACGGTACGTGTATCTCTATCTAAATTTTCTATTGCCTAATTGTTGCGCCGGAGATTTGTTTACATCCTTTTTACAGCTCGCTACTCGCATTCGCCGCTTGCAAACATAATCCAAGCCACGAATACAATTTCAAATTTAAAAATATGGAACCTAATATGAAATAGCGATGGGTCACTATTTCATATTCATTTCACAAGTATGAAATGCAAAATGGGTGTATTAAAAAAATTGATTTATTTATTCACCTTTGAAATTTATCCTTCTGTATGAGAAAATTTCTTTAAAAATATCCAGAGCAGATTCTAAGTATGTTACTTAAGTATTCCCATAAATTTACAAAAATTCTCTAGGGTCCACCAGACGAGTGCAACCTGTTTTATCATAAAAAAAGGTATCATATCCTGACGCTTATTTAAAATTTCTTTGGATATAAGTTGCAGGTAATTTGAATATTTTTTTGCTTATTTATAGACCTTTCCAAGTCTTAGATGTTTGTTTGTTTATGACAGTGACTTGACCATCTGTTTTGTGCAATTCTAAGTAATTTTTTTTAAAAATATTATCATACAGGCACGAAAAGTAGTTAAAGCTTATATATAACAACATTGCGTTTTTGATTGATGATTGACCTTTTTGGTCGTAATTGCAACACTTTTATAATTTTTACATAGAAGACACTAAACAAGGAAAAAAACGAGAAAATGATTGAAGAAAAATTAAGGTCTTTTTAAAAAACATTAAAGAAAACAATTAAAAATGGAAAACGAAAAGTCGTCAACAACATATTTCAGATGACATGAGATGATGATAAGATGAGATGACCTATGAGATGAGCCTTGGGTATCGTGAAATAGTATTATATGCAACAACGCTATTTTGGCTACGAGTTTGATTTGGTACGCGCGGAGCTCGTGCTTGATAAATCTGAAGAGTTTTATCAACGTGTTGCATAGTATACTTTTTGTGGTGTGGCTAAAATCTACCGATTGCTCCCTAAACTACTAGGAAGGTCAGAAGTGGCTCGCGAATATGGATATCGAGACTGATGTCTCAGTGACAGTTTTTGGATACTTGGCTATTTCAGAGTAGAGAGTCGAAAAAATATATTAGGTATGACGATTCGATTAAATACTAGAGACCATGAAAACAGTTTAAAATGCATGACCAGTGTGGCAACATATTGTCAAAAAAGCGTTTACGTAACCATTAGCACGGTCGCACTAACTCCAAAAGTCGACAGTAGTGAAATGTACACTACGAAATAGTTTCAGTGGAATTCCAGTGGAATTATCAGAAATTTCGTGGAACTCCAATGAAATTACGACGAAAATCCGAAGAACTCCAGTGGAATTCCAATCTTTGATTTCATCAGTAGATTTTACCCATAGCATTTTTACATTTGCCAGGTCTGACGGTCAGGTCACATGTGACTCAAATATCTAAGTCACTTTCAAACGTCAGCCTTCTATTCAGTTTCCTGATTGTGGTTTTCGTAGTAATATTTTTTTATATTTTCCTTAAAATACCTAAATACGACTGTTAAAGTTTCCTATATTATTAAAAATAAGTGAGGACAATTTTTGTTGCAAGTCCGTAAAGAATCTTAAAATTCTTACTGTTTTGATTCATTCCTCGATTGGTTTAATGTTGTTTGTCTGGATATATTTAATCAATTCCCCTAAACATTTTAGCGCACGTCCAAACACTAAAACTTGTCTACTGCGATTAAGTCACAAAAAAATAATCGAAGAGACAATCCAAAAAGCGATTGCCAACGGCCAACGGCATTATCGATCTTTCAAGCTTGCACCACTCTCAATCATACACAAATTGCAACGATTCAGTTACTACACGCGTTAGGAAAATTTCGCTCATTAGTAAAATAGAGACAGTTAAAGTTTTGTTAGTTCTCTATGACTCAAGCAGTTTTTAAAATGTCGACATTAAAACTTGGATTTGGGGGTGTTTAGAGAAGGTGAATATAAATTTAATATTGCTTTAGCTGTTCTATATTCTCGCTATTTCATGCCATCTTTCTCATTCGTCAAGGCCCATTACTTTTATTTTAAGATTGTAATGGAGATTGGGATGATTTCTAGATGAAAAAGGTATACTATATTTATTTCCATAAACATACCGTTTTCCAAATACTATTTCTTTTCAATGCACTCATCAACAAAAAAACATCGGCAACAATGCTATGTTACTAACTTTTATTCAAAATTTGATTTGGGCATATACGGGGCACTAAAATGAGCGGCAATTTACTACCGCACATTTTTATTATCAGTTATTATTAATTATACTTATGGTACATAGCCTGAACCAATAAAAGTTCATTGAGAATGAATAGGCTAGGGATTAGAAATGACACTTCGAACACTTCGGAGCGCGAGCATTGAAGATGCCAAGTGAGATTTTGGCGAAACGTCTGCAGGATTCCAGTCGGAGTTCAACAATCGAACGGATGATATCCCGGAATATTGTGTCATCACATTTTTCCATCCGTGAATTCATACGTGAAAAAAAAAATATATATATATCGGCCGAATATTACGGAAACACGACATATCAACCCCATACAAACCTGACCATACCATTGGAGCAATACTAAGAAACCCAAAACAAAAAGTTACTCTGGAAAACTAAGGAGTATACAGTGTAGCATGCGGATCGTGCAGCCTGACGTATGTGGGACAGACCAACAGAAGGATTTCAGCCAGCCAACATCGTTTAGCCACAAAAAACAAACAAACAACATCTGCTTTGTTTCAGCACCAACATCAGACAGGCCATAAAATTGATTTCGGCACTTGCAAACAAATAGCTAATATTCCTGATTTTAGGACTAGGATTATACGAGAGGAGATCGAAATAGAAAAGTCCGGAGACCTCAATAGGAGAGACGACGCTCTGCATTTATCCAACACGTGGAGAACGATAATCAAACAGCAGAGCGATGCGCAGCAGCCAACGGGGACATCGCAACTACGATCGGGCGAAATTAACAACGCGACAATTCAGGGGGCGGAGCCACCTCCCCCCACGCACAAGCAGCACCGTTACCATCTCCGGCGCAGAGTATAAATAACGTTCGCACCGCCGATAACCTCGCAGTGTTCGAAGTGTTTTCGGAGCGCGAGCATTGAAGATGCCAAGTGAGATTTTGGCGAAACGTCTGCAGGATTCTAGTCGGATGCAGGATTTGCAGGATTCCAGTCGGAGTTCAACGAGCGAACGGATGATATCCCGGAATATAGTGTCATCACATTTTTCCATCCGTGAATCAATACGTGAGAATATATATATATATATATATATATATATATATATATATATATATATATATATATATATATATATATATATATATATATATATATATACATTGATTTTTGTTCCTTAATAGTATATTATAATTATTAATGGGTTTAAATACTTAAACAAGAATGGAAAATCATAGGATTTTAAAGGTATTCCGAAGAATTCCAGTGGAATTCCGAGGAATTATAAGTGAGGGTTGAATTTCAGCGAACGCCCGTAACACATAAGCGTAACGTATACACACGTAAGTCATATGAGATCTGACAATAAATATCTTGGTTTTATTTCTATGCTACGGCAAAGAAAGGTGCCCGCACTTTCCTTATAATGTTTTTTCAACTCGTCTAAAATATAAATTTAAACGTTTTGTTACTTCCTCTATCGAATAAACACAGTGTAGAGTCTCTTACCTGAATGTACTCGATCCGCCCTCGAGCTGGAAGGAGCCACGGTCCCTCTGCTTTCGAGAACCATCCCCTTTTGCGGTCTTTCTCCTTCTATGCTTTCTTCGTTGCTCACTAAATATACCGTCGCAATCGTAGCCAAACACTTTAGCTTCATGTTGCCCCTTTTGAAATGCTTCGGTCGTGCCACAAACTCCAGACCTGGGGATTAATATAAAAATGCAAATATCGATAATTTTATTTATAAAAAATAAACGCGAAACTCCCATTTCAAAGTCGAATAGTTGGTTTTCGCCGGCTATTTATTATAAACAAAAAGAAAAACATGCGTTAATTGAACTAGTGAATTTTGTCGAATATTTTGTTAAAAGCAGTCCCGATGTAGAATTGAACAAAAAAAATGATTGTTGAGTTTATCGGATAAACGTATCTACATCACCGTGATATTCAATTAGCTAGTTTATACACAGCATTCGCATAATACCGCCGACAGCTATCAGATCAATCCTGTGTGTTTATTTAATTGAAAGTGTATTGGTTTGCAATGATTGTGTGACTACGTCAAGCAACTTTATTCGCAGACATGCTGATTTATTTTCGATGAGACACGTTGATGTATAGTCTGTCTCATTCTTCATCGTACTGGCTTTTGGCCGCAGTTATGAGAGTTACCTGCCGACGGCAATAAAACTCGGGTCCGGTAGGTATTACAGGATCCAACATTAGGTAATAATATAATTTTTGTTTGTTTGTTTAGGTGGGAATTATCTTATTAAATTACACTATGTATACAATAAATTCATAGCTATACATAGTTCCGTTTTTATTCTAAATGTCTAAATCTAATTCTGTTTGTCATTGAGATTAATTATAATAGGATTTATGTTGTTTTGCACAAAAATGTAAGAGTCCTCAATGTTTATAATGTGTCGTACTGAATTTTTCCAGCTCTCAATTGGTATGTTATTAATTACATGTTTCTACTCCACTTTACCGCGTCAGTTTTATTTTCCGGGATTTTACCGCACGTGTTTGGGAGCAATCGGATGTTTTGGAGATATTTCCAAAGCTTTGAATTTTGACGTTTGTCAATTCTGACGGTCATGTCAGTGAATGTATTTGTGGTGTTTTGCGAAAATG